>NC_055989.1:60191152-60517432 GCF_018446385.1 Zingiber officinale | reverse complement strand
GTAGGTAACTTCAAACTTGGCATTCATGTTTGATTGAGTTACCTTCTTGATTTCTCATTTGGTGAAACCCTTCTTCTTCTTGTATAGTTTTCGTACCAGTTTCATGAGCTCGATGGTGATTTTATTATCATCTTTTGAGTCCGATTCATCTTCGAACTTAGATTTGGTCTGACGCTTAGTTTTTGGTTTCCTTGTGCTTGGGACCAAATCAATACCTTCTCGATTGGTAGTGCATTAGTCTGTTCATGAAGTTTGAATTCGGGAAAAAAAACTCATCTAATTTAATTAAGGAAAGGTCCTTTGATACCTTGTAGGCACCTACCATTAATGCCCACAATATATTTCTTGGAAAAGCATTTAGCGCATACTTGATGGTGTTGCTGTTCTGTACTTTTTTTTTATCACATGGAGGTCATTCAATATATCTTGGATGCAAGGGTGTAACTGGATCGCCGACTCACCTTCTTGCATTTTAATGTTATACAATTTATTAAGAATTAAATCTCTCTTACTTACCTTTGTATCGAAGGTCCCCTCATGAAGTTCAGTGAGTTTTCTCACAATTCTTTTGTGCTTAAAAAAGGGTCAACTCAACTCAGTTCTTCTTTAGTTAGGCCGCATTGGAGAGTACATGTCTCTTTTCCATATACCTCGATCTTCCTTTTGTTGGTGTGTTCCACTTGTCACAGGGGAAGAGTACTCTATCTTCAGTGGGAAATGTGAATCTAGTTTGGATTATAATCCACATTTCCACTTGCGTCTTCAAGTGGTACTCCATCTATCCTTTCCAGTATCCAAAGTCCTCTCTAGAGAAAAGGAGCGCGTGTGCGATACTGTAACCTTCTTGATGGGACATTGTAGTGAAGATCTTGCAACGACAAAAATAATGAAACTTGTTCTAAGACTTATTCTTGGATTAGTATTGCAGTATAAAAGAGAAAAGACGAAAAAGCAGCTTGACTGGTGTTGCACCAATTTTGAGAAAAAATTTGACAAATTGATAAATTTGTCAGGAGAGGTCATTAGACCAATTCTGACTTATGGCAAAAATTTGTAAAAGAAAAAAAGGTCGTACTGATTCAGAGCGGCCTCACCCTGTGCAGTCTTCCACCTGGTGTCCGTGACCCCTAGGATTTTCACCTAGCGTTCTCGACCCTAGGATTTCGCCCAACGCCCTCCACCCACCAAGACTTTGCCCAATCCCCTAAACTAGGACTTTGTTGCCTAACCGCAGCTAGGACTTTCCACATTCCTAGCGTCAACTAGGATTTTCCTTTGCCTAAGATCACTTAAGACTTTCCTGCACACTCAGTTTAACTTGTTAGAGCAACAATATAGCTTAACTTTGAACTCTTTCCAATATCAAAACACAAGTTTGATTAGCTGGTGCTTCCAACACCAACATCAAGTTCCATACTCCTGAGTCACCGGCCGAATTTTAAGTGAGCATGCTCTCGCGCCTTTATATTCCAGACTCCTGAGCCTCCGGCCAGGTTATAAGTGAGCATGCCCTCATATCTTTACATTTTAGACTCTTAAATTCCTGCATGGGTTCTAATTATAATGGGTTCATCGTATTAGTCGGCCTGGTTATTCCGCTCGAAATTATTATCTCGTCCAGTTTATTATTCAGTCCAACAATCAATGATGAAAAATTACTAGCCTGGTTATTCTGTTCGATATTATCTTGCCCAATTTAATATTTAGTCCATTAATCAATTATGAAGGATTCATTTGGAGGACATCGTAAATATATTAAAGGATTATATCCGTCTGGCCTGGTTATTCTATTTAGCGTCAGCATCTCACCCAGCATATTATGCAGCTCGGAGATCTCTTCTTAGACAATTCATTCGCTCTGTTTAATTATTCTGACTAGCATTATTGTCCCACCCAGTTTATTATTCAGATTGATAAATACTTCAAAAAGAATGCATACGAAAGTTATTTTAGAAGAAGTACTGGTAGTTTTGAAGATATACAAGAAAACATGTGTGATTTAGCAATGTTTAATGCGCATCTTGACATTTAATCTTCGTTCCTTTCAACAATTACACACCATAAAAACACAACTTGAAAAATACAAATCGAACTTGCTCAAGAGGTCCTTCGAAAGCTCTTTGAGAAGTTAATGACAGACAGACTATAGCTTGTCAAGGAGGTTCTGTTGATAGATAACTACTCCCCTGTAATTGTTGAACAACTCTTCCGGCTACATGGTTGAGCATTCTTGACATGAGCTTGATAAAGTTTTTGTCAAATTTGGGGGAATCGAGATGAGTCCTCTGTCTATCCTCAAAATGCTCATCCTCCCCGGCCTTGTATGTTTCTAGCTCAACCTTTATAGAGTCTACTTCAGCCTGTAATAATCCCAGTAGGGCTGCTTGTGTGTCTAAATTTCTCTGTTGTTCTAGTATCACTTAGTCCTTGGAGGATAATTCATCGGTTTGTTTAGAGAAGTCGAACATGGGAGAAAATTTTAACTCCTCTAGCAGGGCAATTTTTTAAGCCAGGTCTGAAACAACCCAGGCCCTCATAGCCCTTTTGGCTTGGAGCTGGGATTCACTGGTTTGTAGTAAGATTTCCAATATTTTCTTGTCCATCTGCTAGGAATGCACCAATTGTTGGGACTCCTTCAAGGTTTGCCCCATGCTTAAGATAAGTTCGGCCAGAGCTTCAACCTCTTATTGTAAGTTTGCCATTTCGGTGCTTGGAGCGGATGCTGCAGATTCTAATTCCTCTACTTGTTCTCTTAGGATTTTGTTAGCCCACTCCAAGTCCACAACCAATTGGTTTAAATGCAGCCTAGAAAAGTAAAGCTAAAAAGGAGCAACAATGTGGTCTTAATTCATAAGATAAGCCAAATTAAGAGCTTACTATAGTAGCATTTTGAGCATGTTCATCGATGCACACCGACATAGTGGACCCATTTGACTGCCCACATGCTTTTACCCAAGATTCGGCTAGCGGGCCATTTAGCTTCAATAGCCTATAGGAGGATGAGCCAGTGGTCCCTAGTCCTTATTGAGATGATAATCCGTAGGATTGTTTGAAGGACTGATGGGAGCCACTTGGGGAGCTGGGCCTTGAATGGGGAGAGTCAGAAGCCCTTGGTGACACTGAATGAATGACCGGGGAGGGTTCTGGTATTGTCTCGATCGACTGAAGATCCCACATGATTCCAGAGCGGGCGAGTGTTGGACCGGTTAGCCTTGTAATAAATATTTGCTTAGGGCTCCATAAGGTAATGGAAGGAATGCCTAGAGCCTACGATGACATTGGTCGAGTAGGTAAAGACTCCGGTATTGTCTTGACCGACCTAGGATCTTGGGTAACTATGCATGGCCCATGTGTAGTACTAGCTAGCCTTAGAGCAAGTCTAGATCGATGGCATTTTAGTGGCATGGGATCTTTTCCTCGAACGGACAAAACCTTAGCCATATCAAGTAAAGTCTGCTCGGTCAGTGATAGCTTGGGTAGATTCAGAGTCTCCAATTGGGGTCTTTTGTGCTTGAGTATGAGGGGAGTATCTAAATCATAGGAATTAGAAGAGGAGATTCCTATATAGGGGCTTCTATGGGGGGAAGACAGCCGATAGAAGAAGAGTCTTGCTCAGCTTTATGCTCCTTTAGCAAGGCCTCACACCGTTGGTTTAGAACATCTTCCTTTATCTGAGTCCTCCTAAATAGAAATGCTATGGTAATAGCCTCTGCTATAAATATAAATAAATACTATGAAAAAAACCTTTATAATAATTGGGAGGGCGGAGAAGAATAAAAAAAAATCCTTACCAAAAGTGGCGCCTAGACTAAGGTCAACAGGAGTAAGCCAAAAACATATAATAAGCCCTCTATCGTTAGCTCGGGTAGGCTAAACTTTAGGCCTCTCAGCTCCTCCAAAGCCTTGCATAGGATCGGATCCATGCAGATGTTGCCCAAATCTGAGATAGGTGGAAGGTGCTACTGCCATTTCGTTGGGAAAACAAAGAAGTCGGGAGTTGAATGAAGATGCATTTATCTCTTCACTCACCCTGAGGTAGAATCCTATCAAATAAAGTTGTCTTAGGACGGGCGTAGAAATGAAATAAGTCATCCGTCATTTGTTGAGGGTAAAAATAGTGATGAAGTAAGTGAGGAGAAAAAAGGACGCCAAGTAGGCAGAAAGCAACAGTGAACCGCTTGGGATGAGAATAGAATGTGGGATAAGCTGGCGGAGGGAAATACAGAAGTATTGACTAATAGTGACAAAGAAAGGGTGAATAGGGAAGTGAAGTCCTGCTACAACTTGCTCCTTAAAAATAGTCATACTTTCATTGGGAGGAAGGTGAGGACGATCTTGGCCATGGGGTATGACTATATAGGTGGGAATCCCATAGTTAAAATGGAGATTGCTAACATCCACAGTATGCAGATTTGAGGAACATAGTGTATACCACTCGTTGTCATTAGCCATTTCAAGAAGGAAAGCAAATAAAATGATGAGAAATAAGACAAAAGGAAATGAGATAAAGAAGATGAAGCATGTGGAAGCAACAAAAGAGAAGAAGAAGTAAATGCGCTAAGGCCCTTAAGAATTTCTTATGAAATCCCTTAAAAGTCACTTTTGAGCCTTTTTTAGCAGAGCCATCAGATCGTAACAATAAAGAGGTAGACTAAATTTCAGACTATAGAATGCTAAGATGAAACTATGGGTGTGTGGAAAAGGGTACACTGATAATAATATGTATACACACGTGTTACCAATAGGAAGCACACATTTGCAACGGATGTGACAAGTACGTAGCTTAAAATGGATTTACCAAGGCTGACTTTGATATTTATGTAAGCCCTTAGGGAAGCCCGATCAGTCCTAAAACTTGATCAAGTTTTTATGACTTGTCCAAAGGGAGAGTAATCGAGCATGTGGTTGGATTCATTCCTGACTAGTTTTAACTCTGAGCATGCAGAGTTAACCTCGGGCGAGTTTAAGGCCGAACGATTTCTAAAAATTATTGTCCTCCCTTAAGTAATCCTCACCTCGTTACATCCCATTCATAATTTGGGCCTAGACAGATGTACGCTATCCTTAATTTATTATACACATTAAGAAAGAGTAACAGCTATCAGACAATCAAAGATAACAAAACATTAGAGTGAAAACATAAGATAAATTTAGTAGAAACTTCATTGTACATATGGCAAATACAAACATTTAATTCTAGTTCATTAACTAAAAGCATAAAAGAATATGAGGCAAATTATAGCAAATTGGAAAATAGGCTGGGTGGACGATTTTGGAGTAGATTTTAAGATCAAGGAAGTGAGAGGGAGGCTCGGAACCTAGATAGCCACCCTCCCTTAGTTGATCCACCACACCATTCATCCCGAGAAGAAAAGCTTTGTTGATGGAGCTAGAGATGGGTGTGTTATATTCGTGTGATTGAAGGAGAGCCTTTTTCCTTGTTTCAAATCTCCCTTCCTCCCCCGCTTGGTTGGCCTCCAACCCTGCCTAGGCGGCTATTAATTCAGGCAAGAGACCCACCAGCTCAGATTCTTTGGTAAACAATATAGTGTCGGTGATCACTAGGTCTGAATGCAGGGAATCCCGCTCAACATTATGAGCCACCAATTCAGAATCTTTGGTGGCTAGCTCGGTGTCCTATGTCACTTTTAATTCCTTTAGTAGAGTGGAAAGGTGTTCAGCCTCTACATATTTTCCATCCAGATTTGCCTGCACTATCGCTCGGAGAGTTGTGCTTGATCAGAGTTGGGCTTCAAAAATTTCCAGGGCATTATTTAATTTGGTTGTCTTCTCGAGCTCAGCTTTCACAACCTCTAAGCTTATTGAAGTTGAGCATCTAGCCCACTCAGCTAATCACGGGAGGGTACGAAAGGAGCCTTAGAAACATGCTACCTTAGAGATTTGTTTTTCGGAGCTAGGGCAAACAACTGCTGTGCAAGGTTCATCCCGATTGCCTATCACTAGAAGACAAACAGGGTTAAAAACATCCAATATGAGAAATAATAAATAAAATTATATTACCTTGGTCAATTCATACGAAAATTCATCGGCCAACTCCATAGGATTAAGCTTGCTAAGCTGGTTTCCTGCATCCTTCCAGACATCTATTAAATGACCCCCTCAATAGTATTTGGTCAGTAGGTGAAGGGGCGGTTGATGGAGAAACTACGGCCTGGGTGGACGGTAAATCAAAGGTGGCCAAAAATTAGTAAGGCCTCCTCGACGCGGCAAAAATAGAAATCGGAAGGTCCTCCCACATGGAGCCACAAGGGGAGCAGGAGCCGGAGAGCCACCTAGAAGGGAAGTGACCTCCTGTTCTTGTGCGACTGCTAGTGCGGGACTGGTGGAATGAAGGGTGGACAAGGTCCACTAGGAAGATTGATCGGGTGCCTCCTCCCGGACAGGATTTTCTCGGGCAGGAGATGAATGTGTGGAGGGCACTTCAGTGGAGGAAGCTCATCCTTCATGGACTTGGGCATGGACGAACTTGCACCTCTTACATCTCTTCTTCGAGGTGGCCTCCATTTATGTAGGAGAATCCTTAGACACCGGGAGAGTGTCTAGAGATAACTACCCAAAAGTAGCGGCAACACTAGATTCGGCCATACGACTGCCCGACACCCCACCAGAAGGGACGGTCGGTTGGGTCTCGCTCTGCAAACAATGCTTGCTCCTTAGCGAGGATCTCCTCTTACTCTAGGTTAATCTCCTCAGCAACTAAAGCTTCAAAAACATTGTCCACTACATAAAATAAAAAATACCATAGTTAGTGATAATCCAATGATCAAGTTATCAAAACTTACCGAAAGAGCAGAGAAGTTTCTTTCGAATAGGGCTCAAGCCGAACAAATACAGAAGGCCTTCTCACATCCACTTATGAATTTTGAAATGGTGGCCATTCAGTTTAGTGGAATAAGAAATAAAGGCTGAATCTTACTTAAATTTTCTAAGGTCAGGAAGAGAAGGAAAAGAAGATTATCATTCAACTGACTAGGTAGCAGGTTCAAGCATCTCAATAAAGAAAAAGCAAGATTTCTATCTCTTATTCGAGGATGGCATGTCTTTAAAGAAGACCTCCTTTGAGCGAGATTGGAAAAGAAAATCCCGGGATACAATTTTTTAGGGTAGGAAAATAGAAAATATTATGTGGGATAGGAGGGATGTCAAATAGTCAAAACTGTAGGTACCCCGAGGTAGTTTTGATGTGGTCAACAGAGTTATGTTGGGT
Organism: Zingiber officinale; assembly: GCF_018446385.1. Lineage (NCBI taxonomy): Eukaryota > Viridiplantae > Streptophyta > Magnoliopsida > Zingiberales > Zingiberaceae > Zingiber > Zingiber officinale. The sequence goes on along the minus strand of NC_055989.1, from coordinate 60,510,204 downwards.
CCTGTGTATGTTTGATGCATTGTGTCTAAGTGTGCAAGAACTTAGGAGCACAGGAAGTAGAGCAAAAAATGCATCTAACGAGAAGGACGACACAGGAGAGAGTCGACAGGCTCAATGCGTCTGAGGGGACGAGATGCTGTGGAAGAGTACGCTGGCGGACGAGAAGGAAGCACTTGACATTTCCGAGGGACGAGAAGCTTGTGCAAAAGCTTGCTCAAGAAGATGGCGGGGAAATGGGTTCGAGTGAGCCCTATTCTGAATGGATGAAATCACCCAAGCGAGTAGAGCCAGATCAAAGGAGAACTGGACAATCAACAAGATGTTGACTATTCGAGTATCTGAATCGAGTCTAGGTTCCCACCTTTGGGTCAGCCCAGGGGAGCCTCGATGCCTACCTCACAGAGCAAGGGAGTCGGGGCGCTTGGACTGTGTAACACCCACTAAGGTTTTAAGATGAATAAGAGAATGATGAATTTGCCTTAGAAAAATATTAGTAGAATGTTGAACCAAAAAGAAATAAAAATAAGGAATGGTCAAGGATTGAACCTTGAACCTCTCATGATGTAAATGATAGGATTAATGGGTAATAACCAGTTGGGATAGGAATAATATATTGATAGCAAAGGAGGGAAACTCATGATAAGGGTGAGAGTAAAAGCTAGCCAAAATAAAACAAGAAAAGAGCAAGAAGGAAGGCAACTAGATGAATAAGAGAATGATGAATTTGCCTTAGAAAAATATTAGTAGAATGTTGAACCAAAAAGAAATAAAAAGAAATAAAAATATGGAATGGTCAAGGATTGAACCTTCAACCTCTCATGATGTAAATGATAGGATTAATGGGTAATAACCAGTTGGGATAGGAATAATATATTGATAGCAAAGGAGGGAAACTCATGATAAGGGTGAGAGTAAAAGCTAGCCAAAAGAAAACAAGAAAAGAGCAAGAGAAAGGCAACTTGCCTTCCTTCTTTTCTCTCCCTCTTCTTCTTCTTTCGCCGTGACTTAAAGAAGGGAATTAAGGGGATTCATTCCCCCTTGTTTCATCATGAATGATGAGAACAAATAAATAAATAAAATAAAAAGAAAAATGAAAAAAAGCGGCTAAGGGAGAAGGAAAGCAAAAACCAATTTTGCTACCTCTTCCCCCTTAACATAAAAGAGAATATGTAAAGAGAAGATTTTATTTTTCTCTCATTTCTCTCATTCTCTCCTCTCCATCACCGAGAACCTCAGTCCCCTCTCCTCCATCTTCGGCCCCAAGCCAAGGTTTTCTCCTAAGAAAGCCTAAGATACAAGGAGGACTTAGCAAGGGAATCAAGGGAAGGGAACTAGAATAAGAGGCTACTTCTTCCATCACCACACCTTAGATCCACAAGCGAAAAGGATGTAAGCTTCCCCTCACCTGTGGTACAAGGCCTTTTACGTACTTTCGGATGTTATGAGGATTAGAAAACCTAGAATAGAATTTAAGAAAAATTCGGCCAAAGAAGAGTATTCAAATCTAGGAAGGTTTAAACAAGTCCTCATTTCATGATATTTTTCTATGCTATGTAGGATGGTTTTCCTTCATGTTTTTATACCCATATGATGCTTGGTCAGAGGAGTATCTAACCCTAGAATTTCGGCCAAAAAAATATTTTAAAGAGGTTAGGGAAATCATTGTTTAACCAAACTAGTACAAGATTCCCTCCATGATTTACTAATGGTCTTTTATTTGTTTTTCTTGCTTGAAAGTTACTTGGAACCAAAAGAAATCCACTCATATGTTTCGGCCAAGAAAAGAGCTTAGGGTTAAGAAGACCTTTAAATTTAGGTAACCATGTTTATATGATAGAATATAGAGTTCTCTTAAAGAATAGCATGTCGAATATTGCTAGAAATTCATGAACTCTTCATTAAGATTTTCGGTCATGATAAGATGGATAGCTTAGAAAGGCTTAAACAAAATTTTAACATGCTCAAGACCTCTGTGATATTAAGATATGAAAGTTGTTTAATGCTCCCATGCTTAATTAGGGTATAGAGAATTTAGTTACATGATATATGACATGTAAGATCACAAGGGTCCTAGCTTGTTTATGAACCAAATTTGTATATGATGTTCTTAGTAATTTTTGCCATGAAACTTACTTAGGTTTTCCATGCTTCAGGCCACTTAAAACCTAGTTTAGAGATTGGTAGGTTTCGGCCATGAGGAAAAATAAAAGAAAAGAAAAAGGAAAGAAACCTAGGAAGCCTAAGACACAATTCACATGTATGTTTATTATGCTTGTCTTTATACATGCTATGAAACTTGTATGACTTCCTATGCTTTTAGGCTATTTGAAGCAAATTTAAACACTGATGAGTCTCAGCCAAGTAGGGTTTAAATGACCTAGAGGCCTTAGAATTGAAACCAAATGTGTTAAAAATGCTTCTTATGGAAATATGATAATATGTTGATTGTGTCACATGCTTGTATAATTTTTCCATGACCTAAATGGACCATTGTATGTTTCAGCCATGAAGGGATAGATGCCCTAGAAACCCTAGAATAAAAATTAAATATGCTCATGTCACTCTACATGAAATAAGATAAGTAGAAAGCCAAAGTTCTCATGCTATATGTTGTTTAATGACCTAAAATGAGGCTAGGGTAAGTTTCGGCCATACCCATTGTATGATGCCTTATTATGAATTTATACATGATGTTAGTTCAAGTTCACATGCTTGTATGCTTGCTTTTAGCCCTAATGAATACTTGTTAAATTTCGGCCATGACATATGTTAAGGGCTTGAATAACTTAGGAACTAGCTCAAATATGCTTACTATGTTACTTGGAAAAAAATGCTATAAATATGGTTTAAGGTTTCCATGCTTTCATGACATTTGGGACCTTGTTTCACACCTGATAGGGTTCGGCCACATGAAGTTTAGGGACTTGGAGAACTTAGAAACCAAGTTAATCATGCTTATAATGCTTCCTATGAAATTGATGTGATGATAATTTAGGTTCCACATGCTTGGAGGTTGTTTTTACCTAAATTGAGATCTAAAGGGGGTTCGGACATGATAAGAAGCCAAGGGATTAGGAAGCTTAGAACCCAAGCTAACTATGTTACTATGCTTCTTATGATAGTATAATCACATGATACACCCTTATGCTTAAACATGTATGCTTGTGATTTATACTTTCCATGATATGATATGTGCTTAGAAATATGCATGCTTTGATGATATGCTATGTGCTTAAAACAAATGCATGCTTTCATGATATGCTATGTGGATAGAAATATGCATGCTTTGATGATATGCTATGTGCTTAAAAAAAATGCATGCTTTCATGATATGCTATGTGGATAGAAATATGCATGCTTTGATGATATGCTATGTGCTTAAAATATGCATGCTTTCATGATATGCTATGTGCATAGAAATATGCATGCTTTGATGATATGCTATGTGCTTAAAATATGCATGCTTTTATGATATGCTATGTGGATAGTAATATGCATGCTTTGATTATATGCTATGTGCCTAAAATATGCATGCTCTCATGATATGCTATGTGGTGAAAATATGCATGCTTTTATGACATGATGTATGCCTAAGTGATGCATACTTTTTATGACATGATGTATGCCTAAGTGATGCATACTTTTATGACATAATGTATGCCTAAGTGATGCATACTTCTATGATATGCTATGTGACTAAATGATGCATTTTTATACATGCTACTTTACTTTGTAAGGCTTGTACCAAGGGTGGGCTCCTAATCAGCCCTAGGCCTTTGGCTGTGTGATCCAGGCTAGTAAAAACAAAGGGATGGGCTCCTTAGTACGCCCCTAGGTCTATGGCTGTGTGATCCGAACCTAGTTCCTAGTATGATTCAAGACTTGCTACCTTGGATATACTTAGGAAGCGCGATATCTACGTGATTTATCTATGTGTGGTACAAGCCGGGACCCTGATTATGTTGATATTATGTTCAAGTATATATGTAAGAAGAAATGGTTTTAAAGATCATGAGTCATACACATGTTTTTCGGATACATGTTTTCAAAATCATATTGCATATACCTTATGATCATGTTGTGATGATGCTATGATTTATGATATGCCATGATTAGATATGATTATGTTATGTTTCATTCTATGCTTTAAGAGCTTGATATGCCATGCCACCTTATGATGATACTATGATATGCCATGATTAGATATGATTATGTTATGTTTCATGCTATGCTTTAAGAGATGATATGCCATGACTAGTTATGATTTTGTTATGTTGCATGATATGCTTAAAGAGTATGATATGTTATGCCATGACTAGTTGAGATCATGTTATGTTGAGACATTCTTTGATGATCATGTGATGATTTTCGGTTTTAGTGAGTAGGAAAGGAACTTACTGAGCCATGAGTGCTCATAGCTTACTTTCCTTGTACCACAGATAAAGGAAAAAGCTGGATGAGCTAAAGGAGCAGCAGAAGAGGCCAGGAGATGTGTGTGGCAGTGGCTAGGCAACCAAATAAGAACCTGCTTTAAAAACTTTTAAAGAACTATGCTTTGGTATCATGGATTGTAGTACCGTATGTGTGACTTGATGTTATGTTTCTACTAATTTTGATATCATGTTATTGATGCCGTGATAGTGTAGTTCGGATTTGATGAAAAGAAAAACAAAAGAAAAGTTTTTATTAAACTAAGAAAATTATTTTAAGTCTTCCGTTGTTTTAAAAAGAAAAATCTGTACATGGAGTATCGTAGCTCGTCCCTTAGGGTTAGCAGGGAGGGCAGGCGTTACAGGTTGGTATCAGAGCCAGGTTTTTGCCAGCTCACTACACACACATCAAGCCTCCGACCTGCCGCTCCAAGTAAGAATGTTTATGCTTAATTTTCTTGTTATATATTTATGCTTAGTTTCACGTGATATGACTTATGCTTTATTTTTCTTCCTTGTTATATTGCCTATGTTTTATTTTCTTTGCTATATTGCTTATACTTTATTTCCTTATGTCATATTGTTTGTCACTCTATTCTTTATTTTTCCTTATGTTGCTCATGCTTTATTTCTTTATGTTATATTGCTTGTCACTCTTTTCTTTATTTTTTTTCCTTATGATGCTTATGCTTTAGTTTCATGTTCTGCTTGCTTATGTTTGATGCTTTATTCTATGCTTTTAGTTATAATTTAGATTAGGATTACATATTAGTAGGTTAGGAATAATACCAGAACAAATAGATAGAAACAAAATAGTACGTTAGATTGGCTAAAAACGATAACCACTTACACTAGTCTATTTGTCATTATTTAGATCAACATGGTTAGGACACGCAATGCCTGAACCGAGGGGATAGTGACTCCACCAGACCTGACACAGGTAGTCGCAGACCTCCAGCATCATATCACAGAACAACAGCAGCTGATCACTACCTTAATGGGTCAGCAAGGTGAATCCACTACCTGTTATACCTACAGCCGCGCCAGTACCCCCGGCAGCCCCTATTCCGATGGTCCGACAAGAGGCCTATCTGATTCAGTGGCAAAGGCTTAAGACGGAAGCATTCTCAGGAAACTGCGTACCATGGGATGCACAAGCCTGGCTCAAGACCGTGGAGAGCATAATGGAACTACTGGACTGGCCTGAACACGAAAAGGTCAAATGCGCGTCGTTCTGCCTTACCGGAGATGCCCGGATGTGGTGGGACCGAGTAAAGGCGAAAAGACAAATAACCAGATGCAGTGGACAGATTTTGAGACAGAGTTCTTAGAAGAATTCTTCCATATGCAAGTGACAAACAAGCACTATGGCGAGTTCACTGAATTCCGGCAAGGTGATCTGTCAGTTAACGAAGCCGTCAAGAAATTCAACCGCCTAGCACGTCTGTACCGAACCGAAAAAGAAAGGGTCCGGTTAATGTTGAAGATGCTCCGACTCGAGATGAACGTAGCTGGCGGAGTTAATAGACCGCAGATCGCAGAGGAGCTAGTCAGCAGTGCCCTTACGAGCACTACCAGAAAGCAATGAACAAGGGCAAGAACTAAGCACTGACCGGAGGATAAAGATCGCAATCGAACCGATTGGAAAGGAAACTCAAGTGGAAAGAGGAAACAGTGGAACAACAAAAGGTGGTCCGGCCAATAAGCAAACCAAGTACCCTCGGTGTGGAAAGACTTGAGTATCCTCTAAACGCGAAAGTACTACAAGCATGGAAAGGAAGGTCATTTGGCAAGAAATTGTCCTACTCAGTCTCAGGCACTACCTCCGCAGAACAGCCAGAATAGGAGTACCCCTGCACAGCTTCACCAGATGCATACTGCCATAGAAGGGACTTCAATCAGCCAAGGAAGATTGGAGGCCCCTCCCACTATGACCAATGCCAGAGTCTACTCTCTCGCTCAGGATGACGTGGCGAACGCCTCTGCCATCGTCTCAGGTCAGCCACCTAATTTCAATCAATATGCTAAAGTTTTACTTAATGCTGGAAACGAACCAATATGGGAAACCATCGAGAAACCGAGACGTGTTTCGTATCCTTGTGTCGAAACTATGTCTGGGCGACTTTCTACCCTCACCATAACACCGACGTTATTTGAGAGTATACTGGAAAAGCAAACTAGTGACCAAAACCTCCAGAGAATCAAACAAGAGACTTTGGAAGGGAAGAATGACGGGTTCCGTATCGCGGACAACGGGATATTATACCTCAAGGATCGGTTATGCATTCCAGAGGACCCGGAGTTGCGAAGGAAAATACGGGAAGAAGCTCATACAACACCCTATGTAATACACCCGGGCTCCACTAAGATGTACCAGGACCTGAAAAAGAAATTTTGGTGGTCTGGTATGAAAAGAGAAGTGGCTCAGTATGTTAGTACTTGCCTGACCTGCCAAAGGGTAAAAGCTGAACACCAGAGACCGGGCGGATTACTACAGCCTGTCCAAATTCTAGAATGGAAATGGGAAGAAATCTCTATGGATTTCATTTCGGGTCTTCCCAGGACGACAAACGGATATGATGCTATATGGGTGATCGTGGACAGATTGACGAAGTCTGCACACTTTTTGGCGATCAAAATGACTTATTCAACTGAACAGCTAGCTCAGTTATATGTTAAGGAAATCATTCGGCTACATGGTATTCCTAAGACCATTATTTCTGATAGAGACGGTCGCTTTGTTTCACACTTTTGGGAGTGCGTTCAGAAGACCCTCGGCACGAAGTTGTTATTTAGTACAGCTTTCCACCCTCAGACCGATGGGCAAACTGAAAGAGTGAACCAAATATTAGAAGATATGTTAAGAGCTTGTGCCCTGGACTTCAAGGGAAGCTGGTGCCGATATTTATACCTGGCAGAATTCGTCTACAATAATAGTTACCAAGCTACTATTAAAATGGCACCTTACGAAGCTCTTTATGGGAGGAAATGTAGATCCCCTATATGCTGGTATGAAAGTGGTGAAAAGAAGAAAATGGGGTTCCGAACGGAACTTATTGATGACACCACCCGAGCTATACAGAAGATTCGCCAACGAATAGAAACTGCTCAGAGTCGGCAGAAGAATTATGCCGATAAACGGCGCAGGCCGCTAGAATTCAACATCGGAGATTTGGTATTCCTTAAGGTATCCCCCATGAAAGGGATAATGAGATTCGGAAAGAGGAGCAAGTTAAGCCCACGATATGTAGGACCGTACTGGATTTTAGAAAGAATGGGCCAAGTCGCATACAGACTAGAACTACCTCCAGACATGGTAGCTATTCACAATGTGTTCCATGTATCGATGCTCAAGAAGTGTACTCCCAGCACAGATCAAGTAATTGAGCCACAGTCGGTACAGGTTCAAGAGGACCTAAGTTACGAAAGTAGACCTATTCAGATCTTGGACCGTGAAGTCAAGAGGTTAAGGAACAAAGAAATACCCTTAGTAAAAGTTCTATGGCGGAATCAACGATTTGAAGAAGCCACCTGAGAACGCGAGGATGATATGAAGCAAAAGTACCCGGAGCTATTTTAAAGTTCGAGGATGAACTTTTTATGAGGTACGGGGTACTGTAACACCCACTAAGCTTTTAAGATGAATAAGAGAATGATGAATTTGCCTTAGAAAAATCTTAGTAAAATGTTGAACCAAAAAAAAATAAAAAAAAATAAAAATAGGGAATGGTCAAGGATTGAACCTTCAACCTCTTATGATGTAAATGATAGGATTAATGGGTAATAACCAGTTGGGATAGGAATAATATATTGATAGCAAAGGAGGGAAACTCATGATAAGGGTGAGAGTAAAAGCTAGCCAAAAGAAAACAAGAAAAGAGCAAGAGAAAGGCAACTTGCCTTCCTTCTTTTCTCTCCCTCTTCTTCTTCTTTCGCCGTGACTTAAAGAAGGGAATTAAGGGGATTCATTCCCCCTTGTTTCATCATGAATGATGAGAACAAATAAATAAATAAAATAAAAAGAAAAATGAAAAAAAGCGGCTAAGGGAGAAGGAAAGCAAAAACCAATTTTGCTACCTCTTCCCCCTTAACATAAAAGAGAATATGTAAAGAGAAGATTTTATTTTTCTCTCATTTCTCTCATTCTCTCCTCTCCATCACCGAGAACCTCAGTCCCCTCTCCTCCATCTTCGGCCCCAAGCCAAGGTTTTCTCCTAAGAAAGCCTAAGATACAAGGAGGACTTAGCAAGGGAATCAAGGGAAGGGAACTAGAATAAGAGGCTACTTCTTCCATCACCACACCTTAGATCCACAAGCGAAAAGGATGTAAGCTTCCCCTCACCTGTGGTACAAGGCCTTTTACGTACTTTCGGATGTTATGAGGATTAGAAAACCTAGAATAGAATTTAAGAAAAATTCGGCCAAAGAAGAGTATTCAAATCTAGGAAGGTTTAAACAAGTCCTCATTTCATGATATTTTTCTATGCTATGTAGGATGGTTTTCCTTCATGTTTTTATACCCATATGATGCTTGGTCAGAGGAGTATCTAACCCTAGAATTTCGGCCAAAAAAATATTTTAAAGAGGTTAGGGAAATCATTGTTTAACCAAACTAGTACAAGATTCCCTCCATGATTTACTAATGGTCTTTTATTTGTTTTTCTTGCTTGAAAGTTACTTGGAACCAAAAGAAATCCACTCATATGTTTCGGCCAAGAAAAGAGCTTAGGGTTAAGAAGACCTTTAAATTTAGGTAACCATGTTTATATGATAGAATATAGAGTTCTCTTAAAGAATAGCATGTCGAATATTGCTAGAAATTCATGAACTCTTCATTAAGATTTTCGGTCATGATAAGATGGATAGCTTAGAAAGGCTTAAACAAAATTTTAACATGCTCAAGACCTCTGTGATATTAAGATATGAAAGTTGTTTAATGCTCCCATGCTTAATTAGGGTATAGAGAATTTAGTTACATGATATATGACATGTAAGATCACAAGGGTCCTAGCTTGTTTATGAACCAAATTTGTATATGATGTTCTTAGTAATTTTTGCCATGAAACTTACTTAGGTTTTCCATGCTTTAGGCCACTTAAAACCTAGTTTAGAGATTGGTAGGTTTCGGCCATGAGGAAAAATAAAAGAAAAGAAAAAGGAAAGAAACCTAGGAAGCCTAAGACACAATTCACATGTATGTTTATTATACTTGTCTTTATACATGCTATGAAACTTGTATGACTTCCTATGCTTTTAGGCTATTTGAAGCAAATTTAAACACTGATGAGTCTCGGCCAAGTAGGGTTTAAATGACCTAGAGGCCTTAGAATTGAAACCAAAAGTGTTAAAAATGCTTCTTATGGAAATATGATAATATGTTGATTGTGTCACATGCTTGTATAATTTTTCCATGACCTAAATGGACCATTGTATGTTTCATCCATGAAGGGATAGATGCCCTAGAAACCCTAGAATAAAAATTAAATATGCTCATGTCACTCTACATGAAATAAGATAAGTAGAAAGCCAAAGTTCTCATGCTATATGTTGTTTAATGACCTAAAATGAGGCTAGGGTAAGTTTCGGCCATACCCATTGTATGATGCCTTATTATGAATTTATACATGATGTTAGTTCAAGTTCACATGCTTGTATGCTTGCTTTTAGCCCTAATGAATACTTGTTAAATTTCGGCCATGACATATGTTAAGGGCTTGAAGAACTTAGGAACTAGCTCAAATATGCTTACTATGTTACTTGGAAAAAATTGCTATAAATATGGTTTAAGGTTTCCATGCTTTCATGACATTTGGGACCTTGTTTCACACCTGATAGGGTTCGGCCACATGAAGTTTAGGGACTTGGAGAACTTAGAAACCAAGTTAATCATGCTTATAATGCTTCCTATGAAATTGATGTGATGATAATTTAGGTTCCACATGCTTGGAGGTTGTTTTTACCTAAATTGAGATCTAAAGGGGGTTCGGCCATGATAAGAACCCAAGGGATTAGGAAGCTTAGAACCCAAGCTAACTATGTTACTATGCTTCTTATGATAGTATAATCACATGATACACCCTTATGCTTAAACATGTATGCTTGTGATTTATACTTTCCATGATATGATATGAGCTTAGAAATATGCATGCTTTGATGATAAGCTATGTGCTTAAAAAAAATGCATGCTTTCATGATATGCTATGTGGATAGAAATATGCATGCTTTAATGATATGTTATGTGCTTAAAAAAAATGCATGCTTTCATGATATGCTATGTGGATAGAAATATGCATGCTTTGATGATATGCTATGTGCTTAAAATATGCATGCTTTCATGATATGCTATGTGGATAGAAATATGCATGCTTTGATGATATGCTATGTGCTTAAAATATGCATGCTTTTATGATATGCTATGTGGATAGAAATATGCATGCTTTGATGATATGCTATGTGCCTAAAATATGCATGCTCTCATGATATGCAATGTGGTGAAAATATGCATGCTTTTATGACATGATGTATGCCTAAGTGATGCATACTTTTTATGACATGATGTATGCCTAAGTGATGCATACTTTTTATGACATGATGTATGCCTAAGTGATGCATACTATTTATGATATGATGTATGCCTAAGTGATGCATACTTTTATGACATAATGTATGCCTAAGTGATGCATACTTCTATGATATGCTAAGTGACTAAATTATGCATTTTTATACATGCTACTTTACTTTGTAAGGCTTGTACCAAGGGTGGGCTCCTAATTAGCCCCTAGGCCTTTGGCTGTGTGATCCAGGCTAGTAAAAACAAAGGGATGGACTCCTTAGTACGCCCCTAGGTCTATGGTTGTGTGATCCGAACCTAGTTCCTAGTATGATTCAAGACTTGCTACCTTTGATATACTTAGGAAGCGCGCATATCTACGTGATTTATCTATGTGTGGTACAAGCCGGGGCCCTGATTATGTTGATATTATGTTTAAGTATATATGTAAGAAGAAATGGTTTTAAAGATCATGAGCCATACACATGTTTTTCGGATACATGTTTTCAAAATCATATTGCATATACCTTATGATCATGTTGTGATGATGCTATGATTTATGATATGCCATGATTAGATATGATTATGTTATGTTTCATGCTATGCTTTAAGAGCTTGATATGCCATGCCACCTTATGATGATACTATGATATGCCATGATTAGATATGATTATGTTATGTTTCATGCTATGCTTTAAGAGATGATATGCCATGACTAGTTATGATTTTGTTATGTTGCATGATATGCTTAAAGAGTATGATATGTTATGCCATGACTACTTGAGATCATGTTATGTTGAGACATTCTTTGATCATGTGATGATTTTCGGTTTTAGTGAGTAGGAAAGGAACTTACTGAGCCATGAGTGCTCATAGCTTACTTTCCTTGTACCACAGATAAAGGAAAAAGCTGGATGAGCTAAAGGAGCAGCAGGAGAGGCCAGGAGATGTGTGTGGCAGTGGCTAGGCAACCAAATAAGAACCTGCTTTAAAAACTTTTAAAGAACTATGCTTTGGTATCATGAATTGTAGTACCGTATGTGTGACTTGATGTTATGTTTCTACTAATTTTGATATCATGTTATTGATGCTGTGATAGTGTAGTTCAGATTTGATGAAAAGAAAAACAAAAGAAAAGTTTTTATTAAACTAAGAAAATTATTTTAAGTCTTCCGCTGTTTTAAAAAGAAAAATTTGTACATGGAGTATCGTAGCCCCGTCCCTTAGGGTTAGCAGGGAGGGCGGGCGTTACAGACTGGATGAATTTATCCAAATCGAGCTGTTGTGACTTGGATAAAGATTTATCCACATCTAGGCACCCAAACCCATTCCAAGCGCCCTGAGCTTCCATGCAAGCAAACAGTCAGTTTTGACCAGCATGCTATAAATAGAGCCCTAGTCTTAATAGTTCAAATAATCACTTGTACATGAATTCATTTTATGTTCTACTACTTTGTTTGTGAGCTGTCAACATTGTAAGAGGCTACTTCGGCTAATGAAAATCTTTATAGTGAGCTTCTCATAGTCTTCGATTAGCAATCTTCTGATTGCAAACCTGTTAGGACCAAAAGTAGCTAGAGGGGGGGGGGGGGTGAATAGCTCGTCGCGTTCTCGTCGCTCGGCGTGGCTTGTTTCTTCAAGGATATGCAGCGGAAAATAACAGAAACAAACACATAACGCTAACAATGTTGGTTTACTTGGTATCCACCTCACAAGAGGTGACTAATCCAAGGATCCACACCACGCACGCACCCTCCACTATGAAAACACTCCTTTTCGGTAACTACCGAGGGCGGAGAAGCTCTACAAGACTCTCAGTACAAGAAGAAAGGAAAGGGAAACAAAATACAAGCGCAAAGCTTACAATGAGTACAGAAAACCCTAACCCTAGCTTCTCTTCTTGCCTTTGATCCGCCTCTTGACTTGGAAAGCTTCCAAGATCCTTCAAGAACTGGCGATCTGATCTTTGAGAGCGCTGTGGAGAAGTTGGCGAAAGATCTGGAGTGAATCGGAGAAAAGATGCCGAAGACAACGTCCGCCTGCGGCTATAAACCCGACGCAACGGTCGGATCCCGATCGATTCGAATGTTCCCAATCGATCGGGGAGGCTTTGGATCGATCCACGGATCGATCCAGAGCGCCTCTGAGCTCTGGGAAAAATGCCTGGATCGATCCATGGATCGATCCAGCGCTTATCGCGCGAAGCAGCCGCGTCCCAATCGATCCACTGATCGATTTGGACATATGGATCGATCCACGGATCGATCCAGAGGCTCTCTGTTCGCTAGGAAAGGCTTGGATCGATCCATTGATCGATCCAGCTCCTGGATCGATCCACTGATCGATCCAATACTTGGTTTTTGCCCAAAACCAAGTCCCAAGCCTACCAAACCAACACCCGGTCAACCTTGACCTGCTGGTACATCATGCCTAGCATCTGGTCACTCCTTTGACCTGCTAGGACTTCCCACCAAGTGTCTGGTCAATCCCTTTGACCCACTTGGACTTTTCTAGTCGTGCCAAGTATCCGGTCACTCCCTTGACCTACTTGGACTTCCACCAGATGTCTGGTCAACCTTGACCCATCTGGATTTCCTCATGCCAAGTATCCAGTCAATCCTTTGACCTACTTGGACTTCCCAACTCCAGATGTCCGATCATCCTTGATCCATCTGAATTTTCCCTTGCCTGGCTTCACTCACCAGGACTTTCACCTAGTTTCACTCACTAGGGTTTTCCATCTGCCTAGCTTCACTCACTAGGACTTTCCATCTGCCTAGCTTCACTCACTAGGACTTTCCATCTGCCTAGCTTCACTCACTAGGACTTTCCATCTTCCTAGCTTCACTCACTAGGACTTTCCATCTGCCTAGCTTCACTCACTAGGACTTCCCACCTGCCTAGCTTCACTCACTAGGACTTTCCATCTGCCTAGCTTCACTCACTAGGACTTTCCATCTGCCTAGCTTCACTCACTAGGACTTTCCATCTGCCTAGCTTCACTCACTAGGACTTTCCATCTGCCTAGCTTCACTCACTAGGACTTCCCAGTCAAGTATCCGGTCACTCCCTTGACCTACTTGACTCTTCTTTAATCAATATCTTATTGTCAAACATCTAAACTCAAACCAAGACTCAGCTTGGTCAACCAGGTCAACCTTGACCTGAGGGATGTTGCACCAACAATCTCCCCCTTTTTGATGTTTGACAATACCACAATAACACTTACAATCCCACATGTAAGTTAGACAATCTATAGCCTCCTTCTTCATGCCACTAGGTAATGAACACATAAGTTAAGCTTTTCATTTTCCCCCTAAGAGGGCAAACTCCCTCTAGGTAATGAAAACCTAACTTACTTCCTTTCATTCTCCCCCTATTGGCACACATCAACCCCCTACTGATAAAACACATCAACCCATCTTTGGGCACACATCAACCCATGCCCCAATTTTGGGTATACATCAACAAATCCATTTGTTGACAACTCTCCCCCTAAAGAGTTGCTCATCGTTGTTCACAACATCACTCGTTGTGATCAACACGACAATGAAGGTCCCATACCCTTCATTTTTCCTTAATTTCTCCCTCAATGTAGACAAATACCCAACCTTGAGCATTTTCTAACCACTTGAGTTTCCACTTGAAATAATGAGGATATCCACTCCCCATTTCAAGTTCAAAAGCTCGTCCATGAGCATTTTCTTTAAAGAAGGTTAACCACCTTCCAAGGTTCATGAAAAATAATTTTCATGCCTTTAAAGAGTCCCTCCCCCTAAAGACATGGTGGTAACTTCTGTCATTGCACCAACAATGACTTGGAATCCCTAAACCTTTAGGAAACCTAGATTTTGAAGTTTTGAGGTTCAAATGTTCAAAATTTGAGACAAACCTCAACCTAAACTTCAATGAAGTCTTCCTTAACCATTCCATCCTTGTTTTCAACACGAAAATACCCTTTTTATGTATACAAATATATTTTAAGGGTTTGGAATGGTTACATAGACTAACCATGGTTCAAAGATGCTGAAGTTAGGCCTTCCCAGCCAAAATCAGCAACTTAGATCGATTGGAGTTGGGATCCAATCGATTGAACCAACCGAATCGATCCACTGATCGATTCAGTATGTGTGGATCGATCCACTGATCGATCCAGCGAGCTTCTGCTCGCGAGATTTACCTTCTGAATCGATCCACGGATCGATTCAGGAACTCCAATCGATCCATGGATCGATCGGAGTTCTGATAGTTGCTGAAATTCCATTTCAGTCAACTTCAGAAACCCCTAGAAAATTCTACAAAAATCCAAAAATCATGAAATTTCGTGTAGACATTATTTAGGGCATACTTAATCATGGAAAAATAGCTTTCTATGAAAATACTTTATATTTTCAAAGATTGACACAAACTTGAAAACTTGCAAAAACTTTAGCGTTTTCTTCAAGTTTGTGTCTAACTATTCAATGGTGATTACTATCAAAAGATAGCCTTCACCAAAGTTTTCCAAAAACATTTTAAAAACATTTTCAAAACCAATATCCCATCATGTTCCTTGGGCTTAATGCACATGACTTGTACATTAGCTTTCCCAATGATGGGAAAACACATAACTATGTGTTTTGATGAACTGAAAACTCAAAAGAATGCACTAAATCAACATCTTGAGTTTTGTTCATCATCCTAACATCTCACTTGTATCTAATGTGCACTGAAACACATACAAGTCATCTTATAGGTCTTTGTGAGATGTAAGATTTTGGTTTTGCCCTATTCTAGGGATCATGCATATCTATCTAGGCATTTTGAGAGGTAGACATCCACAAAGGATGTTACTTGTTGATTTACTTGTTAAACAAATGTCACTTGTTTATTCCACTTGTTGTAAACAAATGCCACTTGTTTAACTAATGCCATATGTCCTTAGTTTTTAAGGAAATAAACATAATGCATGATAATGTTATGGCATACATCAAAATAAAATAGCTTTCAAAAGAAGGATTCCTATAACTACATGATGTATGTATGGCATGACATGGTATTTTTGTATTTTTCATGATAAGTCATGAATGCAAAATACAAATAAGATAAAATATGATGTCATGACATATTATGAGCAAACAATCATGGCAAGGTTTAGCATAAATAAAATATACCTAGATTACCTATCTAAGTATCATTAATCTTAGCTAAACTTACAACTTAAACCTAGATTGCCCTAAAGTGCTTCATGAGAATGCCAAAGCCTAAATTGGCATTTCTACTTCCCTTGATTAATTTATGACAATTGAAATTAAGCATATTCCTCAAATGTTGGCATATTTCATTTTTCCACAAGAGTAGCACTTTTAAATTAAGGCCCGGATTGCCTTAAATTTCCTAAGAGCATACCAAAATCCCAACTTGGTAGTTCTTATGTTTTCTCAAATTTTGTGCCATCAATTTTCCACCATTAGGCACATTTTACTCTTTCAAGGAGCAAATAATAATTCCATTTCATTTTCAAAGGTTAACAAAACCTTGAAAATGCTCCTTGAGTGTCAATTTCCTCAAAGTTGGGTTAACTACCCTTCTAATCGGAGTTGACACTCTCTAACCCATCTATGGGGTAGAGAAGATGCTCCTAGGAACCCAACACCTATTGGTGCTCCTTGGATGCTCTAGATATTCACTAGGGATAACTTCCCTAGATACCTTCCTAGTGACCTTGTTTGGCTTCTTAGAAGCCTTGGTCACATTTTCTAGGTCAACTCTAGGGATAGCCTCCCTTGTGACCTTGTTTGTGACTTTCTTAGACTTCTTAGAAGCCTTCGTCACGTTTGTTGCAAAAACACTCTTAGGGATGACTTCCCTAGTATTTTTGACTTGACCACTAGACCTAGGGTTTGTGCCATAACTATATGGAACCCTATGGTAAGAGGGCACAT
Source organism: Zingiber officinale (assembly GCF_018446385.1). Lineage (NCBI taxonomy): Eukaryota > Viridiplantae > Streptophyta > Magnoliopsida > Zingiberales > Zingiberaceae > Zingiber > Zingiber officinale. The sequence goes on along the minus strand of NC_055989.1, from coordinate 60,493,300 downwards.
CCTTCTTAGCCTTGGGTTTGTATCCCAAACCTCTATGGCCATTAGATGACCTATGTGCTCCTAGACCTAGGCTATGCTCATTTTGCCCTTTTAGGATATTTTCCATCCTTTTTAGGGTCTTTTCCATATTATCAAGCCTTGACCTCAAGACTTGATTTTCTATCATTAAATCATTAAATTTTGATTTTTCATTACACCCATGAGCATTTTTGTTTCTAGGCTTATAACTACAACCCTTAGTGTGATTGCCTAGATTTCTATCTACCTCCCTAACCTTAGGTGTGGTAGTCTTAGCATGGAGAGCCACATGATTTTCCTTAATTTTACCATGCTCTCTATTTTTATGGTAAATAGCATTAAAATGATAAAAATTAGAGCTATCATGCTTTTTACCATAATGCAAGGGAATAGGCTCAATAAAAGTTACCTTCCTTTTTACCTTGGAGGCTCCCCCTTGACTAGTGCCTCCTTGAGCCTTGACCACCTTCTTCCCCTTGGGGCATTGACTCCGGTAATGCCCCTTTTGATTGCAAGAGAAGCATATAATATGCTCCTTGCTCTTCTTTGTATTGGGGATGGTCTCCTTGGGCTTCTCCTTGCCCTTTTGTGCCACTTGGTCCTTCTTCTTGGCCAAGTTGGGACACTTGCTCTTGTAGTGCCCATTTTCCCTACACTCAAAACATATTATATGATTTTTATTTTTAATTGAAACATTTATACCTTCTTGTGTAGGGGTGGCATCTTTTTCTTTGGATCCGGAGGTAGAAGCTTCCTTTTGATCAACCCTTGATCTTCCTCCATTCGATTTTTCTTGACTTGTGGAGGTAGAAGCTTCTTCCTCCTCTTCTTCTCTTGACCCGGATGTAGAGGCTTCTCCTTCTTCTTGATCCGGTGTCACCGAGGATTGCTCCCCCTCAATCCTAGAGGTGGAGGCTTCATCATCTTGAATATGAAACAAGGAGTATGCTCCCTCCTTGTTCCCTTCGTTGCATTCCTTTGAGGATGAAGCTTCTTGGTTTTCCTCTTCTTCGGAGGTTGAACATCTCTCAACCTCGGAGTCCTCCTCTTGGTCTTGCTCCAAAGAGTCACCCTCTCTGGATTCTTCTTGATCTCGTACAGTGGAGGGGATCTCTTCATGAAGCTTGGCCAATTTGCTCCAAAGCTCCTTGGCATCTTCGAATTCTCCAATTTGAGCCAAGATGTGGCTAGGCAATACGTTGACCAAAAGCTTGGTCACTTTGTCATTTGCCTCGCCCCTTTGAATTTGCTCCGAGCTCCATCTGCTTTTCTTTAGAAGCTTGCCCTTGGAGTTCGTTGGAGCTTTGAAGCCTTCCATTAGAGCAAACCATTGCTCTATCTCCATCATAAGAAAGTTTTCGATTCTTGATTTCCAAGAATCAAAACTCGTGGAAGTGTATGGTGGAGCCACCCTTGTGTCAAATCCAAGTCCATCTTGGAATTGCATCTTGAAGTTGAGCTTGATGAAGTCTTGAACTTGAAGAATTTGCTCCAACTTCTTCACCCTCTAGCTTTTCTTGATATGCTTGACCCTTCCGGCGATGATTCCGGTGAAGAGCGACCTCGCTCTGATACCACTTGTTAAGACCAAAAGTAGCTAGAGGGGGGGTGAATAGCTCGTCGCGTGCTCGTCGCTCGGCGTGGCTTGTTTCTTCAAGGATATGCAGCGGAAAATAACAGAAACAAACACACAACGCTAACAATGTTGGTTTACTTGGTATCCACCTCACAAGAGGTGACTAATCCAAGGATCCACACCACGCACGCACCCTTCACTATGAAAACACTCCTTTTTGGTAACTACCGAGGGCGGAGAAGCCCTACAAGACTCTCAGTACAAGAAGAAAGGAAAGGGAAACAAAATACAAGCGCAAAGCTTACAATGAGTACAGAAAACCCTAACCCTAGCTTCTCTTCTTGCCTTTGATCCGCCTCTTGACTTGGAAAGCTTCCAAGATCCTTCAAGAACTGGCGATCTGATCTTTGAGAGCGCTGTGGAGAAGTTGGCGAAAGATCTGGAGTGAATCGGAGAAAAGATGCCGAAGACAACGTCCGCCTGCAGCTATAAACCCGACGCAACGGTCGGATCCCGATCGATTCGAATGTTCCCAATCGATCGGGGAGGCTTTGGATCGATCCACGGATCGATCCAGAGCGCCTCTGTCGCGCGAAGCAGCCGCGTCCCAATCGATCCACTGATCGATTGGGACATCTGGATCGATCCACGGATCGATCCAGAGGCTCTCTGTTCGCTAGGAAAGGCTTGGATCGATCCACTGATCGATCCAGTACTTGGTTTTTGCCCAAAACCAAGTCCCAAGCCTACCAAACCAACACCCGGTCAACCTTGACCCGTTGGTACATCATGCCTAGCATCTGGTCACTCCTTTGACCTGCTAGGACTTCCCACCAAGTGTCTGGTCAATCCCTTTGACCCACTTGGACTTTTCTAGTCGTGCCAAGTATCCGGTCACTCCCTTGACCTACTTGGACTTCCACCAGATGTCTGGTCAACCTTGACCCATCTGGATTTCCTCATGCCAAGTATCCAGTCAATCCTTTGACCTACTTGGACTTCCCAACACCAGATGTCCGATCATCCTTGATCCATCTGAATTTTCCCTTGCCTGGCTTCACTCACCAGGACTTTCACCTAGTTTCACTCACTAGGGTTTTCCATCTGCCTAGCTTCACTCACTAGGACTTTCCATCTGCCTAGCTTCACTCACTAGGACTTTCCATCTGCCTAGCTTCACTCACTAGGACTTTCCATCTGCCTAGCTTCACTCACTAGGACTTTCCATCTGCCTAGCTTCACTCACTAGGACTTTCCATCTGCCTAGCTTCACTCACTAGGACTTCCTAGTCAAGTATCCGGTCACTCCCTTGACCTACTTGACTCTTCTTCAATCAATATCTTATTGTCAAACATCTAAACTCAAACCAAGACTCAGCTTGGTCAACCAGGTCAACCTTGACCTGAGGGATGTTGCACCAACAAAACCAAGCAAACTTCTCTATCTTTTTCTTTTATTGATTAGTTTGTCAATTGTTTTTATACAAGTGTTTTATTATTTTAAAAGATCGAGAAAGATATATTTTTTAGGGTAATTCATCCCCTCTTGCCGATCGATCGAGGACCAACAATTGGTATCAGAGTCAGGCTTGCTTCAAAAGAACTAACTGCCATCCGAGGTAAAAGAAATGGTCAGATCCAACATCTACTCGAAGAAATTTGAAGGAGATTTCACAATGTGGAAAAAGCGCATCGAGGTATTCTTTGTTGTATATATGTGAATGGTGAAGAGATGGAAGAGGGAAGAAGCTCCATTGTGAGTGAGACTTTAGTTCCACATTAGGAGTTTCATGGCATATTGGTTGGTTTATATTGATTCACATGCATTGATTATCTTAACAAATGCATGGGGAGAGGCTCTCTCTCATGAGAGGGTGCATAGGGGGGTGCAAATTCAGGATTCGGATTGCACTGAACCAAGTTGACTCGTGTGCGAGTACGATCTACACTCGCCGAATGATAGACCGGTCAGGGTAAAGTTTGCCCAAGTGGAACAACCAACATTTTGCCATGTAAATCTTTTGTTGCTTATTTAAGTGTTTAACGAATGCATTAAATTAAGATTAATGCAAAAATGGCTGAGCAAAATGTTAGCATTTCATAGCTCGATGAATACTGATCATTAAATGATCATTAACATTACCAATTGGTCGAAGCTCCTATACAAGGAGACTATGACTACAGGCAAAAGGTTACACACACAAAAAGAAAAAGCTCTCCACCTACGTTTCCCTCTTCCTCTGTCATGCAACTCTTGCTTGGTAGAGTACCCGTGATGGCAGTCGGGTACCACTCAGCTCACTGTGATCATCAGTGCTTGGTTGGAATCATGGTTAACCATTGTATCTTGGGAAACAAATGACCCGAGTAAACCTTGAAGCACAGCTGGAGGTGGGGTGAATCTGTTTAAAGGAAACTACAACCATCGTAGGCCTCGGACTATTCGCTCTCTCAGCCTCTCTGACTCTCGACCATTCGACCTCTCAGCCTGCTTATTCTCTCAACCACTTTATTCACTCGACTGTACACTCACTCGTCCGATCGCTCATTAGGTCCGCTCGGCCATACGCTCGGTCAGCTCGAACGTACTCTCTCTCACTCGACCACTCGCTCGCTTGACCTCCCAGTCTGCTCTACTTCTTGACCATTGTGCAGTCTGAGTTTGAACACTTAGCAAAAACCATCCCTTTCTAGCAGCCTGAGATTATTAGCTCAAGTTATCTCGGCAGATAAGTTGAATTTAATTTAGTATATTTAAATTCAACTAATTTCTAAATATCTCTGGCAGATTGCCTGACAATTTTGAAACGAACTTAGTTCCATTGAGATGGCCACAGAACAAAGTGTTGAGGTGTAACAGACTCAACACATGAATGCCCTCTCTGCCCTGATTGGAACTATGACAATCAATCATGGGGAAAAGCCAGAGAAGTTCAGTGAACTAAAATTTAAGAGGTGGTAGAAGAAAATGCTCTTCTACTTTACCATGCTCAATCTGGCTCGGTTCTTGACCGAGGACCCTCGCAAACGTGCTGAGGATACTAATGTGCAGACCATAAGTGCAGTGGAGGTATGGACTCATTTTGAGTTTTTTTGTCAAAACTACATCCTTAACTGCCTTGCTGACTCATTATACGCTGTGTATAGCATTAAGAGAATAGCTAAGGAGCTGTGGGAGTCCCTGGACAAGAAGTACAAGACGGATGATGTAGGGACCAAGAAGTTCATCGTGGGCTAATTCCTAGACTATAAGATGGTTGACTCCAAGACGGTGATCAACCAAGTCTAGGAGCTTCAGGTGATCTTGCACGAGGTCCACTTAGAAGGGATAGTTCTGAGTGAAACCTTCCAAGTGAATGCTATCATTGAGAAGTTGCCCCCCCCCTCGGTTGGAAGGACTCCAAGAACTACCTAAACCACAAGAAGAAGGAGATGAATGTGGAGGAACTCATTGTTAGACTTCGCATCGAAGAAGACAACAAGAGTTCAAAGAGAGAGTTGTTCTCTCATGCTACTATCAAAGACAACATGGTCAAGCACAGTCAAAACTCGAAATGGAAGAACCCCAAGTCTTCCAAGATAGAAACCAAAGGAGGCATCAGTAAGAAGAAGTTTCTTGAGAAGTGATTTAAATGTGACTGAGTAGGTCACAAATCTCCAGAGTGCAGAAAGTCAAAGAAGAAGTAGGAGGTCAACGTGAACAAGAGACCAGAAATGGATGACCTCTGCATCGTGGTCTCTGAATTGAAGTTAGTGGGTTCAAACTCGTGATAATAGTGGATCGATATTGGAGTCACCAGACATGTCTACTGCAATAAGGATCAGCTCCACAACTTCAAAGAAGTCAATGTTGACAAACTATTCATGAGGAACTCAGCAACCTCGGACATCATGGGCCAAGGAAAAGTAGTGCTGAAAATGACCTTGGGCAAGGACCTTACTCTGAACAATGTGTTATATGTTCCAGAGATTCAGAAGAATCTAGTATCCGGATAAATGTTAAGCAAGCATGACTTTCGCATTATTTTTTAGTTAAATAGAGTTATATTGTCCAAGAATTGAATGTTTGTAGGAAGGGGCTATATATTTGATGGGTTATTCAAGCTCAATGTAATGACTATTAGACCTAAGATAAATAAAAATTAAAGCTCTTCTACTTATATACTTGAGTCTTCATGTTTGTTGCATGGTAGACTAGAACATGTTAACTACAATGTATTGCATAGATTAATAAACATACAAAGCATACTTACATTCCACATTCACCCGAAACACAAGTGTTATATTTGTGTTGAAACTAAAATGTCAAGGTCATCCTTTCAACATATTGAAAGATGTAATGAACCACTTGACCTAATCCACACTAACGCATGCGACCTAAAAGGAACACCAACACATGGTGGTAATAAATACTTTATCACTTTTGTAGATGATAACACAAAATACTGTTATGTGTATCTTTTCAAAAGTAAGGATGAAGCTATAGAGAAATTTACTCTCTATAAGAATGAGGTTGAAAACTAACTTAATAAAAAGATTAAGGTAGTTTGAAGTGACTAAGGTTGTGAATATGTATCACCGTTTGCTGAATTATGTGTTGAACATGGGATCAGACACGAAACAACAACTCCTTATACACCTCAGCAAAATGGAGTTACTAAGCGAAAGAATAAAACTCTAAAGGAGATCATGAAAGGACTTTTATTGAGCTTTGGGCTGCCAAAGTTCATGTGGGGGGAAGCTGTGTTAACAACTAATTACCTTTTAAATAAGGTGCCCCAGAAGAAAATAGATAAGAGCCCTTATGAGTTGTAGAATGAAAGACAACCGTTCTACAAATATTTATGAATGTGGGGATGTTTTGCCAAAGTTTTGGTGCCTGATCTGAAAAGGATTAAGAAAGAACTAAAGACTATTGATTGCATATTTATTGGATATGCGCATAACAATAGTGTGTATCAATTTTTTATGTATGATTCATAAATACCAGATATACACATGAACTTGATAATAGAATCAAGAAATGTCTCATTCTTAAAGTATGTGTTTCTCTATAAGACCCGAGAGGAAGCTAGCTCCTCAAAACGGACATATGAAACACAAGGTTAAGAAGATAATAATGAGGAATCAGTCAAGGTTGAGCTTAGACGGAGTAAAAGAGCTTGTGTATAAAAATTCTATGAATTGAATTTTATCATTTTCATGTTGGAAAGTGAGCCCCAGAGTTACTCAAAAGTTGTTGTTAGTGTGGTTAGTATTAACGGTCTAACTCAAGTTTTGATGAATGACAAAATATGTTAAGTTAGTTTCATTGTTATCTAACACTCTGACTGAGTGTGCAGGACAAGCCCAGAAAGGTCGGCGGGCTGACTTGATGTCTAGCATGAAGCCTAGCTAGGTCGACGGGTCGACCGAATAGCTGGCACGAAGCCCCAATGTGTCGATGGGCTGACCGAACGTTTGGCACGAAGTCCAGCTAGGTTGACAGGCTGACCGGATAGCTGGCACGAAGCCCAGACGGGTCGAAGGGCTGACCAGACGTCTGACAGGTAAGTAAACGTAAGTCATTAGAGGGAAGTGACTGTAAGGACACATTCCCGGGAAGGGAACATTAGGCGTCGATCTGACTTAGATCCATTTCGGATACCTAAGTCAAGATCATGACTAGATTCTGGTCTCGAGAAGATGAAATCTAATTACTATTCTTTTTTTTATCATAAACTGTGCTAACACTCTGTTTTGCAAGATATTTTGCATTTATGATTCGGACTAACATTTTCTTGCAGAGAAATAAAGTTGCTAGAAAATGGAGTGCGGGCGCCCGGAAGGGATCTAGGCGCCCGGAATGCAAGTTTTATCCACAACATCACTTCGCCACATGGAGCGCCCTGGTTGGCTCCACTACGTCATATTCAGGGCACCCAAAGGGATGCAGACGCCCCAAACCTCCTATATAAGGAGGGTAAAGGCTGGAGTCAAATACAACAACTCACGATCTACTCTCCTGTGCTCTTGCGACACTGCGAAGGCTCTTCGACAAAGTGCTAATTTGTTTGTTCTTTTTCTTATTGTCGGTTGTTTTTTTTTAATTCATGTACTTCTTTTGTAATCAATATTTCGAATTACTAGTGATTACCCAACGAAAGCACTCAACGAGTGCGGGCCTTGGAGTAGGAGTCGACACAGGCTCCGAACCAAGTAAAACCTACTTGTGTCATTCTTTCTGCTTTCGATTTTTTCGCTAAGTACTTTTGTTATAATTTTTAATCAATATTCACCCCCCTCCCCCCCTATCGAATTCATGATCCAATAAGTGGTATCAAAGCGGGTATCAGAGCAGGTACCGCTCTGATTTAGTGCAACCACCAATCAGACAAGGGGGTGAAACCCTTTCCATTTTTTTCAATTTTCAATTTTTTCGTTATATTCCAAACTGGTATTGTTACCTTTTTGGAAATATTTTTCGTTGCAAGTTATCTGAGAGGAAGTGCTAATTAAAATTTTCCTCGTTTCTCCGGTCATTACGCGGCTGTGAGTCAACCGAGGTCGTTATTTCTAAAAATATTATTCACGATGCCTCGGTAAATTCCTTTTTCCTCTAAGTTTTCTTTAAATATTTCACTTATTTTTTATGCCTAGTATAGTTTTTTTTATACAATGTAGAAAACGTTCTAGATCTGGTGCTGGGCCCTCTACTGCTAGTGTTGACCCTAGGTTCCCTACTGACAAACTTAGGATTAGGTTTGAGTCTATCATCTAGATGCCTATTAGGACTAAGTGCTTAGATAGATAGTTTTTCTTGCGTTCCTGTATTCCAGCTGTAGAGGTCATTAACCACTATAACTTACAGAACCTTGTTTACTATACCAGTTCAGTAAACATAAATTTATGTGCCAATTTTATAATAATTTAGTTAGGGTAGATGATCTTAATTATACTACTAGGGTAGCTGGTACGGATATCACATTATGTCCTATTGTTATCCAGGACTTTTTAGAGTTACGACCATTTACGTGCCCTTTTCAGTGTTATCCTCCTAGGGATCTACCATTTGGTGATCCTTACTCACACGTTACTCTAGATATGATTTACTCATATTTTTTTGGAGGAGAGCAAGTACCCACTGTGACTATGTTTAGGTCAGTATCCCTTCGAGTTCAAGATTATGTACTCTATAGGGTTTTAGTCTTCCGCATATTACCGTTGTCCACTCGTGACATAGCGATGATGCATCCATTTCATTCCTTTCTCTTGTATGGCTTTTGCCATAGATTAGACATAGACATTAGTTTATATAGCTTTCAGACTATTATCCACTCACTGGAGTCTCCACCAGCGCTTGAGTTCATATGTCGTATTGTCATATTTTGACGGCATATTTCGCCTCCCTACGTATTAACATCACCCAAGGTGATATCTGATTCATCACTGAGTTCGACGTCTTAGGACCTAGGAACTTCTCTCTAAGAGGTGTCCATATAAATGATGAGGGTGTCCTATCTTAGCGGAGGGGAGCATAGCACCAGCCAAACCCAGATGCCCAGGAGAAGGCAGAGCAGGATGAGCTTATGGTTGCACTATTCGGCGAGGACGCTTCGGCCACTGTACCATCTCAACCTCCAGGCCGAGCACCTCATCCCACTCCTCGTACTCTAGGTGATCGAGTTGCCGGACTCGAGCTATCCATGATGAGTCTCCGTCAGGAGGTCTCCAACTTGAGACGAGACGTGAGACAGGATATCTCCGACCTTCGACGTGATCTATCCAGTTCCCGAGAGGATGCCTAGACCCGTCACACTGAGCTGATTGAGATGTTACATTCCTTGGGATTCGGACCACCCCCCTCCTCATCTCGATAGACTTCATCATCACTATGTATATTTTATTATGATCATTGTATTTTGACCTTGACATTGACTTATGTTATTCTGGGTTACTCCGACTTAGGTATATCTCGACTTTGCAATGATTTATTCTAATATGTTTAATAGACTAGGATTACAAAAACTTCTTTCAAAAATAGTGTTTTTAAATTCTAGGATAAAATCTTTATTTTTTAAAAAAATCTTCCACTTCTAGAATGTTAAATCAGTTTTAGCCTTAGACTGGAACAATTCCTTAGAAAGCATGTTCCCCTAGGGCTAATACTTGAGCATCTCACCAACACCCTAGGATTCCGTTGTTTGTGATTGTCGAACATAGAAAGGGGTGAGATGCATAGGCAAATTGCCTGGACTTAATATGCTTATTTCAGTGCATCGACATAAGTCTGAGCGTTAAATATCAAACAGACATTAATCAGGTTAAGTCATTTAGTTTAGTCAAACACTAACTGATTACAATTAGACTTAACTTGACTAACCAAGTGAAAGTTGTTATCCTCTAATAGTCAGTAAGTAGCTAACTGGTTAGACAGATTTTGTAATGTCAGGTTCAGGGGGAGGATTAATTATTTTTATACCTATTTTGAAAAATATCTCTAACTAAGTGTTTTAAAATATTTTTGGATTTTTCAAACCTAGTTTTGAAAGTTAGACTTACTTAATTTAATTGTTTAAACTTAGGTTTGAAAATTAGTTTTATTTCAAATCTTAAACTTTTCAAATTTAATTTTGAAAATTATATTTTTTAAACTTAGTTTTGAAATTTAGACCTTCCAAACTTAGACTTAAAAAAGTTGGTTTTGAAAAATAAAATTTATTCAGGTTTGTAACTTAGACTCTTCATTTTGAAAATTATATTCTACTTGAGTTTAAAAACATATTTTTGGAGATTTATTTTGGAAGTTACAAACTTTGGTTTAAAAACAAAATTCACTTAGTTGGATTTAGTTTTGAAAACTTGATTTGAAAATTGGACTTAACCCTAATAATCTCTATTTTGAAAAATTAAAGTTACAAATTTTAAAGTTAAATATTTTTAAGTCATCTTTTTAAAGTTAACTATTTTTTTGAAAAACATATCTTTCTATATTTTTAGCTTAAACCCCCCCAAGCTAATCTGACTTACATTTCTAAACGTCCTTGCATTTTTTTAATTTGTTCTATGTTCATTTTTGATGAATGCCAAAGGAGGAGGGTTAGGTGGTTTAAGTTAGTTAAACAACAAAATTTGAAACAAAGCTAAGCTAACTTAACAACCTAATAAATGCTTGCATATGTTTTTCACTAACTTAACCAGGTTTTCATTGCATCAAAAAGGGGGAGATTGTTGGTGCGGTTAGCACTAACGGTCTAACTCAAGTTTTGATGAATGACAAAATTGATTAAGTTAGTTTCATTATTATCAAATACTCTGACCGAGTGTGCAAGAGAAGCCCAGACAAGTCGATGGACTGACCTGATGTCTGGCACGAAGCCCAGCTAGGTCGACGGGCCGAGCGGATAGTGATGGGCTGACCGAACGTTTGACACAAAGTCTAGCTAGGTCGACAGGCTGACCGGATAGCTGGCACGAAGCCTAGACGGGTCGAAGGGCTGACCGGACGTCTGGTAGATAAGTGAAGGTAAGTCATTGGAGGGGAGTGACTGTGAGGACGTGTTCCTGGGAAGGGAACATTAGGCATCGATCCAAATTAGATCCATTTCGGATACCTAACTCGAGATCGTGACTAGATTCCGGTCTCGAGGAGATAGAATCTAATTACTATTCTTTTTTATCATAAACTGTGCTAACACTCTATTTTGTAGGATATTTTGCATTTATGCTTCGGACTAACATTTTCTTACAAGGAAATGAAGTTGCTGGAAAATGGAGTCCGGGCGCCCGGAAGGGATCCGAGCGCCTGGAATGCAAGTTTTATCTACAACGTCACTTCACCACGTGGAGCACCCTAGTTGGCTCAGCTACGTCATATTCAGGGCGCCCGAAGGGATCCAGGTACCCCGAACCTCCTATATAAGGAGGGTAAAGGCTGGAGTCAAATACAATAACTCACGATCTGCTCTCCTGTGCTCCTGCAATGTTGCGAAGGCTCTCCGACAAAGTGCTAATTTGTTTGTTCTTTTTCTTACTGTCGGTTGTTTTTTTTAATTCCTGTACTTCTTTTGTAATCAATATTTTGAATTATTAGTGATTGCCAAACGAAAGCACTCAACGAGTGTGGGCCTTGGAGTAGGAGTCAACCACAGGCTCTTAACAAAGTAAAAACTTCTTGTGTCATTCTTTCTGCTTTCAATTTTTTTCGCTACGTACTTTCATTATAATTTTTAATCGATATTCACCCCCCCCCCTCTATCGAATTCACAAGCCAACAGCTGTAAGCTCTTTTGATGGACCTCACTCGAGAGAGGCAATTACATCTGAGATAGAATCTATCTTGCAAAATCACACTTGAGAGCTTATTGATCTTCCTTCCTAAATTAAACCACTAGGTTGCAAGTGGATTTTCAAGAAGAAAGTGAAGTCAGATGGCACAATTGATAAGTATAAGGTCATATTAGTAATCAAAGGATACTAAAAATAAGAAGGTCTTGATTACTTTAATACATATTCTCCTGTGTCGAGAATAACTTCTATTATAGTATTGTTGGCTATAGCCACTTTATGGAATCTCAAAATATATCAGATGGATGTAAAGATAGTCTTTCTAAATAGGGATTTAGAAGAGAAAATCTACATGAAGCAACCTAAGGGATTTTCTGTTCCAGGATAGAAAAATAAGGTTTGTAGATTGGTGAAGTCATTACATGGCTTGAAACAAGCACTAAAGCAATGACATGAGAAATTTGATAATGCCATGAAGGCATGTGGATTCAAGATTAATGAATGTGATAAATGTGTCTGCATGAAAGTCACAGAGAATGACTACATCATCTTGTGCCTATATGTAGATGGCATACTTATCATTGAGAGTAATGATAAGATAATCAAATCCACTAAGGACATGTTGAACTCAAGATTTGATATGAAAAACATGAGTCTAGCTGATGTGATTCTAGGAATCAAAATTCTTAGAACAACAGAAGAGCTTGTTCTTAGTCAGTCCCATTACATAGACAAGATTTTTGAGAAATTCACCAAGGATGATACTATGTTAGCACAAAGGTCGATAGATACGAGTCAACATCTATCAAAAAATCAAGATGACAGTATCTCTCAGATACAATACTCTCGAGTGATTGGAAGTCTGATATACCTAATGAGTTGTACACGACCAAACTTGGCCTACGCGGTAAGTAAACTGAGTATATACATGAGTAATCCCGGTGTTGGGCACTAGAAAGGAATAACAAAAGTACTGAGGTACTTGAGGTATACTCATGAATATGGACTGCAGTATACAAAATATCCTGCTGTGATTGAAGGATACAGTAATGCGAGTTAGATATCTGACATAAAAGACTCTAAGTCTATGAGTGGATATGTATTCACTCTGAGAGGTGTAGCCATTTCCTAAAAATCTTCTAAGCAAACGGTAATAACCAGATCCATGATAGAATCTGAATTTGTGGCTCGTGACAAATGTGGTGAAGAGGTTGAATGACTACAGCAATTCTTAGAAGATATTATGAGATGGTTGAAATCTGTACTGACAATTTGCATACACTGTAATAGTCAATCAGCCATTTGTATAATGGTAAGTATAAACATATATGTCATAGAAATAATACCATTAGACAACTACTCTCAATGGGAGTTATTGCTGTTGATTATGTGAAGTCAAAGGATAATCTAGCAGATCTATTAACCAAGGAGATAAATAGAGAGTTAGTTGCAAGCTCATCGTGAGGGATGGGCTTGATGCTTATGAGAAATGTTGGTGCAAAGGAAACTTAACCTATGCAAACTGGAGATCCCAAGAACTATGTTAAAAGGGATAACCTAATTGTACTGACAAAGTAGCTCACTGTGGGGGACTGACCCAGTGGAGAAGTGAAGGATGGAGGTTGAGCATACAACTTTTAATGATGCAAGTAGAGTAATGAGGAATACTCTTAAGAGATCACCTATGTGAGAAAGAAGTGGGGCCGCTTTGAAGAGAATTGGAGGCATAATTCTTAGAACTTCTCATAGAACCAGGCGTGCTCATGGCCAAGAATGAACACACTCATGAGAACTAAATTATATCAGGGAGAATCTTGGGTGAGATATGTCAATGCTTATATAGACGGTAGAACAGTTCAAGGATATCACGTCTACTATCAACTAGTAAGCAAATAGATCTTCACAAGGGAAGGTTCAAAGGATAAAACCTACCTATTCTATATTGGAATTAACTATTGAATGCTGTCACATACCCTATCTCCATTCATGTGGAGGATTATTGTATATATGTGAGTGGAGAAGAGGTGGAAGAGGGAAGAAGCTCCATTGTGAATGAGACTTTAGTCCTACATTGGGAGTTTCAAGGCATATTGGTTGGTTCATATTAATTCACATGCATTGATGATGTGAACAAATCCATGAGCTCTCTCTCACATGTGGGTGCGCAAGTGGAGTGCAAATCCAGGGTCAGGATTACACTGAACCAAGTTGACTCTTGTGTGAGCATGACCTGCACGCGCTGAATGTTAGACCGATCGGGGCAAAGTTTGCCCAAGTGGAATAACTAACGTTTTGCCACATAAATCTTTTGCTACTTATTTAAGTGTATAATGGATGCATTAAATTAAGATTAATGCAGAAATGGCTGAGCGAAACATTGGCGTTTCACAGCTCGGTGAATAATGATCATTAAATGATCATTAACATTACTCATTGGTCTAAGCTTCTATATAAGGAGACTGCAACTATAGGCAAAAGATTACACACAAAAAAAGTATAAGCTCTCCACCTATGTTCCCCTCTTCCTCTGCCGTGCAACTCTTGCTCAGTAGAGTGCCCGTGATAGCAGTCGGGTACCACTCAGTTTACCGTGACCATCAGTGCTTGGTGGGAATCACGGTTAACCGTTGTATCCTGGGAAACAGATGGCCCAAGTAAACCTCAAAGCATAGCCGGAGGTGGGGCGAATCTATTTCAAGGAAACTGCGACCATGGCAGACCTCGGTCTATTCGCTCGCTCGGCCTCCCTAACGTTCGACTGCTTGGCCTCTGTGATGCTAGACCGCTCGGCCTCTCTAACACTCGACCACTTAACCTCTCTGACACTCGACCGCTCGACCTCTTAGCCCGCTCATTTGCTCAGCCACTTTGTTAGCTCGGCTGCACACTCACTCATCCAGCGGCTCATTCAGTCCACTCGACCATACGCTCGGTTCGCTCAGCCATACGCTCGCTCACCCAGCCGCTCGCTCGCTCACACGACCTCTCTGATGCTTGATTGCTCAGCCTCTTAGCCCGCTCTGCTGCTCATCCATTGTGCAGTCTATGTTTGACACTTAGCAGAAACCAACCCCTATTGGCAGCCTGAGATTATCAACTCATGTAATCTCGACATATAAGTTAAATTTAATTTGGCGTATTTAAATTTGACTAATTCCTAAATATCTCTAGCAGATTGTCCGACATTCTTCAAGACTGATTTTGAAATATTATTAATTATAAAATATGATTTTACAGCACCTACGGATCAACACAAAGCCAAGAAAGAAGAGTACACATGGACGAAGAAGGAACAAGCCGACTTCATGAATAATGGAAAAGCAAAGTTCCATCTGCTTAGTGTTCTTCCTCCCTAGGGGGTTAGTCAGAACAGAAGATACGACTCCTCCAAAGATCTCTGGTAAAAATTCCTGAAGCTTCACGAGGTACTTTGGAGCTAAATTAGCAAAGCGGGACATCCTCCGAAGCCAACTGACGAACCTCTGGATGAACAAGAGAGAAAAACTAGCCCAACTCCATGCAAGGATCAAAGATCTAATCACCCAGCTCAACAACCTCGAAGAAAAGGTAACAAATCATGACTCTTTATGGTACACACTTAACATCTTTCTGAGAACTCAAGAGTGGTTAACCTTAGTAGATGCTTATAACATCTCTAAGAACCTCAAGGCAAGTACTTTTGAAAACATATTTTCAACTTTTGAACTTCACGAGTCTTGCTGTGTAGACTCTCAAGAAATATAAAAATCAAACAATATTGCTCTAAAAGCCAATAAGGACAAATTAGATGCCAACACTTCCCTTGATGATGATAAAACAACATATATGATAAGGAAATTTAAGAAATTTTTTAGAACTAATAAGTTTAATCAAGTATACGCAAAGAAAAGAAGAGCAATGAAGATAAGATGCTATAACTTTAATGAAGAGGGGCACATCAAGGAGGACTATCCAAAGATGAAGAAGGACAACAAGAAAGGACCAAGTACAACAAAGCTTAAAACACTGAAGGCGACTTGGGACGAGTTATCATCAGAATATGTTTTGAAGTAAGTTGGACTTGCACTAATGGCAAGTCACCAGGAGAAGAGTATAGATGAAGAGGGAGGCTCCTCAGAAGAAAATTGTAGCGAGGAGGAAGAAACAAGCTTCAGAGCATATCTGATAAGTGAGGTATGTTTACTACCTTCTGACCAATTATATTTAGGGATTAAATCCAAGAGTAGATCCTTATATAAACTTAAATCTAAAATAATAATTTGAAAAAGGAAATATTAGAATTGAAAATAATTTTATCAAATGCATGTCCCTTAGAAATGTATGATCAATTAAAAGATGAAAATAAAAAAATTTAAGTACCAAATTGGAAAATTAAGAAACTTTGCATGTGTTAATCAAAATATCTAGAAAAATTATAGAAGTCTAAATTGATATCTTAAATATTATAAGAATCAAATTAGAAAAGTATCATAAAATTGTGTACACAAGAAATTTTTTATTAACCCAATACGTAAAAATTTATTTTGGGTCATCAAATCTTACTTAGTCTAAACAAATGATTATGCATATTTTATATTTAGAAATATTAATTCCTTTTTCAAAATTAAGTTAGTATGCTCACTATTAATATTTATTGCTAAAAATTTATCCTCTGTTGCTAAAATGAAAAATCTCTTCATTTTTAAATTTTACAATTTTTCATCTATTAATTTTTTAAAATTTTTTATTGAAAATCATAATTTTAAATTCTTTATATATGTATTTTGACAAACTTAATTTTTTAGAGAATTTCCATTATATTTTTGATAACTAGAAAAATCAACCTAATTTTTAAATTAATAAAATAATTTTTAAAATATTTATTTTTGAAAAGAATTATGTCTATTTCAAATATTTTTATTATAATCTTTATATTTAAAATTATTATCCAAATTTTTTAAAATGATAGATCCCTTGAATTTCTATTTAAAAATATTTTTTTATAAGTTTTTGATAAATAATAAATTTTCTATGGATTATTTAACTAATATCTTATTTTTAAAACTAAAAATCCTTGAAAACTAATTATTAAAAAATTTAATTTTTCTTGAGTTGTGCATTCTATTCTCAATAATTAAAAATATTTGGAAGATTTATTTGAATAGCAGTGAATTTTTAAAATGTATCTTGCAAAAACTATGTTTCTGTATAAATTTTTTGTTTATGCTAAAATACTTTAAAAAATTTGTGAAATTTTTTTTAATATTCATACTACTGTTGCACTTTTAGAAAAAAAATTTAAAATTTTTTGAAGTGTTAAACTTTATTTTAAGTTAAATTTATAAATGTGATTATTAAATCATGGAAATTCAGCTTTTTAGAAAAATATTTTTTAATTTTTTTAAAATTCTATTGCCTTGACCCTTAGAGACAATTTCAATTTTTTTAAAAAATTTTGTTTTTCCCGACTTTATTTTTACTATAATTAAAGGGGGAGATGTGAGACGAGAGCTTAACTCTAGGAGGACGTTACGTTTGTAATTTTGTAGTTTTCAAAATTTGAGTTTTAATTGTCATTTTAATAAAACTATATTTTTTTAAATTAACTCTAACTCAGGTTGGTGTATATCAAAAATGAAGAGATTGTATGTACCCCGAGGTAATTTTGATGTAGTCAACCGAGTTAAGTTGGGTCCTATGTATGTTTGATGATTTGTGTCTAAGTATACAGGAACTTAGGAGCACAGGAAGTCAAGCGAAAGACGCAACTAGCAAGAAGGATGGCACGGGAGAGAGTCGACAAGTTCAATGTGTCTGAGGGACGAGGTGTTGCGGAAGAGTATGCTAGCGAATGAGAAGGAAGCAAGCGGTGTTTCTGAGGGACCGGAAAATGGGAGAGGAGAAGGCCGGAAAATGAGTTGAAATAAGCCCTATTCCGAATGACTGAAATTACCTAAGTGAACTGAGATGGATTGGAGGAGAACCAGACAATCAACAAGATGCTGATTGTCCAGACGCCTGGACCAAGTCAAGGCACCCGGATGCTCAACAATCGGACCCCTTGGGTCAGCCCAGGTGCGCCTCGACGCCCGCCTCACAAAGAAAGGGCGTCGGGGCGCCTTGATCAAGATGAATTTATCTAGATCAATCCAGTGCGATGTGAATAAAGTTTTATCCATGTCCAGGTGCCTGAACCCATTCCAAGCACCCAGAGCTACCATGTCACAAACGGTTAGATTCGACCAGCATGTTATAAATAGAGCCCTAGTCTCAGTAGTTCAAACAATCACTTGTACATGAATTCATTTTCTATTCTACTACTTTGTTTGTGAGCTCTCAATGTTGTAAGAGGCTACTCCGTCTGAAGGATATCTTCATAGTGGGCTTTTCATAGTCTTGAATTATCAATCTTCTGATTGAAAACCAAATAAATTTCTGTGCCTCTTTCTTTTATTGATTAGTTTATCAATTATTTTTTGACAGGTGTTTTATTATTCAAAAGATTGAGAAAGGTGTGTTTTTTTATGGCAATTCACCTCCTCTTGCCAAGTGATCAAGGACCAAGAGGAATAACATGAATATCCCACACATGTATTGAAAGGGGTTTGGAGCAAACTTTTGCATAGGAACATTGAAATATTGACTCACCTCCGACATGAACGGAGGGATGGGAAAACGTAAACCTGCTGCTAACTGGTCCTTAAAGAAAGTGATGTGGTTAGAAGGAGGGTGATGAGGACGAGCGTCTGAGGAAGGGATAACAATGCAATAACTCTTGGGGATTTCATACCTAGAGCAGATGTAAGCCCTATCAGATTTATTAAAATCTGAGATAGTAAAGATATACCAAGGGGAGTAGGACACTTAAGCCATGAGAGAACACAAAGTGAATAAGGAACGAACGACTTACTAGATCACTTAATGCAGAAAAGAAAACAAGTTTACAGAAGAAGGTAGTCAGAGAGAAAATCGGGGAAGATGACAGGGAAAGTGCTGAGAGTATATGTCATTTATAGTTTTTATAAAGTATAACTTAATTGCAGTCGTTTGATCAGAATAACATATGCTTGGAGGATCGTTGATTTGTGAGAAGAGATGTGCCATTGAGACATATGAAGAGGTGTACATCAGAAGTCGTTTCAAAAAATGAGGAGTGGTGTCATGTGGCATCCGCCCATAAATAGGCATTTATGATGGAGGTGATAACCAAATCATTTTGCTGTCAAAACATCTCTCTGTGCATCCTCGGTACTCCCTTCTAAACAACACGCCTCTAGCCGGTAATGTTTTAAAAAGGTTATTAAGTGTCCAAGGTACAAAGGAAGACCATGTTGGATCGAGACGCGCTAGAGGGGGGGTGAATAGCGCTCGTGGCTATTTGTTCGATTATCGGAATCGTAAAACGTTCGTAGAGTAATTAAAGCAGCGGAATAAAGGAAACAAACACAAGAACACAGTTGTTTACTTCGTTCGGAGCCTAGGTCGACTCCTACTCGAAGGCCCGCGATCCTTGATCGCTTTCCGTGGGCAACAACTATAATTTCGTATGAATATTACAGATTAATTACAAAATGTAACTGCAATTAAAATTATACTGACAACAGTAGTAGAAAAGAAATCTGAGCTTCGGGTCGTCGGAATGTTGCAACAGCACTTCGGAAGCAGCACTTGAGCAGAACACAGCAGAATGGAAGCTTGGAAGTTGTGTTTTGAAGCTGCTGGTCAAGACCCCTTATAAAGGGGGTTCAAGGCGCCTTATACTGTTCACCAAGGTGCCTTGAATGAGCCGAGTCACCCGCGTGGATCAGCACGGACCTGGTAGAACTCTATCTGGTTCAAGGCGCCTTCAGCCTATCCAAGGCGCCTTCAACCTCCGGTCCAAGGCGCCTTGAACTCCATTCAAGGCGCCTCCAGTCTGCTGCGCTGGCCTTTTCCTGGCTCGCACCCGAGGCGCCTCCAAGCTCCATGGAGGTGCCTCGGACACTGTTCATCCAAGTTGTAACTTGCTCCTTTGTTCCTGCAAAATGTGTTAGTGCCAAACACATACCCTGCAAAACAAAGTTAGCACAGAAACATAATGAATGATAATAATAAAATTTTTGACAGCATTCGAACTGTCCGGGTCTGACTTCAGGTTTCCTACCGGAAACCCTAGGTCGACCCGACGCCTACTGTTCCCTCTACGGGGAACGCGTCCTCACCTACTCCACTCAGGAGATTTACCTGTTGCCAGTACGATCCTCCAGATCGACTGGACTTTTGCTCGGCACTCGATGCTTCCGGACTTTCTGCTGAACATCCGCTTCACCGGCCAGTTCAGACTTTCACCTGGTTCGCGACACCAGGACTTTCCACCTAGGGTTACCACCCCCTAGGACTTTTGCCTGAAGCCATCGACCTGCCAAGACTTTCCGCATAGGGTTACCACCCCCTATGACCTAGGGTTACCACCCCCTAGGGTTTTACCTTGCCTAACCGCAGTTAGGACTTTCCTGAAACACTCAGCAAAAGCTGTCAGATAACAAAGCACCTTAACTTTGAATCCTTTGCCATTATCAAAACTTAGGTTCGATCGTCGGATGCTTCCCGCACCAACAATCTCCCCCTTTTTTATTATGGCAACACGTAATTCAAAGTTAAGAAAAACAACATATGTAATAACTGTATAAAGTTAACCAAGCTTAAGTAAATAAACTTCAAATGCAATAACAGTTAAGCTGGAAACTTTTAACTTTGTAATATTAGACTCCCCCTTAATAAAAGCCCTCCTTTTATTAAATACTTTGAATTTTTTCTTTAACTTTAATTTACCTACTCTCCCCCTTTGCCATATATCAAAAATAAACCAGTTTGAAAGTAGATTTGTATTTTGGAATTTGCCAAATTTGAAAATTCTTAGCTATATATTCAGCTTCGAAATGATTTGTATTGAAAAAATATTTTGCCAAATAGCTAAGTTTAGAGTACAATCTAACTAAGTCTAGTTAAAATAGTCTTAAAATTAACTAAGTTTGAAAATATGAGTATTTGAATTTTCAATAAAAGGATTTGCTTAGAAGTTATAAAATATGAGGTCATTTGAAAAAAATAACTTTAAAATGTTATAAAAAGGTGACTAGATTTGAAAATATTTGAATACTCACTTACATGGACAAGTGTTTTGAAAAACTGTAATTAAGTTTTGAATACTCATTTTGAAGAAAATTTGATATTAAAGAAAACTATTTAGTTTTAGGACAGAGGGAGTAGCAGTAGTTTGGTTTCTAGTCCAAGCATGAGTCAAATTAAATTATTGAGTTTAATTTGATTAAGTATCAGAGCCTTAAAATACTCAGGTAAGGTAATTTGATTAGAACCATAAAGTACAATCATGCTTAAAAAAATTGAAAACACACTTTTCCCAATTGTCTGACCTTTAGCTACTTGTTGATTGCCTAGAGGGCAGTAGCTTTCACATGGTTAGTCAAATTAAGTCCATTTGGTCCAGTTAGAGTTGGCTAGAGCTGGAAGACTTGACTTGATTATTATTTATGATGTGTTTAACGCCCAGACTCATATCGATGCACAAATATAAGCATTCCTGAGTCCAGGCTATACCCTATGCATCTCACGCCATTCTAAGTTTGTCAAACACAAGCAAGGTATACCTAGGTGATTGTGAGATGTTCTGGCTTTAATCTAGGGGTGCATGATATCTAGGGGAAAACCTAAGCTAAATCCAAATTTTAAAAATCTAACAAAATTGGAGTTTTGAAAACTGTTTTTCCTAGAATTTGAATGAGTGATAAGTAAACTCAGATTTTGTGAAACTGAATAAGCATGCAAATAAGTATATATTACTTCAAGGAAGTCTAAACAAGGGAGACAACAATCCACAGAACAATGCATAACAGAGTCATATCAAATAGCAGGGTCATCTGCTCGAGGAGAAATAGCTGGAGGATCATGGGGCTGCTCAGGTGCTGGCTGACCTAGCCGTCGTATCTCGTCACGAAGGGACGTAAATCCGGCAGCCATCTCGGATCGAATAGATAGAACTATCCGTCGTGTCTGGATGGACTCGACCTCGAGTCGAGCAAGTCTGTCCTCGACGGAGAGTGAGGAAGAGGTCGAAGGTCCAGCTGAGGTGGATGGTCTGGCAGACGGGGAGGGATCTGCGAAAAGATCCTCAGCTAAGAAATCAGCCCACTCCTCTCCCTCGCCTGGTAAATCCTCGGCTGCTGGAGCGATAGGGGCAGCTGCCTGCTGTGGTCGGCCTATCCACGCTAGAACTCCATCAGCTGTGATATCGGCACTGGCTAGTCTACAACTACGGGATCCTAGCTCATCATATATAGTAAGAGGAATGACTGTTCCTCTGGTCACATCTATACCCTCTATGGTCGAAAAGAAGCGTGTCAGAATATGACAATAGGGCATGTGGACTATCTTGGAGGTGACTGTCCCAGATGCACAGATAATGTTCTGGAACATATGCAGGGCAATATCGATATCAAATCGATGACACAGGGCGTACAAGAAGAATGAGTGTGAAGATCTCATCTTCGGGACATCCCGAGATGAGATCGGCAGAATACATGCTGTCAGGACCCTATACATCACGTAGTCCTGAACCCGAAGAGTAACTGACCTGACCTCAGTCAAGTCAGCAGGTCTCGCTTCCCCGAGGAAATACGTATAGATAGTATCTAACGTAATGTGGGAGTAAGGATCGCCAAATGGCAGATCCCTACCGGGGTAGCATAGAAAGGTAGACTCAGAAGCCCTAAGTCCTAGGGTGGTGCGTAGCAGAGTGGGAGTAAGCTCAATGTCCACGCCAGAAACTCTAGTGCTGTACCTATTATCATCAACCCTCTCAAGGTTGTGATAAAACTGTGCACATAACTCCTGGTTTACCGTATCGGTGCAGTAAACCAATTGATCCAGTTGATAGTGCTCTATCATTTGAATAGTTGGTTGACAATACTGGGTAAAAAAAGTCTTATTTACATATCTAGGTTTGATAGGTTCAAAGATGTAATTAGCAAAGGTATCCCTAAGATGTATAGTCGGGAATCTGATATCTGCTGATGGAATTCTAGCTGGATTAAGGTCAACATGTCGGTGTTTCCTATTTTTAACGATTTTGCCAAAAATTGACAGAAATAAGCAAAAATTCTAAATAAAACTTGATCGGAAGGGATTAGGATTATACCTAGGAGGCATTGTCACGTAGAAAGGGAAAAAAACGGTTGAGGGCGCCTTAGTTGGGAAAAAAACGCACGAGTAACGCGTGCTCGGCGTCGGTAGAAAACGAACAGAAAGGCTTCTGTTCGTTTTGATATAAAGTGTTGAAGGCGCCTTAAAACAAGGTTTAAGGCGCCTTATATACGTTGGAGGCGCCTTGGATGGATCCGAGGCGCCTTAAGACGAAGCGGCGGGAATTTTCCCGCCGCTTGCTAGGGCGCCTCCTTTTGATGGGAGGCGCCTCCGATAAGTTCCACGCGATTTTTTTTTTTTTATAATTTAATTTAATTAATAAATTTTGAAGAGGTTTTAAAAATAATTTTAAAATTGAAAAAATTTAAGGAATTTTGAAATTGAGTTTTAAAAATAATTTTGAAATTGAGTTGTAAAAATAATTTTGAAATTGAGTTTTAAAATAATTTTGAAATTGAAATTGAGTTTTAAAATAATTTTGAAATTGAGTTTTAAAATAATTTTGAAATTGAGTTTTAAAAATAATTTTGAAATTGAGAAAATAATTTTGAAATTGAGTTTTAAAATAATTTTGAAATTGAGTTTAAAAATAATTTTGAAATTGAGTTTTAAAATAATTTTGAAATTGAGTTTTAAAATAATTTTGAAATTGAGTTTAAAAATAATTTTGAAATTGAGTTTTAAAATAATTTTGAAATTGAGTTTTAAAATAATTTTGAAATTGAGTTTTAAAAATAATTTTGAAATTGAGTTTAAAAATAATTTTGAAATTGAGTTTTAAAATAATTTTAAAATTGAGTTTTAAAAATAATTTTGAAATTGAGTTTTATTACTTAGTCATCTCACCCGATCTAAATTTTCAATCAGGGAATCCTATGATTGATGTGAGATGATTTATTGTTGCATTCAGGAGTTTTGGTTTAACTTTGTGTTAGATTCAGATTTGGCTTTGGGTTCAACAAGTAAGCATTCTTTGGATAAACTTCTGGGCTATGGTGAGTCACAAGGAGCTCATTAAAGTAACCATGCCTTCGAGGTTTTCCAAATAGTCCTACCCATTGAACTTAATACCAATCCTTGGTCTAACTAGTCAGGATCCATTTAAGGGTAGCTTCGGTCAGTTCCACTTGGCCAAATGCACCAGGTCGAAGCCATATCTTCCTAGACATGCGATGCCCAAGCTTTCCTAACGTACTATCATCCAAAAACTTCACCAGTACTGTGGTTCAAGTTAACCTTAGTCCGTTTTAATCTAACCTTAATTACCCTGCCGGGTAATCTACTCTTGTTTTACCCATTTCGGGTAGATTAGGTTCAGTTACGCTGCCGGGTAGTTTAGTTGGGGGTGCTAGCGAGTCTGGATCCTCCATCTTTATTTTGAGTTTTAATTTAATTTCGAATAACTTAATTTTAAATTTTGAAGTTGATTTTAATTTTGAGTTTTGAATTTATAATTTTATTTTGAATTTCAATTTCGAATTTTGAATTTAACTTTAATTTTTAATTTCAATTTCAAATTTAATTTTTAATTTTTAATTTTTAATTTTTAATTTTTAATTTTAATTTCGAATTTTGAATTTTGAATTTAATTTTTAATTTCAATTTCGAATTTTGAATTTAACTTTAATTTTTAATTTCAATTTCGAATTTTGAATTTAATTTTAATTTTAATTTCGAATTTTGAATTTTAATTTTAATTTCAATTTCGAATTTTGAATTTAACTTTAATTTTTAATTTTAATTTCGAATTTTGAATTTAACTTTAATTTCAATTTAGAATTTAGAATTTTAAATTTTTAGGATTGTTTTTCTTTTTGCTCCCCCTGGATCATGGCCTCGATATGGTCTATCGAGGTAGTATATTTGATCCTTCGGAACCCAGTATTGGCCAAGTCCAACTTGATTGACCAAGTTAGACTTGGAGACCCATGCTTGGACTGATTTAATATTTTGTTTGTTTATTAGTGATAAATAAGATCTATATTTACTTTTGTATCCCAACCCAGTTCTGTTGTAGACGGCTCTTTGTGTCCCAAGAATCAAGTCCAAATTCTTGGAGCCCAAAGTAAACCGTTCTAAGGTATTTTCTAAATCTTTAACCTGATTTGTTAGACTTGAATTTTCTTACTCAAGTTTTTGAACTTGAGTTGGAAATTTAGTCTGACTCTGGTCAGATAAGGGTTTGGTGTTAGCCACTTCTTTAAGGACACTTACTTCCTTTAGAAGTAACTTAACTTTCAGGTTTGACTTAGCTAATTTGCGCAATAAATAGCTAACTAAAATGTTCAACCGGGAGATACTTACAGCGGGGTCTGGTCCTTCGGAAACGGATTCGGATCCGTGGCTTTGCTCGGACTCTGCCTCAGACTCACTCTCGCATCCATATTCGACGACTTGGTCCTGGGCCATTAATACGAGTAGACTCGTTTGTTCGAGCTCGTCGTCGTCGTCCTCCGATGAAGATTCGTCCCATGTTGCCTTAAGGACCTTTTTCCTTCTTTTCTTTTTGACCTCCTTCAGGTTAGGGCAGTTGGATTTGATGTGCCCTCTTTGGTTACACCCGTAGCATGTAACTTCAAACTTCATCTTTGTATTTTGTGGGCCTTCCTTTGATTTTACTGCCTTCTTTAGATCCCTTTTGTCGAATCCTTTCGTCTTGTAGAGCTTCTTCACAAGGTTTACCAGCTCGGTTGTAATGTCACCTTCTTCATCGTCAGAGTCTGGTTCAGCTTCCGATGCTGGTTCGGTTCTCCGTCGTGGTCTCGGTTCCCGGGTTCGGCTTGTACCTGCAACCAACACAATACCTTTCTCGGTTGGCTGTGCATTAGTCTGCTCATGAAGTTCAAATTCACTAAAAAGTTCATCTAGTTTTAAAGAAGATAAATCCTTGGAAACTTTGTAGGCATCTACCATTGATGCCCACAATGTATTCCTTGGAAACGAGTTTAGCGCATACCTTATTACGTCCCGATTTTCTATCTTCTGGCCAATTCCGTGAAGAGAGTTAAGGATGTCTTGTATTCTCGCGTGAAGAGAACTCGCCGTTTCGCCTTCCTGCATTTTTAGATTATATAATTTATTAAGTAAAAGATCTCTTTTACTTACCTTGGTGTCGTCAGTGCCTTCGTGGAGTTCGATTAGCTTTTCCCAGAGCTCCTTTGCAGAGGAGAACGGGCCAACTCTGTTGAGTTCTTCCTTGGTAAGACCACACTGGAGGGTGCAGGTAGCTTTGGCGTCGGCCTCCACCTTTTTTATTAGAGAGGCGTCCCACTTCTCGCAGGGTGTAGTTTTGCCGTCGTCATCGACTGGCAGTTTCAGTCCCGTCTTTATGATCATCCACGTTTCGAATTGTATCTTTAGATACGTTTCCATTCTTCCCTTCCAGTAGCCAAAATCCTCTCCGGAGAATAGCGGGGGGCGTACAGCGCTGAAACCCTCTTGTTGGGCCATTTATAATATGTAACAAAAGAAAACAACAGAATATGTTCCAAGACTAAGTCTTGGATTAGTAGTGCTGGAATAAAAAATAATAAAAACGAACTCGAGTGATGTTGCACCTACTTCGAGCAAAAGTCGATTCGAGGGAAACAAAAATTAGAATATAGCTATAAGGCTAAATTCGACTCCGAAAACGAAAAAACTGCGAAAAATTTGTTTTGAAAGGTGGTTGCACCAATTCAAAACGACCCCGCTCTGATACCAATTGTTGGATCGAGACGCGCTAGAGGGGGGGGGTGAATAGCGCTCGTGGCTATTTGTTCGATTATCGGAATCGTAAAACGTTCGTAGAGTAATTAAAGCAGCGGAATAAAGGAAACAAACACAAGAACACAGTTGTTTACTTCGTTCGGAGCCTAGGTCAACTCCTACTCGAAGGCCCGCGATCCTTGATCGCTTTCCGTGGGCAACAACTATAATTTCGTATGAATATTACAGATTAATTATAAAATGTAACTGCAATTAAAATTATACCGACAACAGTAGTAGAAAAGAAATCTGAGCTTCGGGTCGTCGGAATGTTGCAACAGCACTTCGGAAGCAGCACTTGAGCAGAACACAGCAGAATGAAAGCTTGGAAGTTGTGTTTTGAAGTTGCTGGTCGAGACCCCTTATAAAGGGGGTTCAAGGCGCCTTATACTGTTCACCAAGGCGCCTTGAATGAGCCGAGTCACCCGCGTGGATCAGCACGGACCTGGTCGAACTCTATCTGGTTCAAGGCGCCTTCAGCCTATCCAAGGCACCTTCAACCTCCGGTCCAAGGCGCCTTGAACTCCATTCAAGGCGCCTCCAGTCTGCTGCGCTGGCCTTTTCCTGGCTCACACCCGAGGCGCCTCCAAGCTCCATGGAGGCGCCTCGGACACTGTTCATCCGAGTTGTAACTTGCTCCTTTGTTCCTGCAAAATGTGTTAGTGCCAAACACATACCCTGCAAAACAAAGTTAGCACAGAAACATAATGAATGATAATAATAAAAGTTTTGACAGCATTCGAACTGTCCGGGTCTGACTTCAGGTTTCCTACCGGAAACCCTAGGTCGACCCGACGCCTACTGTTCCCTCTATGGGGAACGCGTCCTCACCTACTCCACTCGGAAGATCTACTTGATGCCAGTCATCGACTGGACTTTTGCTCGGCACTCGATGCTTCCGGACTTTCTGCTGAACATCCGCTTCACCGGCCAGTTCAGACTTTCACCTGGTTCACGACACCAGGACTTTCCACCTAGGGTTACCACCCCCTAGGACTTTTGCCTGAAGCCATCGACCTGCCAAGACTTTCCGCATAGGGTTACCACCCCCTATGACCTAGGGTTACCACCCCCTAGGGTTTTACCTTGCCTAACCGCAGTTAGGACTTTCCTGAAACACTCAGCAAAAGCTGTCAGATAACAAAGCACCTTAACTTTGAATCCTTTGCCATTATCAAAACTTAGGTTCGATCGTCGGATGCTTCCCGCACCAACAGACCAGAATTTTTCGGACGGCACCAGTAGAAGGGCCGAACGGATGAAAAATCAAACTTGGGTCCAGTCAGTCGGCTACACCTCCTTCGACTAGACTTGAAGGGGAGACTAGTAATATGGGTTGTAATAAGCAAACCCAGAAGATGATATAACGGCCAAAGTCCAAGCGATGTGGCAGTTAAGTCAAGGTGACGTGGTAGTCAAAGTCAAGGTGATGTGACGATCATAGTTAAGGTAATACAGCATTCCCCACTTGGCTTGATTGTTTGCCCAGTGCTAAGGCTTTCAGGTCCAACCTAACCAAATTACAAGCTGGGTGGGAGAAGGTCGACAAGCCCTTAAGCCAGTCGAACGTAAGGAGTTAATCACTTTACTCTTGAACTAAGAAAATATCGTGCCCGATCGGATTTAAAGGTGGTCGGTCTTATAGGCTGGCTGAAATGTCAGGCCCGCCTCAAAATTTGACTAGCCATGGGTCTGGTCAGAATAAGGGCCAGCCTCCTCGAGGCTTATAAATCTCTCTTTGTATGCCCGACTAGATTAAAGTACTACCGGGCTTAAGACACTTATCCTCACAAATCTCTCTATACATGACCGGACAAATAAAAAGTCGGTTGGACCTAAGGTGCTCAACTTCATATTGATTCCCGAATAAATTTCCAACATGCACAGTTCGTCATATTACTTCTTGAACAGATTTCCAACACACTCAATGCAAGGACAGGTATAAAGACGACCGGCCTTATAGGTCGGCAAAGATATACTCAGCCGACAACATGAGCAAACTATATAGAACATAATTGAGCAGCTTAATGCAAGGACATGCATAAAGACGGCTGACCTTATGGACCGGCTGAGATATACTTAGCCGACAACATGAGCAGAGAA
This sequence comes from Zingiber officinale, assembly GCF_018446385.1. Lineage (NCBI taxonomy): Eukaryota > Viridiplantae > Streptophyta > Magnoliopsida > Zingiberales > Zingiberaceae > Zingiber > Zingiber officinale. The sequence continues at coordinate 60,464,412 of NC_055989.1, read as the reverse complement.
TCATAACAACCTATTAAATAACAACCACATGTCAGAGAATATTCTACTAAAACCTTCTTCAAGGATTATTGTATTTCCCATCAGTCGACCACTTATAACAGCATATTCTTGCAATGGTCTCAGTAATGGCATAAGCTATAAATGACAAAAGAGGTATATATATGGGTAAATGGAAGATTTCTCATATAATTATTGCACATAATTACCTAGGTTGTACATCTTCCTTTACCCAACAACCTCTAACATCATTAGTCACCTCATGATTGCGAAGGTTATGAGAGGTGATATATAAACTATTGGCAAGGTATGTCCTCTGAGCATCTGACACTTACTCTCACGTGCACGTTCTCTACTATTCTTCGTTCACCCATCCAGAATTATACTGACTTGAGCATCAGGAGGTCTTTGCTAGGGACTCCCCCTAGTTTCTGGGCGTTGGCATTTTGTTGGCTCGTCTCCATGTGCGCAGGATCAAAAGTAAGTCGCTCCGTGGAATGAAAAGTCTTCTCTCAGTCAATAATCAAGTAACCGTGCCCAGTACGCCATCTCTATAGTTTTCAGATAGGATCAAACATGATTAAGATTTTATCTAATCTTATTTAATAAATTATATAAAAGTACCCATAAAAAGCTTTGCCAAATCCAACATGGTCAAATTAAAGCTAATGTAAAGTGGTTTTCCAAGTTTATTAATTTAGTTCAGAGTATCGATGCTTAAGTTTGGTTTGAGGCAATGAGATTCAAATTGGACTACTACGAGTTAATCATAATTGACCCAAGATGGATTGGTCTTGGTCGTATGCTTGAGTTGGAAATAACTCGATCTAAGGTAGCTCGAGTTTGCTCGGTTGGATCCAATTCCTAAGGTGGATTGCTTGACTTAACTTATTGCATATCTCTTAGTTATCCCTTATATAAAAGGGCTTTTAATTTAAAAGCCTAGGATCTATAGAGAAGGAAAGAAAAAAAAGAGAAGAACTAAGGTTCGATTAGCCACATGCTTACTGATCGACGATCAGAAACCAAGGAAAAAGTCCCCGGCGCAGACCTCCAATACTCAAGTCAAGTACTTTTCCCCCAGAATAATAGTGTGCGAAGAAAAAAAGTGTAGAAGATGAGTGTGAATATGCGTGTACCTTCTCAAAGGAGAGGACCTCCCTTTTTATATGACAATGCATACCTCTGGAGCCTGACCGATGTCAAAGAATGTCGGCTGTCAGGGTCTGTCGGGTGATGGAGGACACATGGTGCCCTCTCATTGGTTGAAAGAATGTTCCATTCTCAAAGAATGCTCGACCACTAGAATATTCCTTGGCTGATGATAGTTATTCTCTGATAGGCGGTTATGATTTCCTGATATTATTTATCGCTTAGCGCTTTCTGTCCTACCCTGGTTTAGCTACGGACCGCTCGGGATGACCATGCGGGTGTGCCATCTGACTTGAGTCTTAATGAGGGAGACGAGCAGTGGCGAGGGCACGCTTGGATCCCTGAAGAACTAACCAGGAGTTGTCTAACTGAAAGTACCAAGTCTGGCTATGCGGCCCGAGCTGAGGAAACCTGACCAGTCGGGGCCTGTCAGGCATTACCCCAAGCTACATCTTATGTCTCAGATTTGGGACCCTGATCTATCTGCACCCGACTAGGAATTATGTGGTTGATGATGTCAGGTGGTCTAACTCCTTCTTCCCCTCCTGACTGCTGACTGTCATGTCCCTTTAATTTCGGACTACCACGTCCCCTTGACTGTCATGCCCCCTTGACTTCTGACTGTCACGTTCCCTTAACTTCTGACTGTCACATCCCCTTGACTTCTGATTGCCTAGCCTTATCGGATCCCACCTTTATGCACCGTATCACAAGCCTCCCCTCCAAGTCTAGTCGAAGGAGGCTCAAGTCCGACTGACTAGACCCAAACTCGAGCTACATTTACTTCGCCATTATGACTACAAATGCTACTTATTTTCCCTAAACCATCGATACTGTAACCTGTTTAATTGCTCAATCAACCTCGGGAGGAAGGCCACTTAAATCTCTATAGAAGTTGACTTCTCCCCTCTTCCTCTTTAAAAGGGGTTGACCTCCACCCATAGAGATATACTTTCCTTTAACTGACATCCCCTAATCATGGAGTTTCAATCCAAGTTTGATGAACTGTCACACCTTCGCCAGAAACTGGCTCATAATAGTGAGACGTGTCAAAATTATACTACATTGTCTAAATTTCATAATCATAAAACTACAACATGTATGTAGATAGTGAAATTAAATGATCATATCCGAAAGCGTGAAGCTGGAAAGCTGGGGAGGTGGCGGTTCTGTTGACCGGATGTGAACCTTGCTCCACTCTACAAAACAATTAACATCAGTGCTGAGCAAGGGAAGGGATCCCTGGCATTGTCCCTTCGATGCTCAAGTCAGTCACCAGAATATAAAGAGAAGCGGTGCAACAGTAGAACTATGCGTAAATAGTAGATAACACGTACCTATGCTGGTGATGGGCCCCCCTTTATATAGAACCCTGGTGGGCAGCAGGATTGCTTCTCGAGGCATGGGCATGCTCTCCCATGTGTCTCATGAAAGGGCCTTGCCAAGAAAACACCTCTGACACCATACCTTAACAGTGCATGCATATCCCTGTTGCAAATGTAGAAGCTTCTTTCATACGATATGCTTGTCGACCATGCCTTATATCAGTGGTACTATCTCCCAAAAGGATGTTAAGAGATATTACAGTGGTCCTTACTTGGCCGAGCGGGGTAGCCACTCGACCAGAACTCCACTCCGTCTATGGCATGGTCCCGTTGCTTGGCCGAGTGGGGTAGCCGCTCGGCCGAGACTCCTCTGCTCTGTCGGTCTACATGGTTCTTCTATGCGGTGACCGTGTAGTAACATATCTTCCCCCATTCAGACCAACTATACAGTCTCCCTCGGCGTCATGCTACTCTGTATTGAGCGTCGACTATCTTGCGTATCATCCCAAGCTAGAATGGAGGTCTGCACGAACCTATCTCTTGCCGTTCGGGGCCTGACTGCCCGACCAGCCATTGCAATTGTCCTGCGTTCATCCCTTTAACACACGGGCATTGACCACCTTGACTTTGACCTCCATCTTGGCAATTGACCCCATGTCAGGTAGGCCTCCCTCCATCGTCGCACCACAAGCCTCCCCCTTATGTCTAGTTGATGGAGGCTTCAAGTCCGACTGATTGGACCAGTAGAGTCTTCGATGGCTTCCATGCCTTTGCCGTTCGGCTTCGCATTGCCAGACTAGGTATACAACTGCCGCTGGGACCAAGCCCTTCAAAGCAAACTATGCTTCGATTGTTCAGATTTGTGATAATCGCTTATCTATGTCACTCGGCCAATGTACGACAACACTTGGAAAAAAAATCTTTTTTTCTTGCGCTCTTTGGCCGAGCGCCCTAACGTCATCCAAATTTCTAGGAGACCATGCAAATCTCTGATCATTATGGCCGAGCATGCGACCATACCTTTAATTAAGCCTCATTAATGTCATCCTATGATTGATCGCCACATGTCCTTTCTGCCACTGCACGTTTGATGTGACAGGCAGATATCCACTGGCGATGACAAACACCTTTTCAAATTTGACGACTGGATCTTCTCCTAGTTTTTCGCAATGCTAGATCAGACAGCTCAGGTTGATCGACCGCGATGTTTATAAACCTCACATGTGTCACTGTTTTCCTCACTTCATGTGCCTTCGTATTTGAGCTTCCCAGCGACGTTTCGCTTCTTCTGCCTCTCCGGCAATCCTTCTTGTAAGCCACTTCATCTTTTAGGTCAAATCTTTTCATTGTTCTTCGTCGTCCTCCTTGTTTTCAATGGCAAGCTCCTCACAACCCCTCGCTCCTATCCTTGGACTCTGGTACACTTCCACCGAGTCTAGGTTCGACGGGGACAACGCCAAGATCTTGAAATCCGCTTATGAGTTTCCCTCGACTACCAAATTGGCATTCCTTCCGCGTTTTACTGGCCACATGAACCACTGTCGGGTTTTTTATATTTCTTTAGGGACAAGTTCACCGCCAGTCTGTGATTCTCGATTCATCCTTTTTTCTCCATAGTTTGTAAGTATTTCCACATTTCCCTCAATCAATTAGTGTCAAACTCCTTTGGCTACTGTGCAAGGTTGTCATCCTGTTCCACCAGCACTATATTCCTTTGACTCCTCGGATCTTCCATTATTTCTATTATCCAAAATTGTCTGAGCTGGGGACCTTTCTCTTCCAAACCCGAGTGGGCTTAGTCTTTTTTGATAAAATGTTATCCTCCAACAGGCATTGGAGAGCCTACTACTTCTTCATTCATTTTCCGAAGCGGCCAGATTTCCTGACCAATTGGCAGCTAGAACTGTCGAACACTCCGGAGCTCAGGAAGTACAAAAGTCGATCAGACTATCTCTATGCAGATTCAAGCTTGGCCGATAAGAAGTACAATATCTACAAGTTGCTGTTGGAGAGCATCCTTTACGTGTTCAGCTTGAGCCCTATCTGCACGAAGCTTTCGTCAAGCCTAGCTATACTCTTTCTTCTCCCAACCTTTGAATCTAATTTATTTTTCCTCCTTTTATGTAGCTTGAATCATGTTATGAGTGTGTTTGGTCGGCAAGTGCAAGCTTGCAGACACAGAGATCAATGCTATGTCCATGCCCGAGCTAGAGAGGTGTGGCCTGCAGCTGGTCAGCTCCCACGAGGATCCACTCGACGACAAGGAGGGAACACAAGCACTGGGGTGTAGAGGGGGAGCTAGCCAACCGGTAGCTAGTGGAGCTGCAGCTACTGCTGACCTTCCTCTCAAGCAATCGTAGATGGTTCCTATTGCGGTCACTTGAGAGTCGGCTACATCCGGCAAACCCCTACATCGGTCGTATCCCAACCCTCCTCTGAGTGGGGTGAGACCTCGATTCCTCCTCTCGAGCAGAGAGTCGTAGAACTCCATGCTTCCATATCATCCGACTAGACAGCTTCACTGTCCGTGCTACCTCAGGAGATGATTTGCGCGCCGCCGGTCACCTTCATGCCACCACCTTTGTCGGCGGCCCAAGTGTCCCGCATTCGACCGGTTCTAACATCTCGGTCTTCGGGCCTAGCAACTTCAGACCCATCTAGCCCAAGCAGCCATAGGCAAATAACAGCAATCATCCATTTGTTTACGGATGAGTACCACAGTGTGGATGACCCATCGTCCCTCACCCTGAGCACCAAATAAGGATCCAAGGGTCGCTCGAACAGATATGGGTCGATGCCCGAGCTCGTGCAGTAGTTATCTCTCCAGGGGAACTCGCCAACAGTCACACCTAGATCTCCACTAGGGTATGTATGTTGTACCTTTCTTTTCTTCTTTATATCCATTCGAGTCATACAATTTTACTATCGTTGTAGTAATGGGTAGAGAGCCTAGCTATGTGCCACAGGCTCGCATATCTGGAACATGAAGTCCAGCAGCTGGGCTCCCCAAGCGGCTAGGAGGTGGCTTCTCAAGCGCGCATGGAGCAGATGAGCGCTGAAATGGCCTAACTAAAGGCCAAACTGAAGAAGAGCTCCGAGCTGTTGGAGGCAGAGAAGGGCAAAGGCGTCGAGCTGGCTACTCAATTGGCTCAGCTTAATAAACAAGCAAGCCCCTTCGAGTCCAAGATCCACTCGGCCAACACCAGGAAGTTGCGAGCCATCGAAGACTTAGAGATCAAAAATAAAGAGTTTCGGGTGTTGGCTCAGAACCTGAAGGAGGTGGAGGCCTCGTTGAATGTTGAGTGGGAAGGCAAGTCGACCGATCGGTCTGCAGTGAAGGCCTAACTCGATGCCAAAGATGTTGAGCTGGCCACTCTAAAGGCGAATTTAGAGGTGTCTCGGTCGGCACTAGAAATTTACCAAAGCACAGAGTCCAGCCGATTCGAGGTGCAGAAAAAGGCTTACCTCCGCTCGAACGCATTTAATGACCAGGTCATCGATCCGACACTCTGTCTTTTCAACCTGGCCATCGACGGGGCGCTCGACCAACTCAAGGTTGACGATTATATTGCGACCAGCCTGACGAGGTAGGTCATTAGTTGAGGCAAGATGACTGAGTCACTACCCGAGGAAGTACTCGACTACCTTGAGTGAGCCTGCTCCTGTGTATCTTCTCCCCTTTTTGTATTGCCCCTTTTGGCCTTGTAAAAACTACAAGTGTTAATAAATAGTCGCCCATTCAGTGCACCTTTTTATTTGATGTCACTCCTTCATGTTGTACCATTCGATACTTCTTTGTTTTATTTTTTGACTTGTTTGTCCTTGCGTTGCTACTCAGGATCGAGTAGGACTATGAACCGCTTATCATTTTGTGAAAGACTTCCGAGTGTGGATCCATGGTCCATCGGTCGGCGTCGTACTACTCACTTGGATAAGCCATTTTTGGTTTGTCTCGATTTTATAGCTGTTGCTCGGCTATTAAAGACACAAACTTGGATTTAAGGTTGTTGCTCAACCATTTACATGCATAGATGGGGATTTAAGGTCGCTGTTCTACCATTGATGAAGACCAAGGTTTAATATCGCTGCTCAACAGTTGACGTAGACAAGGGTTTAAGGTCGCCGCTCGATCGTTGATGACGACAAGGGTTTAAGGTCGCCGCTCGACCATTGATGAAGACCAAGGTTTAAGGTCGTCACTCTACCGCTGATGATGACCTTGGTTTAAGGTTGCCGCTCGACCATTGACGAAGACCAGGGTTTAAGGTCGCCACTCAACCATTGATGATGACCAGGGTTTAAGGTCACCGCTCAACTACTGATAACGACAAGGGTTTAAGGTCACCGCTCGACCATTGATGATGATAAGGGTTTAAGATCGTCGCTCTACCGTTGATGACGACAAGGGTTTAAGGTCACCGCTCGACTGTTCCAATGTGTAGACAAGGGTTTATAGTCACCACTCGACTTTTAATTTGGTCGATCGGCTTAAGAGTCTGGAATACTTGTGCTTTTATTCATATTTGTTCTGCACCCAGAAGACACACACACACTTATACAGATACATCGATATTCACTCGTGCACCTCTCACCTAGCCCTGAAGTGTTGGAGGTGGTTCGCGTTCCACGACCACTCGAGCTATCTTTCGTCTTCGTCCTCTAGGTAGTAGGCTCTCGAGCGGAGTTTCTGCATGACTTTATAAGGTCCCACCCATGGCGCCTCGAGCTTGGTGACGTCGTCAGCCGACTTTATTCTCTTCTACACCAGGTCAATGACTTAGAAGAACCTCGGGATCACCCTTCGGTTGTAGTTCTTCTTCATTCGCTGTCGATATGCTATCAGCTGAACGGTAGCCTTATCCCATGCCATGTCCACCAAATCGAGCTCTATGAGTCTCCGCTCGATGTTCCCCTCATCGTAGAGCTGCACCCAGTTAGATTCTACTTCGACCTCCATGGAAACCACCGCTTCACCACCATATACCAGATGAAATGGTGTTACGCCTGTCGCCTCCTTGGGAGTCGTGTGGAGGGCCCACGGAACACTAGGGGCTCGTCGGCCCAGCTGCCTCCTGTGTTGTCGAGCCGAGCACATAGGCCTCTGAGGATCTCTCAGTTGGTGACTTTCGCCTGGCCGTTACTTTGGGGGTAGGCCACAAAGGTGAAGGCATGTTGGATGACATAGCCTTCACACCACTCCTTGAGCCTCCGACGAGCGAACTACCTCCCGTTGTCTAAGACGAGCTGGTGGGGGATGCCGAACCAACACGGGATGTTCTACCAGGTGAATTTGATAACCATTTGTTCACTTATTTTAGCCAACAGCTCAGCCTCAACCCACTTTGAGAAGTAATCTACCAAGACGAGCAGGAACCTTCGCTGAGCAGTCGCCATGGGGAACAACTTAACGATGTCCATGCGCCATTGGTCGAACGGGAAAGACACCATGGACACCTTCATCTCCTCGGTCAGTCGATGCTAGATGTTGTGATACTTTTGGCAGGACAGACAGGTGGCTACTGTCCAAGCGGCATCCTCTTAGAGAGTGGGCCAAAAATATCCGACCAAGAGAATCTTTCGAGCCAGTGAACGACCGCCTGGATGGCTTCCACAAGAGCCTTGGTACACTTCCTGAAGGATGTATACTACATTCTCTGTATTGGTTGCTACTCGGAATACCATTCTAGTTCCCTTGTACAAAAATTTATACAAGCATAGAACTATCCTAGCTACTCATGTGCTCTGCTAAAGTTAAATTTGGATTGCCAACGATGCTTCACATTATTAATCCAAATTTCCCTTTAGAAGTTAAACTTGGATTGAGAACGAAACTTAACATTCTTACTCCAAGTTCAACCGATGTGATCTTCCTAAGTTAAACCATATTACAGAAGTTATCAAATATCCATTTCAAATATCGGCTTCCAGGTTAAACATGGCGAGGCACTAAGCCTTCTTGGGTATGGGATCATCCACAACTTCCTAGACAAAGTCTCACAAAGAAATTGGATATTTAACTTCTTACAGTAAACTAGATTTAACTATAGAGACCTCAATAGAAACACATTATCGAAACATGAATCAAAAAATAAAAATCGATAACAAAACGATAACTTAAAACTGATAACCTCTTGTGTTTGGTTTTTCAAGATCTATACAAAAGATGAACTAGTTATGATGTGAAAACTAATAACTAGTTATACCTTTTATAGCTTATCGACCTCTTAATCTTCTATTGTATTCCCCTCCTTCTCTTGGACGTCGTGTGGGCGATGATCTTCCAAGATGAAATCCACTCAAGCTTCTTCCAAGGCTTCCAAGATCCGGCCACCAACTAACCTCCAAGGGATGCTAGACAAGAGAGCTTCCTTCTCTTCTTCTTCTCCATCAAGCAACCGACCACCAAGAGATCTCCCACAATTGATGTCGCTGGCCTCCAAGAGAGAAAACAAAAGGAGAGAAGAGAAAGAATAGGGCCGCCCACCAAGGAATTGGAAGAGAAGAATAGAAGATGTATTATTAGGGTGAGGCACCCCCTCCTTCTCTTTTATAATCCTTGGTCTTGGCAAAAAAGAAAAGTTTTAAACATAATTAAAATTTCCTTATATTCCTTGCCAATGACTAAAAAGGAAAGTTCTAAAATAAAAAAATTAAAACTTCCTTTTAAGCTTGTCATGGCTGGCCATATTCAAGTGCTCCAAACAAGGAAAGTTTTAAACACAAAATTAAAACTTCCTTATTTGTTTCCGGTAAGAAATTTTAATAAAAAATTTCTATTTTAAATCCCTTGTTAGTTATAAAAGGAAAATTTTATAAATTAAAATCTCTCTTTTAAAACATGTGGATGGTTACAAAAAAGGAAAGTTTTATCAAAAATTAAAATCTTCCTTTTAACTACAAATAAGGAAAGATATCAAACCTTTCTCTTAATCCTTTGTAGAAAACTATAAAAGGAAAGATTTTAAAATTTAAAACTTTATTTTAAAACCATGGCTTCCACTTAAGGAAATATTTTAAAATTTATAATCACCCTTTTATTTAATGTGTGGTCGGCCACCTTGCTTAGGCTCCAAGCTTGGCCGACCATTGATCTTGGCTCCATCCTTTGGCTTGGTCGGCCCTAGCTTGGGCTCCAAGCTTGGCTTGGCTGGCCATAAAGAGATGGGTAAGAAGCTTGGCTCTAAGTGAATATAAGGCTTTATAAATAAGAGGCTGCAATAGGGACCTAGAGGAGGAATTGGTTTTGGTCTCCCGATGAGCTCGAGCTTCCCGTGTTCGCCCCGAACACCCAACTCAAGTTCTCAATAATAACTCATACCACTAAAAAGTTATTATTGCACTACCACACCAATCCCATATTACAATATGGGCTCCTTCTTATCATGAGTGTATTAGTCTCCCTGTGTTTAAGATATTGAATGCCCACTAATTAAATGAGTTACTGACAACTCACTTAATTAATATCTAGCTCCAAGAGTAGTACCACTCAACCTTATTATCATGTCAGACTAAGTCCACCTGCAGGGTTTATATGACAATCCTTATGAGCTCCTCAAGGGGACACTATCAACCTAGATTACTAGGACACAGTTTCATTCTATAATCAACAACACACCATATAAATAAAATCATTTCCCAACTTATCGGGCTTATTGATTTAACGAGCTAAATCACACCTTTTGATAAATTAAAGAAATAAATATTAAGTATACGTTCTTGTTAATATATCATGATTAAGAGTATGCACTTCCCTAATAACAGAGGTTTTATTCTTTTATATAGTCAGTATAAAAAGCTACCTCAAATGGTCCTGCTCAATACACTCATAGTGTACTAGTGTAATTTTATAGTCAAGATAAACTAATACCAAATTACAGTACAACCACTCCAATGGTTTGTCCCATTCCATGTTGATTATGAGCTACTATTTATAATTTATAAGGATCTGATAACATGATCTTCTGTGTGTCTCCTCACACCATGTTATCTAAAATATAAATTAAATGGACAACTACACTTAGCATAAATGTAGGCATTTGACCAATATGATTTTTATTTCAAAATAAATATTTATACAAAAAGCTAGACTTTTAGTATACACTCTAACACTCTGGTCTAACGCACTTAAGCAGGGGCCTGGAGAAAGCTCTTTTATACAGTTGATCCTCGACCAAGGTGAACCGTCTGACCCTCTTTTTAATAAGCGGGTCTCTTCCTGATCGGAAGGTGTGACGCCCGATTAGAGGAACTCTATCAATGTTGTCCTCCCATCACTCGGGAAATTTATCCCTTCCATCTTGTCGATATACATCACTAATGAGACTTGCTCGATCAGCTGCTGTATCACAATCGGCGGCAATGAACTGGCTAACTTCGCCAACTCATCCGCAACCTGATTCATTGCCCAAGGAATCTTTTGTATAAGGACTTCTTGGAAATTCACTTTCAGCTTATCGAAGGTTTCTACATACAACCTGAGTCGAGAGTAGCTTATCTTAAATGTCTCTAATAGCTGCTAAGTGACAAACTGAGAGTTTGAGTGAATAAGTGCTTTTGTTGCTCTAACATGTCGAGTTGCCTGTAAGTCAACCATCAATGCTTCATATTTAGTTTCATTATTTGTGGTCTGATAATCTAGATGAACATAAAGTTGAATTCAATCCTCCCGTGGTGAAATTAGTAGTATGTCGATCCTACTGCCTTGTCGGGTGAAAGAACCGTCGGACCTCTGTGATGAAATCAACCAAGACCTTATCTTTGATCACTGTTCGGGGTTGATATTGTATGTCAAATTCACTTAGCTCAGTTGTCCACTTGATCAGCCAGTCGGACGCCTCTAGGTTGAGGAGGACTCTTCCCAGGGCATTGTTGGTCATCACGACGATCGAATGCACCAGGAAGTATGGACGGATTCTCCGTGTGGTTAGCACCAATACATAAGCTAACTTTTCAAGACAAGTGTAGTTGGATTCTGCATCTTTCAATATATGGCTCAAAAAGTACACGGGCTATTGCTCATGGCTATCCTGCCTAACTAATGTCGAGCCAACCATATACTCGGTGGATGACAGGTAGATCCAGAGCGACTCACCGGTACTCAGCTTAGCTAACACAGGCAAGAAGTTAAGGTACTCCTTGAGCTCTTGCAACACTTGGTCACACTCCGCATCCCATTGAAATTTTATAGCTCGATGCAGCACCTTGAAGAATGGATGTGTAATACCCACTAAGCTTGTAAGATAAATATATGAATGTGGGATTTTTCCTTAGAAAAATAATAGGAAGTGAGTTGAAGCAAAAAGAAATAAAATGAAATAAAAAGAAGAGGAGGTCAAGGATTGAACCATGAACCTCTTATATTATATTTCATAGAATTAATTAGTAGAAACCAATTGGGATAGAGAGAAGATGATGATAGCAAAGGAGGGAAACTCATGATAAAGGTAAGAATAAAAGCTAGCCAAAAGAAAATAAGAAAAGAGCAAGAGAAGGGCAGCTTGCCTTCCTTCTTTCTCTCCCTCTTTCTCTCTTCATTTTGCCAAAAATTTAAAGAGGGAATTAAGAGGATTCATTCCCCCTTATTTCATCATGAATGGTGAGAATAAATTAGGAAATAAAATAAATAAAAGAAAAATAGAAAATGGGTTAAGGGAGAAGGAAAACAAAAATCAATTTTGCTACCTCTTCCCCCTTAACATAAAAGGGAGCAAGAAAAGAGAAAGTTATTTTTCTCTCATTTTCTCATCCTCCCTCTTCCTCACCGAGAACACCCACTCCCTCTCCTCCATCTCTGGCCCCAAAGCTAAGGGGTTTCTCCTAAGAAAGCTAAAGATACAAGGAGGACTTAGCAAGGGAATCAAGGGAAAGGAACTAGAAGAAGAGGCTACTTCTTCCATCACTATACCTTAGATCCACAAGCGAAAAGGATGTAAGCTTCCCCTCACCTGTGGTACAAGGCTTTTTATGTGATTTTCAGATTTTATAAGGATTAGAAAACCTAAGAAAGAATTTAAGAAAATTCGGCTAAAGAAAGGGTTTTTAAATCTGGGAAGGTTTAAACAAGTCCTTATTTCATGATATGTTTTCTATGCTATGTAGGAAGGATTTTCTTCATATTTTTATACCTAAATGATGCTTGATCAGAGAAGTACCTAACCCTAGAATTTCGGCCAAAAATATTTTAAAGAGGTTAGAGAAAACATTGTTTAACCAAACTAGTACAAGATTTCCTCTATGAACAACTAAGGGTCTTTTATTGGTTTTCTTGCTTGAAAGTTACTTGGAACCAAAGGAAAATCCATTCATATGTTTCGGCCAAGAAAAGGGTTTAGGGTTAGGTAGACCTTTAAATTTAAGTAACCATGTTTGTAAGATAGAATATAGAGTTCTCGTAAAGAATTGCATGTTGAACATTGCTAGAAATTCATGAACTCTTATGTGAGATTTTCTGCTATGATAAGATGGATAGTTTAGAAAAGCTTAAAAAAAATTCTAATGTGCTCAAGACCTCTGTGATATTATGATATGAAAGTTGTTTAATGCTCTTATGTTTAAATTGAGTATAGAAAATTAGTTACATGATATATGACATGTAAGAGCACAAGGGTCCTAGCTTGTTTATGGACCAACTTTGTATATGATGTTCTTAGTAATTTTTGCCATGAAACTTACTTAGGTTTTCCATGCTTTAGGCCACTTAAAACCTAGTTTAAAGAATGGTAGGTTTCGGCCATGAGGAAAAATAAAAGAAAAAGGGAAAGAAACCTAGGAAGCCTAAGACACAATTCACATGTATGTTTATTATACTTGTCTTTATACATGCTATGAAACTTGTATGATTTCTTATGCTTTTAGACTATTTGAAGCAAGTTTACATACTGTTGAGTTTCGGCCAAGTAGGGTTTAAAAGACCTAGAGGCCTTAGAAATGAAACCAAATGTGTTAAAAGTGCTTCTTATGAAAATAGGATAATGTGTTGATTGTGTCACATGCTTGTATATTTTTTTACATGACCTAAATGGACCATTGTATGTTTTGGCCATGAAGGAATAGATGCCTTAGAAACCCTAGAACAAGAATTAAATATGATTATGTCACTTTACATGGAATATGATAAGTAGAAAGACAAAGTTCCCATGCTATATGTTGTTTAATGACCTAATTGAGGCTAGGGTAAGTTTCGGCCATACATGTTGTATAATGTTTTGTTATGAATTTATACATGATGTTAGTTCAAGTTCACATGCTGGTATGTTTGTTTTTAGCCCTCATGATCACTTGTTAAAAGTTTGACCATGACATATGATTAAGGGCTTGAAGGACTTAGGAACTAGCTCAATATGCTTACTATGTTACTTGGAAAAAAATGCTATAAATATGGGTTAAGGTTTCCATGCTTTCATGACATTTGGGACCTTGTTTATATACTGATAGGGTTTGGCCACATGAGTTTAAGGTCTTGGAGAACTTAGAAACCAAGTAAATCATACTTATAATGCTTCCTATGAAATTCATGTAATGATAATTTAGGTTTCACATGCTTGGAGGTTGTTTTTACCTAAATTGAGACCTAAGGGGGTTCGGCCATGATAGGAACCCAAGGGTTTAGGATGCTTAGAACCCAAGTTAACTATGTTACCATGTTTCTTATGATAGTATAATCACATGATACACCCTTATGCTTAACCATGTATGCTTGTGATTTATACCTTTTTATGATATGATATGTGGATAGAGATATGCATATTTTAATGATATGTTATGTGCTTAGAAATATGCATGTTTTAATGATATGTTATGTGCTTAGAAATATGCATGTTTTAATGATATGTTATGTGCTTAGAAATATGCATGCTTTAATGATATGCTATGTGCTTAGAATATGCATACTTTTATGATATGCTATGGGAGTAGAAATATGCATGCTTTAATGATATGCTATGTGCTTAGAATATGAATGTTTTTATGATATGCTATGTGGATAGAAATATGCATGCTTTAATGATATACTACGTGTTTAAGTGATGCATACTTTCTATGATATGATGTATGCCTAAGTGATGCATACTTTCTTAAGACATGATGTATGCCTAAGTGATGCATACTTTTTATGATATGATGTATGCCTAAGTGATGCATACTTTCTTAAGACATGATGTATGCCTAAGTGATGCATACTTTTTATGATATGATGTATGCCTAAGTGATGCATACTTTTATGACATAATGTATGCCGAAGTGATGCATACTTTTATGCTATGCTATGTGACTAAAGATGCATTTTTATACATGCTACTTTACTTTGTAAGGCTTGTACCAAGGGTGGACTCCTAATCAGTCTATAGGCCTTGCTTTGTGATCTAGGCTAATAAGGGATGGGCTCCTTAGTACGCCCCTAAGCCTTGCTTTGTGATCTAGGCTAATAAGGGATGGGCTCCTTAGTACGTCCCTAGGCCTTGCTTTGTGATCTAGGCTGATAAGGGATGGACTCTTTAAGTATGCCCCTAGGCCATGCTTTGTGATCTTGACCTAGTTCCTAGTATGATTCAAGACTTGCTACCTTGGATATACTTAGGACGCGCGCATTTATGTTATGTATGTATGGTACAAGCCGGGGCCCTAAATATGTTGATATTATGTTCAAGTATATATATGTAAGAAGAAATAGTTTTAAAGATCATGAGACATATACATGTTTTTCGGATACATGTTTTCAAAATCATATTGCATATACTTTATGATCATGTTGTGATAATGCTATGATTTATGATATGCCATGATTAGATATGACTATGATATGTGTCATGCTATGCTTTAAGGGATGAGATGCCATGATTAGATATGATTATGTTATATTTCATGCTATGCTTTAAGAGATGATATGCCATGACTAATTATGATTTTGTTATGTTGCATGATATGATTAAAGAGTATGATATGTTGTGCCATGACTAGTTGAGATCATGTTATGTTGATATATTCTTTGATTATGCAATGATTTTTGGTTTTAGTGAGTAGGAAAGGAACTTACTGAGCCATGAGTGCTCACAGCTTACTTTCCTTGTACCGCAGATAAAGGAAAAAGCTGGATGAGCTAAAGGAGCAGCAGGAGAGGCAAGGAGATGTGTGTGGCGGTAGCTAGGCAACCAAATAAGAACCTGCTTTAAGAACCTTTTAAGAATTACGCTTTGGTTTCGTAAATTGTAGTACTATATGGGTGACTTGATGTTATATTTTTATTTATCTTGTTATCATGTTATGGAAACCATATTAGTGTAGTTCAGTTTTATTAATCTAAGAAAAAAAAATTATTTTTAAGTCTTCCGCTGTAGTATGTACGTAGAATATCGTAGCCCCGTCCCTTAGGGTTAGCAGGGAGGGCGGGCGTTACAAGATGACTCCGGTCAGATGACTTGGAGATGAACCTTGACAGCGCGGTAATCCGTCTGGTCAACCGCTGGGCCTCCTTCAAGTTGCGCAGCGGTGGTATGTCTTGCAAGGCCTTTACTTTGCTTGGATTCACCTCTATCCCTAGCTCGTTAATGATCTATTAGAGGAAGCGACCACTCTTCACGTCAAATAGGTATGTATTTGGGTTTAGCTTTATTCCATAGGCACTCAGAGTTTGGCAAGTCTCCTCAACATCTGCACAAAGGTCAATAACTTGGAGGGATTTTATTAATATGTCATCGACATATACCTCCATGTTGCGGCTGACCTACCATTGGAACACCTTGTTTATGATCCTCTAGTAGGTGACGCCGGTGTTCTTTAGTCCGAACGACATGACGTTGTAGCAGTGTGTTCCGTCAATCATGATTAAGTTGACCTTTTCTTGATCCTCTCGAGCGAACGACACTTGGTGGTAACCCTAATATGCGTCGAGTATGCAGATCAGCTCGCAGCTCACCGTGGAGTCCACCATATAATCTATCCGGAGTAATGGATAGAAATCCTTCGGGCACGCCTTATTCAAATCACGGAAGTCGATGTAGACCCGCCATTTGTTTACCGGCTTGGAGACCAGCACAACATTAGCAAGCCAGCTCGGGAATTGGACTTCCTGTATATGGCCGACCTCCAGCAGTTTCTCTATCTCCACCCGGATGATCAGGTTTTACTCCATGCTCTTTTCTTTTGATTCACCGGTCGAGCATCCGGTCAGACATGGAGCTTGTGCTGAGCCATGCTAGGCAAGATATCGGGAAGCCCATGTGTCGACCAAGCAAATACATCATAATTTTATCTAAGGCAGACGACTAGCTCTGCCTTTTTCACGCTCTCCAAATCAACGATGATAAAGGTGGTTTCCTCCGACTAGCTAGGATGGATCTGAACCTCCTCCTTTTCTTCGTAGATCAGCATAGGAGGTTTCTCTGTAATAGCGTTCACCTCTAAGTGTTGATTTTGTACAAGTGTTGAACCTTTCCTAAATAACCTATTGTGTTCTTTAGAAGTTAAATTAGGAATCGCAAATAGAATTTAACATTATTGATTCCAAATTTAACTTATCTATTCTTAATGGTTTAGACTTGGATCACAAGCGAAATTTAACACTATTGATCCAAATCCACCTATGTTGTAAATTCAATTAAATATTAATTTCCAAAATTGGCTTCCAGGTTAAACATGGTGAGGCACTAGGCCTTCTTGGATATGGGAGCAACCACCAGTTCCTAGACAAAGTTTTTTAAGGAAAGCTAATATTTAATTTCCTTATATAACTCTAGGTTTAACTAAAAGGAACAATTGAATCACAAATTTGAAAAACAAAAAACACAAACTCGAATAACAAATTCGAAAAACTAGAATCTAATGCCTCCTGTGTTTGGAATTCATATAAAGAAAAATAACTAGCGTGATGTGGAAGAAAATTACTAGTTATACCTTCTCTTTGTATGCTAATGACCTCGAGATCTTCTGTCGTATTTCTCACCTCGCCTTAGACGTCGTGTGGGTGGTGAACCTCCAAGATGAACACCACCCAAAAATCTTCTCCTTCTTCTCTATATTTCGGCCACCACCACCACCAAGGAGCAACAGAGAGCAAAGGGAAAAGAGAGGGAGAGAGGGCCGGCCACAAGAGGATCACCAACAAGAGAATAAGAATTGTTATCTCATGAGGTCTCCTCTCCCCTTCTTTTATATTACTTCCCCAAGGCAAATAAGGAAAGACTTTTTACAAAAATTAAAATCTTCCTCTTGTTTTTCCTTTTCCCTTTTTATTTTTCCTTTTCTTTCCTCTTGATTGATTCAATCATCAAACATGGATTGATTTAACTTGATTGGTCGGCCCCTTGCTTGGGCACCAAGCAAGGGTGGCCAGCCACATCATCAAGAAGGAAAAATAATTTTTATAAAATTTTATAAAAGAAGAAATCCTCTTATAAAATTTTACGAGCTCTCTTTCTTAAAAGTGGATGTTAAAAAAGGAAAGTTTTAAAAATTAAAACCATGTTTTAAAATTTAAAACTTCTCTTCTAAAAATTTCCTTTTTTAACATGGTTACAAAAATAGAAAATTTTAATTTTAAAACTTCTCTTCCTTTTTTCTAAAACCATGAGGATGGTTAAAAAAGGAAAGTTTTAAAACTTTCAAAACTCTCTATTAAACCATGTGGCCTAATTCAAATAAGGAAAGTTTTTCATTTTAAAATTTCTCTTTTAAAACTTATAGTTTTCTACAAAGAGAAGATTTTAAAATATCAAAACACCCCTTCACTTTTGAATTAATATGGCCGGCCCCTTCTTGCTTGAGCACCAAGCAAGGGGCCGACCCCTTAACAGAAGATGGTGGCCGGCCCTTGGCTTGGTCACCAAGCCTTGGGTCAACCCTCTCTTGGACACCAAGAAGGGCTTTTATTTGGATGGACTTGAAGCTTTAATGAGGCTACGACAAGGACCTAGAGGAGAAATTAGTTTTGGCCTTCCGATAAGCTTGAGTATCTCGTGTCCGCCCCGAACACACAACTCAAGTTCATCAATAATAGCTCATTCCACTAGAGAGTTATTATTGCACTATCGCACCAATCACAAATTACATTATGGACTCCTTCTTATCATGAGTGTGTTAGTCTCTCTGTGTTTAAGATAACAAATGTCTATTAATTAAGTAAGTTATTGACAACTCACTTAATAAATATCTTGCTCCAAGAGTAGTACTACTCAACCTCATTGTCATGTCGGACTAAGTCCACCTGCAGGGTTTAACATGACAATCCTTATGAGCTCCTCTTGGGGACATTCTCAACCTAGATTACTAAGACATAGTTTCTTTCTATAATCAACAACACACAATATAAGTAATATCATTTCCCAACTTATCGGGCCTATTGATTTATCAAGCTAAATCTCACCCTTTGATAAGTTAAAGAAATAAATACTAAATATATATGCTTGTTATTATATTAGGATTAAGAGCACACACTTCCATAATAACTAAGGTCTAGTTCCTTTATTATGTCAGTATAAAAAGAACTTACCTAAAATGGTCCTACTCAAAACACTTAGAGTGTACTAGTGTAATTTATTAGTCAAGATAAACTAATACCTAATTACACTACGACTATTCCAATGGTTTTTTCCTTTCCATATTAGTCGTGAGCAACTGTTTATAATTTATAAAGGACTGATAACATGATCTTCTGTGTGTGACACCACTCACCATGTTATCTACATTATAAATTAATTAAACAACTACACTTAACAAATAAAATGTAGACATTTGACCAATGTAATTCTTTTATTTCATAAATAAATGTTTACAAAAGCTAGCCTTTTAGTATACACTCTAACAATATGTTGGAATGTATACTAAAAGCTTAGTTTTTGTAAACATTTATTTAGAAATAAAAGAATCACATTGGTCAAATGTCAACATTTATTTGCTAAGTGTAGTAGTTCAATTAATTTATATTATAGATAACATGGTGAATGGTGTCACTCACAGAAGATCATGTTATCAATTCTTTATAAATTATAAACAGTTGCTCACGACTAAGATGGAAAGAAACAAACCATTGGAATAGTCATAGTGTAATTAGGTGTTAGTTTATCTTGACTGATACATTACACTAGTACACTTTGAGTGTACTGAGCAGGACCATTTAAGGTAAGTTCTTTTTGTACTGACTTGATAAAAGAACAACACCTTAGTTATTATGGAAGTGTGTGCTCTTAATCCTAATATGATAACAAGCACATATATTTAGTATTCATTTCTTTAACTTATCAAAGGGTGAGATTTATCTCGATAAATCAATATGCCTGATAAGTTGGGAAATGATATTACTTATAGTGTCTATTGTTGATTATAGAAGGAAACTGTGTCCTAATAATATAGGCTGATAATGTCCCCAAGAGGAGCTCATAAGGATTGACATGTTAAACCCTGCAAGTGGACTTAGTCCGACATGACAATAAGGTTGAGTGGTACTACTCTTGGACTGAGAAATTAATTAAAATGAGTTGTCAGTAACTCAATTAATTAGTGGGCATTCGACATCTTAAACACAGGGAGACTAACACACTTATAATAAGAAGGGGCCCAAAATGTAATTTGAGATTGGTGCGGTAGTTCAATAATAATTCTTTAGTGGTATGAATTATTATTGATGAAATTAAGTTGGGTGTTCGGGGCGACTACGGGAAGCTTAATTTCATCAGGAGACCAAAACTTATTCCTCCTCTCGGTCCCTATCGTAGCCTCTTGTATATAGAGAATTATACCCACCTATACCCACCTTTCTACCCACCTTAAGGTGGTCGACCAAGCTAGCTTGGAGCCCAAGCTAGGGCCGGCCAAAGCTAATGGTGGAGCCAAATTAAGGTGGCCATCCAAAGCTTGGGTCCCAAGCTTAGGTGGCCGACCACTAGAAAATTAAAAGGGATTTTTATTTAAAATTATTTCTTATGTGGATATCATGGTTTTAAAAGAGAGTTTAAAATTTAAATCTTTCCTTTTATAGCTTTCTACAAAAGATTAAGAAAAGATTTGATATCTTTCCTTATTTGTAGATTGAAGGGAATATTTTAATTTTGATAAAACTTTCCTTTTTTGTAACCATGATTTAAAAGAGAGTTTTTAAATTAAATATTTTCTTTTATAAGTTTCTACAAAAGATTAAGAGAAGATTTGATATATTTCCTTAATTGTAGATTGAAAGGAGATTTTAATTTTAGAGAAAAATTTCCTTTTTGGAAATCATCCACATGTTTAAAATAAAGATTTTAATTTATAAAATTTCCTTTTATAACCTACCATGAAGGAAAAAATTGTTAGAGAAATTTTTTAATAAATTTTCAGAAACAAATTAGGAGGTTTTAATTCTTGTGTGAATTAAACTTTCCTTGATTAGGAGTTAATAGGTGGCCGCTGGTCGGCCATGTTGTTTAAGAAAAGGAATTTGTTTTTTAAATTAATTAAATTTTCCTTTTCATGGCAAAAGAATTAAGAAAGTTTTTATTTAAATTTCCTTATTTGCCAAGGCCAAGGATTATAAAAGAGAAGTAGAGGTGCCTTCATGAGTAACAACTCTATTCTATTTCTTCCTCTCTTTTCTTCCTTGGTTGTGGCCGGCCCTAGAGGTTCTCCCTCTCCTCTTCTCTTCTTCTATAGTGGCCGGTTTCATCCCCTCTTGGAGCTTTTGATGGTGGTCGGTTCTAGCTAGGAGAAGAAGGAGAGAAAGGAGGCTTTGTTTCTTGCATCCCTTGGAGCTTGGTGGTGGTGGCCGAAATTCTACATCCTTGGAGGAGTCTTGGTTTGGCCGAAACTTGCAAGGAGGAAGAAGAAGGGCTTGGGTGGTTCTCATCTCGGTAGATCGTTGCCCACACAACGTCAGGGATAAGAAGAGGAATACGGTAGAAGATCAAGAGGTCGTTACAGATAAAGGAAAGTACAACTAGTAATTATTTTCCGCATCATGCTAGTTATTTTTCTTTGTATGAATTCCAAACACAAGAGGCATTAGATTCTAGATTTTTGAATTTGTTATTCGAGTTTGTGTTTTTTTTATTTTTCAAATTTGTGATTCAATTGTTCCTTTTGGTTAAACCTAGAGTTATATAAGGAAATTAAATATTAGCTTTCCTTAAAAGGCTTTGTCTAGGAAGTGGTGGTTGCTCCCATATCCAAGAAGGCCTAGTGCCTTGCCATGTTTAACCTGGAAACCAATTTTGGAAATTAATATTTAATTGAATTTATAACATAGGTGGATTTGGATCAATAGTGTTAAGTTCCGCTTGCGATCGAAGTCTAAACCATTAAGAACATATAAGTTAAATTTGGAATCAATAATGTTAAGTTCCATTTGTGATTCCTAATTTAACTTCTAAAGAACACAATAGGTTGTTTAAGAAAGGTTCGACACTTGTACAAAATTTTTGTACAGTGGAACCAGTACGATCTTCCTAGGACCAACTAACAATTGGTATCAGAGCTAGGGTTTGCCTCTATGTGTTTGGTTTTTAATTTAGTTATGCACATGTCATACATAATTTAGGCAGGATAATAGTAGCATGTGCTAACTTTGTGATTGCAGGCTCCAACTATTATGGCTTATAGATGTTGTGTGTGATTGGACCCTTGGACATGTCAAGGGCATTATTTTGTGTGTGCAAAATTGTATGTATCAAATATAGAAGGAGCTGTATTAGTTTTAGAATTTCACTTTTTTGTTCGATCTAGAATACATGTACATTCCTTTGTGGAATATATGATCGATATATGTAAAATTATATTTTTGTCGCGGATCGTATCTTTGCGAAGCGTGGTGCTATTGGAGGACCAGAGGCGCAGCAGAAAATGAAGCTCGATTGACCCGACGACATGAACCCTATGGCGGTGGCTAAAGATGGCAGCAGCCAGGGTTGGAGCACACGAAGAACAGTGATGGAAGAAGCCATAATAGTTGGAAAATTAATTTCCATATTTATTGCTCTTATTTACTGTGATGTGTGTGTGCATGTGATGTATGCTTGATAGGTTAAAATTCCTCACCTTAAATAACTAAGTGGGAGAGGGATTAGTAGATTGATTCCATGGTCTCCATTACTGGTTTGTAAGTGATGCAAACAAACTTGCGCGTTGACTCTGAGTGCCTTCCTCCATATCGGATGAGTTTGTTTGCGGATCACTAGATCAAACTTCCTTTATGGATGGTTATAGGAAATTATTTAGGAGCGTGTGATCTTCCCCATCAGAAGGGGCACAATCCTACTTAATGGACTTAGTATCAAGTAATGGTATACACTTAGGCACATTTAATAGTATCCTCCCCATCGAAGTCACTGCTATTATTTGTGTGACCAAAGGAAAACGAACTATTAATTTGTCATAAAAATATGTTGACAAGATAATAAAATTAAAACCCCCTCTTACAAATGTTTGAATTTGTATGTCCACACTATCGTGGCATACAAAATTCACGGTGTTTGAGGTAATTTTATTTGTCATAAAGATTTATTGACAAGATAATTAGTGGGTAAAACCCTCCTCTTACAAATGTTTGAATTTGTATACGTCCACACTATCGTGGCATGCATAATTCCCGGTGTTTGAGGTGTTGGTGAATTTAAATAATATTGTTTGAAGAATCAATGTTATTTTAAATTCAAAGTTTTGACCAAATATTTGACCAAAGACAAGACCAACTATTAATTTTATTCGTCATAAAATAAGGTTGATGAGATAATAAAATTATTGGATAAAATCTCCTCTTTAAATTTATATACGTCCATACTAACGTGGCATACAAAATTCATGGGGATTTTTAAGGAGTTGGTCTTGACCAAATATTTTTATGATTCTTAGGATTTAAAATGTTGGTCAATCCCCTAGCTGTTATACTATAGGATAGACTTAGTGGTCCAAATTATAATGATTGGAAATAAGACATGGACATTAAGGTGGACTATCTTCTTAGAACTAAGAACAATAAAGGTGTATTTTATTCATTAGTTGTTACATGTTTAGTGGAGTTATCTACCGGTACCTGGTGTGTAGAAACGGGAACCACTGATCATGTCTACTATTTATTGCAGGGGTTCTAGGAAACCCGACAATTATATGAAAGAAAATCACCGTCTACATGGGCATTACTGCAAAAGTAGCAGCTGTTGCAGTGGGAGATGTTTATCCTTCGATAGGAATAAAATATGGATTTTTTGAGAAATTGTCTTTACGTACCAAATTTAGAAAGAACTAGTTTTCAGTTTCTAAACTATTTAAAGAACTTGATATTCTGCCTCTTTTAAATAACAAAGTTGTTATCAAGAAAAAGAGGGAAGTTATCTATTCTGGTACGTTGGTTGGCAATTTAAAAAATCCAATAACTCCTATAATGCAACAAATGGAAATTAATAACATATCTTCTAACTTTAATAAGAGAAAGCAACCTTTAAAAATAAACCAATCTTATCTTTGGCATCTAAAGCTAGGTTATATTAACTTGAGTAGGATTCAAAGGATAATAACCAATGAACTCTTGGGTTCATTGGTAGTGGAAATCTTTCCAACCTGCGAGTCTTACTTGGAAGTAAAAATAACCAAGAAACTTTTAAGTCTAAGGGGAATGGAGCCAAAGATATATTGAAATTGGTTCATTCTGATTTATGTGGACCTTTGACTATCCAGGCAAGAGGTTGTCTCAAATATTTCATCTCTTTTATAGACGATTATTCGAGATGTGGGTACATTTACTTGATGTACCACAAGTCTAAGTACTTTGATAAGTTCAAAGAGTACAAGGCTGATGTGGAGAAACGTCAAGGTAAAAATATGAAGACACTACGGTGAGATCGTAGTGGCGAGAACCTCTTGGGAAAGTTTAGGAGCCACTTATCAGAAGACGGGATTCAATCCCGACTAACTGCACCTGGTACACCCCAACAGAATGATGTAATAAGATGGTATAGGACTCTTATGGAAATTATTAGATCGTTGAGTTATTCAGAAAATTACCAAATTCATTTTAAGGATATATTTTGAAAACGGAAGTGAACATAGTACCTCCTAAGTCAGAACTCTCTGCTCATATAGAATTTCATAATAGGCGTAAGCCTAAATTAAAGCATATTCGGATTCAGGGTAGTCCAGCACATGTGCTCAAGGGAGACACTGATAAGATGGGCAGGTGTTCACTTGTTTGAGGGTTATCCTAGAGAAATGAAAGGAGGTTTATAGTCCTAAAAAATTAGAAGGTCATGGTTAGTACCAATGTCCGATTTTTCAAAAGAGGACTATGTAATGAACCACATGTCCATAAGTAAATTTGTTCTTAAGGAAATAATTATTAGTTAGAGCTCTAGAGCCAATCATTTGATGATTGTTGTATGGACTCATTGTATCATATTCTTATATATAAAGGCATTTGGTTTTGGTTATTATGCTTACTTGTATTTGTGTCAAATAAACTAAGTATAATAGCGTCCTTGAGTAGAAGGTTCTTACCTAAATCAATCGATTGGTTGAATCGATAGTGAGATGATATAGGGAACACTACTCTTAATCATTCCTAGTCGAGTATTAACATTCAGGGACAATGTTAATGCAATAAGACTAGCATGTAGGTCAACTCAATGACTTGATCTCACAAGTCATGGATATAGAGATATCAAGTTGACACATGGGTATGCATTGGAGAATGTATACTGAATGACCCGAAATGAGAAAGTATCATGGATCGTTATATGAGTGTCATATACTTTCTCATGTGGCTATTAGTATGACTACTAGTCCTTGGACCTGAAGTCACCATGGACACCTACATAAGGAGTTACGTACTTTGGCTTCGTCAAACGTCACCCGTAACTGGGTGGACTATAAAGGCGATTACTGGGTATGTAACGAATTATGAAGAGGGATGTGAGTGATGTAGATGGGATCTATCCCTCCTATATGACGGGAGTGACATCAATATTCTTGATAGAGTGAGACCACGAAGTGCATGGCCATGCCCAAATGAGTCAATATGAGATATTGAGCTCATTTGAGTGAGTGAGTCTACTTGGAGTTCAAGATTTAGATTGATTAGAGGATGACATGGTCTATGCCTCACATTGATCAATTTAGATGTCTAGATAGAAGGACAACGTCATATTTTGTGAGGAGTCACAATTAGTAGTCACAAGGTGATGCTGGATCTCAACATTCTTGTAACTTGGGTAGTAATGATGTATTGTTAGATACCGCTCATTACTTATGCTTCTAAATGGGTTTAGGAGCATTGCCAACATTACAAGAACCTAAAGGGTCACACACAAAGGACAATTAGATGGAGATTAGGTTCATATGATGAACCAAGAGGACTAGATTCATGTGATGAATCAAATTGGATTAAGAGTAATCCTAATTGAACTAATTGAGTTGGACTCAAGTTGATTCATGTGTTCAATGAGTCTAATTTAGATTATAACTCATTGAATCAATTTAATTAAATGAATTAGATTCATTATATTAAGTTGGTTTGAATCAAATGGTTAGATTAGATCAACCATGAGAGAGATTTGGTCAAGTTTGACTTGACTTGAGAAGGAAGATGAAAGGTCAAGTTTGACTTGACCATTTGCCACCTCATTTGTGAGTTGGCATTAAGTGGCCAATAATGGTGTTACACATCATCATGTTTAGCACATGTGTGTGCCACCTCATGGAGGTTACAAATCTCCTCTTTAATGGCCACATTAAATGAGAATGGAGGTTACAACTCCAATAGTGGCCGGCCACTTATGGTTGAATGGATGGATTAATTTTCATTCAAGCAAAGTAACTCTCATCTTCTTCCTTCTCTCATTCTCCTCTCCCTCTCCTCCTCCTTGGCCGAACCACCTAAGGTGCTAGCACACCTTTGTTTGGTCTTCTCCACCTAGTTTGTTCGTGTGGATACGCATAGAGGATCGTACACTTGACGATCTCGAGATCCGGCGAACCTTTGGACGAGCGGGATTGCGAAGGGCAACGCATCAAGGGTAAAAGGCTCTTCTCCTTTGTAGATCTAGTATAGATATAGGCTTTAGTAAACTCGTACATGAAATTTTGTTTATAAACTTCGCACAGATCCGGTGGCATGGGAGATTCGGGGTTTCCGCAACGCAAAAAAGCTGTTTTTGCGGCCCGAAAATCCCAACAGTGGTATCAGAGCCACGTGCGAAGTCTTGTACAAGTTTAATTTGTATTTTTAATAAAAATATCAGTTATGTAACTTTCTGTAATTTTATGGTTTTTATGGGTTTTATGGGTATTTTTCTCGTAGAAGCGAAGCACAAGTGTTTCGACACTTGTAGGCTTCGACTACCAAGAAGATTTTTCTGAAACGGCAAGGTTTCGCCCCAAATCATTTTGGGACAGCGGGCTAAGGCAATGTAGGATTGATTAGGAACACTCGCTATGGTTATATCGCGGGTTGGGGTACTGCCCCTGGCCCCGCAAGGGGATTCGTTCCGCGATTGCGCCCGAAAATCGCTAAACGGGACCGCCGGGAATTTTACTCATAAAAATTGTAAAAATTGTAGTAAAATTACAAAAAATTATAGAAATTACATAATTTAGAATTATGTGTTATTTTGTGATAGTCATGGCCCAAAAGACCCAATTGGATTGGAAAAATTATGTTGTAATTCATAATATGGCCTGCGTGCCATTTTATGTGTTTGCGCATGTTGTACTTGATTCGCGACCTGCGCGTCGTGCCTTTCTATTTATTTATTCTTGTTGTAAATAGTTTAGACTCGAATGTAACTCAAGTTTCACCATTGTAATGTACAAAATGGAGCGGTGGAAGGTCCACTCGAGACGGAGTTACAAGGAGGGCGCGAGCAACACAAGATGGTCAAAAGGAGGAGCTTGAGAAGTTGTTGACCTTAGGTTGACCATCCGATCTTCTCATTGGCTTGAGAAGATTGTAGTAGGGCCATGACTAATCATAAAATATTTAATTAATTGCTTGTGTGTGTAAATGTGATGCATGCTAGATTAAGTAATTAATTAGTGCCTTAACGGTTAGATTAGATCTAAATCGTGTACAAGATGCACCCTTAACGATTAGATTAGATCTAAATCGAGTATATGATACACCTCATCGATTAGATTAGATCTTAATCGCGACAACTCGTAATGCCTACCATGCCGTGATACCTATCACTACCTCGATCACATGTAGTTGTTGAATCTGCCAAAGCAGAGCAACACATATTATCTTGGTAGGGTACGGAGGGACAATCTTGGTCCCGTCTATCAACACATGGGTGAGTAAAACTCAATTAGATTGAGTATAACTAGTTAAATCAAGTTTAACTGTAGGCATTTATCCAATAGTTGGAAGATGGGACAAAATCACGTTTATAATAACTCTTGGGCGTGTTAACCAAAGCTAACTCGAGTTTTAATATAAATGCGGATCTTGATCCTATAAACAAGAGTTGCATAGAGATGTAATTGGTAAATTAGTTACCTACCGATCATACTAAGTCTTGGGCGATTTAGCCAAAGCTAACTCAAGACATAGTATGATGTGGATCTTGTCCCACATGAATTATAGAATTCAGTGGGAGCATCATTTAATTAAAGGCCTAATTAAATTATAAAAGAATATGATATTTACTTTATGTTTTATTTTTTGTTGTAGATTGCCATGATGTCGAACACGAACACCTTCTCTCTGCGTTCTGTCCTTGATAAGGACAAGATCAACGGAGCAAATTTCTTGGACTGGTACAGGAATCTGAGAATAGTTCTCACCCAAGAACGTAAACTGCACATTCTGGAGCAACCCATTCCGGAGGCTCCTCCTGCCACTGCCACGCGAGCTGACCGAGATGCTTACAAGAAGCATCAAGATGACTAATTAGATGTGTCCTGTCTAATGCTCGCGACCATGAACTCTGAGCTTCAGAAGCAACACGAGTTGATGGGCGCTTACGATATGGTTGAACATCTTCATCAACTGTATCAAGGACAAGTGAGGCACGAGAGATTCGAGATCTCTAAGGCATTATTTCAGTGCAAGATGTCAGGCGGGGCTCCCGTAGGTCCATATGTGCTCAAGATGATTGGGTACATAGAGAACCTACAGAGGTTGGGGTTCCCACTTGGCCAAGAGCTGGCCACTGACCTGATCTTGCAGTCCTTACCAGATAGCTATAGTCAATTCGTTCTAAATTATAACATGAACGAAATTAACAAGCCACTGCCCGAGCTGCTTAGGATGTTAAGAACTGCTGAGCTCAACCTTAAGAAGGTTAAGCCCAACTCTGTTCTGATGGTTCAGAAACATAAGGGCAAGGGCAAGCCCAAAGGCAAGGGAAAGTCCCAAGCCAAGGGCAAAGGCAAGGCACTGAAGCCTAAAGGAGGGGTCGCCAAGGATGCTACCTGCTTCCACTGCAGTCAGACCGGGCATTGGAAGAGGAACTGCAAGGTGTACTTGGAAGATCTTAAGAAGAAGCGAAGTGAGACTTCCACTTCAGGTATATATGTTATAGAAGTCAATCTATCTATTTCTTCATCATGGGTATTAGATACCGGATGTGCTTCTCACATTTGTACTAATGTGCAGGCACTGAGAAATAGCAGGGCATTGACGAAGGGCGAGGTGGGCCTACGAGTAGGCAATGGAGCATGGGTTGCTGCTGTTGCTGTAGGAACTTATCATCTATCTCTGCCCTCTGGGCTTGTATTAGAATTAGATGAATGTTGATATGTGTCTGCTTTAACTAAGAACATAATTTCAGTTTCTTGTTTGGACAAGAAAGGTTTCTCTTTTATAATAAAGGACAAATATTGTTCTGTTTATTTAAAAGATATGTTTTATTGTAGTGCACCTCTGATGAACGGACTCTACATTCTAGACCTTGAAAGCTCTATCTATAACATAAGTACCAAGAGGTTCAAGTCAAATGACATGAACCAAACCTATCTTTGGCACTGTCGCTTAGGTCATATAAATGACAAGCGCTTATCCCAGCTCCATAAAGATGATTTGCTGGACTCATTTGATCTTGAATCATATGAGACATACGAGTCATGCCTACTCGGCAAGATGACCAAGACTCCCTTTAGTGGGCACAGCGAGAGAGCGACTGACTTGTTAGGACTTATACACAGTGATGTATGTGGCCCTTTCAATGTCGCTGCTAGAGGCGGTTATAGGTACTTCATTACATTTACTGATGACTTCAGTAGATATGGTTATGTATACTTGATGACACATAAGTCTGAATTCTTTGAAAAGTTCAAAGAATTCAAGAATGAAGTACAAAACCAGCTTGGCAAGAGTATTAAGATACTTCGATCAGATCGAGGTGGTGAATACCTTAGCCATGAGTTTCATGACTATCTAGCTGAGTGTAGGATCCTATCTTAACTCACTCCTCCTATAACACCACAGTGGAATGGTGTATCCGAAAGGAGGAAACGTACCCTATTAGATATGGTACGATCTATGATGAGTCACACAGATCTTCCGACATTCATTTGGGGCTATGCTCTAGATACGGTAGCTTTTATACTCAACCGAGTTCCATCCAAGGCCGTGATAAAGACACCATATAGGATATGGACTGGGAGAGACGCCCAGGTGTCTTTTATAAGGATTTGGGATTGTGAGGCTTACGTTAGACGTCAAGTCTCAAACAAACTAGGACCCAAATCCGACAAGTGTTATTTTATCGGATATCCCAAGGAAACTAAGGGATATTACTTCTACATTCCCAGTCAACACAAGGTAGTTGTGGCTAAGACTGGGGTTTTTCTAGAAAGGGATTTTGTTTCTAGAAAGACTAGTGGGAGTACGTTCGATCTTGAAGAAGTTCAAGATGCGAACAATAGCACTGAAGCCTCAATGAAAGTTGAACTAGAACCACAAAGTGTTGTGGATGATGTTGTTCCACAAGGAGTTGAGGAACAACAACCAGTTCAAGTAGACATACCTCTTCGCAGGTCTGATAGGGTACGTCGTCAGCCTGAGAGATACTCATTTCTATTGTCTGACCATGATGATGTTGTGCTCATTGAGGATGAGCATACCTCTTATCAGGAAGCTGTGATGAGACCAGATTCCGAGAAATGACTAGAGGCCATGAGATCCGAGATTGAATCCATGTACACTAACCAAGTATGGACTTTGGTTGATCCACCTGAAGGGGTCAAACCCATCGGGTGTAAGTGGGTCTTTAAGAGAAAGACTGACATGGATGGACTTATTTATAAGGGTCACTTGGTAGCTAAAGGTTTCAAACAGATAAATGGTATTGACTATGATGAAACATTTTCTCCAATAGTGATGTTTAAATCCATTCGGATCATGCTTGCTATTGCAGCATACCATGACTATGAGATATGGCAGATGGATGTCAAAACTGCGTTTCTGAATGGAAACCTACTCGAGGATGTATGCATGACACAACCTGAGGGTTTTGTAGATCCACAGCATACTAGCAGAGTATGCAAACTGCATAGGTCCATTTATGGACTAAAGCAAGCTTCTCGGAGCTGGAATCTTCGATTCGATAATGCAATCAAACAGTTTGGTTTCATCAAGAATGAAGATGAACCTTGTGTCTACAAGAAGGTTGTTGAGAGCACAGTTATCTTCCTTATATTGTATGTGGATGACATACTACTCATTGGGAAAGACATCTCTTTGCTACAGTCTGTCAAGACTTGGTTAGGGACTTGTTTCTCAATGAATGACTTAGGTGAAGCATCCCGCATTCTAAGCATACAGATCTATAGAGATAGATCTAAGAGGTTGCTTGGCCTAAGTCAGAGTACATATATTGACAAGGTACTCCTACGGTTTGCCATGCAGAACTCCAAGAAGGGATTTCTATCGATGTCACATAGTGTGAGTCTTTCGAAGACTCAAGGTCCCTCTTCTAGAGAGGAGAGAGACCGCATGGATCAGATCCCTTATGCCTCAGCCATAGGATCTATCATGTACACCATGCTATGTACTCGTCCTGATGTCTCGTATGCTTTGAGCATGATGAGCAGATACCAGTCAGATTCAGGTGAAAGTCACTGGATAGCGGTCAAAAATATTCTTAAGTACTTAAGAAGGACTAAAGAATATTTCTTGATATATGGAGGCGATGACGAGCTAGCTGTAAAGGGTTACAGTGATGCCAGCTTCCAGACCGACCAGGATGATTCTCGATCGTAGTTTGGGTTTGTGTTTTGCATAAATGGTGGTGCTGTGAGCTGGAAGAGTTCGAAACAGGACACAGTCGCTGATTCTACGACAGAGGCCGAGTATATTGCTGCATCAGAAGAAGCAAAGGAGGCAGTTTGGATCCGCAAATTCATCACTGAACTTGGGGTGGTTCCTAGCATCGCTGACCCCAATGAGCTCTCTTGTGACAACAATGGAGCAATAGCACAGGCTAAGGAACCTCGCTCACACCAGCAGACCAAACACATACTACGGCGCTTCCATCTCATTCGAGAGATCATCGATAGAGGAGATGTGAAGATTTGAAGAGTACTCACAGAGGCTAACATCGCAGATCCCTTGACCAAGGCTTTGGCACAGAGAAAGCATGATGGTCACACTAGGTCATTAGGCCTTAGAGCCTACACTGATTGGCACTAGTGCTAGTGGGAGATTGTTAGTAAGAGCCCTAGAGCCAATCATTTGATGATTGTTGTATGGACTCATTGTATCATATTCTTATATATAAAGGCATTTACTTTTGGTTATTATGCTTACTTGTATTGGTGCCAAATAAACTAAATATAATAGCGTCCTTGAGTAGAAGGTTCTTACCTATATCAATCGATTGGTTGATTCGATAGTGAGATGATATAGGGAACACTACTCTTAATCATTCCTAGTCGAGTATTAACATTCAGGGATAATGTTAATGCAATATGTAAAATACGACAACAAAATAATAATTAAAAATAAGATTATTTGACAAATAATCTTATCAGAATTTTTAGAAATTTTCTGGGATTTAATTGGAGCCTGTACGACATATTTAGAGGGGATGCACTTGTGGGCTTGAGAGAAACCTGTTTGGAATACCCAAATATGAGAGTTGATTGAGGAATAAACTTAGGTTTTGATTTACCGAATCCTAAGTTCTAAATATAAATATCTTCTCCCCTAAGCCCTCGGCGCCAAACCCCTTGCCCGTGCCCTAGCTTCCCCTTCCCCCGCGGTGCCGAGCTTCCTCTTTTCCTCCTCACCGCCGCCCGACGCCGCTCCCCCCTCCTTCGCCGAGCCTCTTCTCCCCAAGTCGTCGTCAGTCCTTTTCTCCGTCGAGCAACAGCCGCCGAGTTTCCGCACCTGTGCCGACCTTTCTCCCTCGCCCGAGCACCGCACAGCCGACGTTTTCCTCTCCTCGCATGAGCATCCGACCCCTTTCTTCCTTCTCCCTCACGCGAACAAAAGTCGACAATCTTCTTCTCCTCCTCACATGAACAGCAGGCGGCGATCTTCTTCTCCTCCTCACGCGAGCAGCAAAGACACCGATCCTCATCTCTTTGAGACGTGCCCTAACTGTTGGTGCAGTGAGCACCAGATGATCGAACCTGAGTTTTGATTATGGCAAAGGGCTCAAAGTTAAGTGGTGGTGTTATCTAACAAAGTTCATGGAGCTTGAAGGAAAGTCCTAAGTGATACTTAGGCAAAAGTCCTAGCTGCGGTTAGGCAGATGAAAACCCTAGGGGGTGGTAACCCTAGGTCAAAGGGGGTGGTAACCCTATGTGGAAAGTCTTGGCAGGTCGATGGCTTCAGGCAAAAGTCCTAGGGGGTGGTAACCCTAGGTGAAAAGTCCTGGTGTCGCAAACCAGGTGAAAGTCTGGACTAGCCGGGAAGCGGATGTCCAGCAGAAAGTCCGGAAGCGTCGAGTGCCGAGCAAAAGTCCAGTCGATCTGGAGGATCGTACTGGCAACAGGTAAATCTCCTGAGTGGAGTAGGTGAGGACGCGTTCCCCGTAGAGGGAACAGTAGGCGTCGGTTGGAAACCTGAAGTCAGACTCGGACAGTCCGGAGACTGTTAATACTTCATTTATAATATTTGTTGTATTATGTGCTAACTTTGTGCTGCACGGTAGTGTTTGGGACTAACGTATCTTGCAGGTGCAAAGGAGCAACTTAAAGCCTCGGATGAACAGTGTCCAAGCCGCCTCCATGGAGCTTGGAGGCGCCTCGGATGCAAGGCTGGAGCTGGCTGCGAGAAGCTGTTCAAGGCGCCTTAATGAAAAGTGGAAGGCGCCTTGAACAGATGAAGGCGCCCTGTGAACAGTGGAAGGCGCCTTGAGTCTGTGATAAGATTCGACCAGTTCGCTCCTCATCTTCGCGGCTGACTCGGCTGTTCAAGGCGCCTTGGTGAACAGTAGAAGGCGCCTTGAACACCCTTTATAAGGGGTTTCGACCAGCAGCTCTGTATAACAACTTTCAAGCGATCTTTCTGCTACAAGCTGCTCATGAGACGATCCCGAAGTGCTGCTACGAAACACCGACGACCCGGAGCTCCGAAATCTTCAGATTACGATATTGTCGTCGGTATAACTGTACTTTTTCATTATACTTAACTGTAATACTTGTACTCTTGTCGAGCTTATAGTTGTTGCCCACGGAAAGCGATCAAGGATCGCGGGCCTTCGAGTAGGAGTCGTCACAGGCTCCGAACGAAGTAAATTCTCTTATCTTTCTGTGTGTTTGTTTACTTTCCGCTGCGTTACTTCTCCGATAGTTTTTACGATTCCGATAATAGAATGATTTTAGCCACGAGTGCTATTCCCCCCCCCCCCCCCCTCTAGCATGTCTCGATCCAACAATTGGTATCAGAGCGGGGTCGCTTTGAACTGGTGCAACCACCATTCAAGCATTTATCGTGGCTTTGTCGTGTGTATAGGGTAAAAATAAAACCTTACGCCTTTCGTTTTTTCCCTCCAAAAATATTTTCGAAAAATTCATTTTCATCCTTTCACGGTTTATTAGTATTGATAAAATATTGAATTTGGCAAAATTTGAAATAATATTTTTTAAAAAAAAATTTAATAATATTTTATTATTTTTCCGAAACTGGTGAACTTCTATTTCTATCCTTCCATACCGCACTGCTAATCCAGGATCAAGTCCTGGTACATTTTTTTTGCTATTTCTTTGTGGGCAAGGTTCTTTTAAATGGCCCTCCAAGAAGGCTTTAGCACTTCTCGCCCCCCGCTCTTCTCCGGCGAAGACTTTGCCTATTGGAAGAACTGGATGATCTACCATCTCAAGACGCAAGTCGAGATGTGGATCATTATCCAGACCGGTCTCGAGCTACCACTTGACGGCGCTGGAGAACTCGTTTCATGCACTAACTGGGATACCAGCATAAGAAAGAAGGTCGAAGCCGATGCCAAAGCAACCTGTATGCTGCAATGCGGGTTGACAAAAGAAGAACTGAATAGAGTCGGACCATTTTCAAGTGCGAAGGAGTTGTGGAACAAACTAATCGAGCTGCACGAGGGCACGTCAGACGCTAAAGTAAGTAAGCGTGATTTAATTTTAAATAAATTATATAATATTAAAATGCAGGAAGGTGAGACGGCGAACCAGCTTCACGCACGCATCCGGGACCTACTCAACGGGCTTCATGCGATCGGCCAAAAGGTGGAAAACCGCGACGTAATAAGGTACGCGCTAAGTGCTTTTCCGAGGAACACTTTGTGGGCATCCATGGTTGATGCTTACAAAGTTTCCAAGGATTTATCCTCAATAAAACTATATGAATTGTTCTCTGAATTAGAATTGCATGAGCAGACTAATGCACGCCCGGTCGAGAAAGGTGTTGCTTTGGTTGCAGGTACTAGCAGAACGCGTGAACCGACGTCAAGGCGCAAATCCAAAATAACAGAGGACGAAGACGATGAATCAGACGTAGAAGACGAAGACGAAGTTATTTCCAAGTTGATAAAACTCGTACGGAAGATGTGCAAGTCGAAGAAGGCAACTCAAATGAACACAAAGGACAGATCAGATGTCACCTGCTACGGCTGTAACCAAAAAGGACACTACAAGCCAGATTGCCCAAACAAGAAGAAAAGAAGAAAGGCATTGAAAGCAACCTGGTCCGAGTCGTCAGACGAATCCGAGACTGACAAGGAAGAAGAACCAACGAGCTTTCTCGCGTTACCGGCACAGGCTAACATAATTGACGAAATCGAGTCCGAACTCGAGTCCGAAGCCGAGAACGAGTCAGAAACAGAGTCTGAGCAAAGCCACGGATCCGCATCCGTTTCCGAAGGCCCGATCCCCACTGTAAGTTCTTTTCTCGCCGAAACTCAAATAGATGACTTAAGAAATTTAGTTCCTTATTTGCTTAAAAAATTGGCTAAATCCAACATCCGGGTTAAGTCGCTCCAAAAGGAAGTAATAGCCCTTAAGGAAGCAACTGACTCGAGTTCTTTAACTGAGTCAGTTCAAGTTGGAAGTTCAACTCAAGTCCAACAACTTGAGGAAGAAAATTCCAATTTGAAAACTCAAATTAAAGAACTCAAGGATACGTTAGAATGTTTCACGTTGGGTTCCAAGAATTTGGATCTGATTCTTGGAAAACAGCGTGCCGTTTACAACAAATCCGGACTTGGATTCAAGCCCAAAACTAAATATAGATCATATCTGTCATTGGTAAATAGAAATAAAAGGAACATAATTCAAGCATGGGTCCCTAAGTCCAACCTCGTTAATCAAGTTGGACTTGGACAATATTGGGTCCCCAAGGATCAGATCCACTACCTCGATAGATCATATCGAGGCTATGATCCAGGGGGAGCAAGAAGGAAAACAATTTTAATAAATTAAATTCAAAATTCATAAATCTAAAATTCACAATTAAATTAAAATTCAAAATTCAAAATTCAAATTATAAATTAAAATTCGAAATTAAATTAAAATTCAAAATTCAAATTACAAATTCAAAATTCAAAATTAAATTCAAAATTCAAATTATAAATTCAAAATTTAAATTATAAATTCAAAATTCGAATTCAAAATTAAATTCAAAATTTGAAATTTGAAATTTAAAATTCAAAATTCAATAGAAAGAGGATCCAGAATAACTGGCACCCCCAACTAAATTACCCGACTGGGTAACCGAACTTAATCTACCCAAAATGGGTAAACAAGAGTAGACTACCCGGCAGGGTAATTAAGGTTAGATAAAATAGGCTAGGTTTAACTTTACTAACAGTACTGGTGAAGTTTTTGGATGATAGTACATTAGGGAAGCTTGGGCATCGCATGTCTAGGAAGATATGGCTTCGACCTGGTGCATTTGGCCAAGTGGAACTGACCGAAGCTACCCTTAAATGGATCCTAACTAGTTAGACCAAGTTTTAGTATTAAGTTCAATGGGTAAGACTATTTGGAAAACCTCGAAGGCATGGTTACTTTAATGAGTTCATTGTAACTCACCATAGCCCAGAAGTTTATCCAAAGAATGCTTACTTGTTGAACCCAAAGCTAAACCTGAATCTAACACAAAGTTAAACCAACCCCTTAAACTGAACCACAATTCATCTCACCACAATTATAGGATTACCTGATTGAAAATTTAGATCGAGTGAGATGACTAAGAAATTAAAACTTAAATTAACTTAAATCAAGTTAATTCAAAATTAATTTCAAAACTATTTTAAAAACATAATTTCAAAACTATTTTAAAACTTAATTTAAAAATTATTTTAGAAACTCAATTTCAAAATTATTTTAAAAATCAATTTAAAAATTATTTGAAAATCTTTTAAAAATCTTTTGAAAATCAATTTCAAAATTATTTATAAATATTTTGAAAATTAATTTCAAAATTATTTAAAAATCATTTCAAAAATCTTTTAAAACTTAATTTCAAAATCAATTCAAAAATCTTTTGAAAATCAATTTCAAAATTATTTAAAAATCATTTCAAAAATATTTTGAAAATTAATTTCAAAATTATTTAAAAATCATTTCAAAAATCTTTTAAAACTTAATTTCAAAATCATTTCAAAAATCTTTTGAAAATCAATTTCAAAATTATTTAAAAATCATTTCAAAAATCTTTTGAAAATTAATTTCAAAATTATTTAAAAATCATTTCAAAAATCTTTTAAAACTTAATTTCAAAATCATTTCAAAAATCTTTTGAAAATCAATTTCAAAATTATTTAAAAATCATTTCAAAAATCTTTTAAAAATTAATTTCAAAATTACTTAAAAATCATTTCAAAAATCTTTTAAAACTTAATTTCAAAATCATTTCAAAAATCTTTTGAAAATCAATTTCAAAATTACTTAAAAATCATTTCAAAAATCTTTTGAAAATTAATTTCAAAATTATTTTAGAAAATCAATTTCAAAATTATTTAAAAATCATTTCAAAAATCTTTTGAAAATCAATTTCAAAATTATTTAAAAATCTTTTGAAAATTATTTTCAAAATTATTTAAAAATCATTTCAAAAATCTTTTAAAACTTAATTTCAAAATCATTTCAAAAATCTTTTGAAAATCAATTTCAAAATTATTTAAAAATCATTTCAAAAATCTTTTGAAAATTAATTTCAAAATTATTTAAAAATCATTTCAAAAATCCTTTAAAACTTAATTTCAAAATCATTTCAAAAATATTTTGAAAATCAATTTCAAAATTATTTAAAAATCATTTCAAAAATCTTTTGAAAATTAATTTCAAAATTATTTAAAAATCATTTCAAAAATCTTTTAAAACTTAATTTCAAAATCATTTCAAAAATCTTTTGAAAATCAATTTCAAAATTATTTAAAAATCATTTCAAAAATCTTTTAAAACTTAATTTCAAAATCATTTCAAAAATCTTTTAAAACTTAATTTCAAAATCATTTCAAAAATCTTTTGAAAATCAATTTCAAAATTATTTAAAAATCATTTCAAAAATCTTTTGAAAATTAATTTCAAAATTATTTAAAAATCATTTCAAAAATCTTTTAAAACTTAATTTCAAAATCATTTCAAAAATCTTTTGAAAATCAATTTCAAAATTACTTAAAAATCATTTCAAAAATCTT
The DNA here is from genome assembly GCF_018446385.1 of Zingiber officinale. Classification (NCBI taxonomy): domain Eukaryota; kingdom Viridiplantae; phylum Streptophyta; class Magnoliopsida; order Zingiberales; family Zingiberaceae; genus Zingiber; species Zingiber officinale. The sequence goes on along the minus strand of NC_055989.1, from coordinate 60,425,930 downwards.
TTGAATATTAATTTCAAAATTATTTTAGAAAATCAATTTCAAAATTATTTAAAAATCATTTCAAAAATCTTTTTAAAATCAATTCCAAAATTATTTAAAAATCATTTCAAAAATCTTTTGAAAATTAATTTCAAAATTATTTAAAAATCATTTCAAAAATCTTTTAAAACTTAATTTCAAAATCATTTCAAAAATCTTTTGAAAATTAATTTAAAAATTATTTAAAAATCATTTCAAAAATCTTTTGAAAATTAATTTCAAAATTATTTTAGAAAATCAATTTCAAAATTATTTTAAAATCATTTCAAAAATCTTTTAAAACTTAATTTCAAAATCATTTCAAAAATCTTTTGAAAATCAATTTCAAAATTATTGAAAAACTCATTTCAAAAATATTTTGAAAATCAATTTCAAAATTATTTTAGAAAATCAATTTCAAAATTATTTAAAAATCATTTCAAAAATCTTTGAAAAACTTATTTAAAAATGATTTGAAAAATCTTTGAAAAACTTATTTAAAAAACCCTTTGAAAATTCATTTCAAAATTGTTTGTAAAATTCTTTTATTCATTTCAAAATCATTTCAAAATTATTTGAAAAATCTTTGAAAAACTTATTTAAAAATTATTTGAAAAATTTATTTAAATAAAAAATCATTTTAAACTTAATTTCAAAATCCTTTGAAAAATCTTTGAAAAACTTATTTAAAAATCCTTTGAAAATTCATTTCAAAAATCTTTTGAAAATTCTTTTCAAAATCTTTTAAAATTAATTCAATTACTGTCAAAATATTAATTTAAAAGGATTTGAAAATATTTAATTATCAAATTATGATTGCTAAAGTTAACTCTAATTAATTTTCAATAAATTCTCAAAAGTTTAGCATTTTCTCATTTGGAACTTAAATTTTCAATATTTTCAAATAATCTCATCTCAAACTCATTCATAAGCTGCACATGTTTGATAATCTAGAATGGATGAGCTGGAATTAGGATAATATAAAGTTCTTCTTATGCTTGTACTCTAAGACCCTAAGAATTTAATTTGGCATTAATTAAGGGGGAATGAACAGAGTCATGCTAGTACTTTAAGGCTAAACAAATTCCTTTAGGACTCTGATACCCAATCAAGTTAAATAATTTAATTTGACTCATGCTTGGACACCTAAACTCAAAGAATTTATTAAGGCATTAATTTAAAATTTAAATTATCTATGCAACAATTCTTTTCAAACACCTTATGAATTGAGCTAAGTACTTCACCTAAATTTTTTTTAAGTCTGAGTACTTAACTATGCTACCCTTTAGGGGGAGCTTAAATTAACTAGACTATTTCTCTCTTTTTAATTCTTTTTTATTTATGTCAAAGGGGGAGAGAAAAGTAAAAGTTAAGAAATCAAGAATGAAAGGGGGAGCATAAACTTTAAAATTTTATTTATGCATTGATGCTTCTGGTTAACTTTCATTATTTATTTAAATGTTATGTTTTACTTAACTTTGAACCAAGATTGCCATAATCAAAAAGGGGGAGATTGTTGGTGCAGTGAGCACCAGATGATCGAACCTGAGTTTCGATTATGGCAAAGGGCTCAAAGTTAAGTGGTGGTGTTATCTAACAAAGTTCATGGAGCTTGCAGGAAAGTCCTAAGTGATACTTAGGCAAAAGTCCTAGCTGCGGTTAGGCAGATGAAAACCCTAGGGGGTGGTAACCCTAGGTCATAGGGGGTGGTAACCTTATGCGGAAAGTCTTGGCAGGTCGATGGCTTCAGGAAAAAGTCCTAGGGGGTGGTAACCCTAGGTGAAAAGTCTTGGTGTCGCGAACCAGGTGAAAGTCTGGACTAGCCGGGAAGCGGATGTCCAGCAGAAAGTCCGGAAGCGTCGAGTGCCGAGCAAAAGTCCAGTCGATCTGGAGGATCGTACTGGCAACAGGTAAATCTCCTGAGTGGAGTATGTGAGGACGCGTTCCCCGTAGAGGGAACAGTAGGCGTCGGGTCGACCTAGGGTTTCCGGTTGGAAACCTGAAGTCAGACTCGGACAGTCCGGAGACTGTTAATACTTCATTTATAATATTTGTTGTATTATGTGCTAACTTTGTGCTGCAGGGTAGTGTTTGGAGCTAACGTATCTTGCAGGTGCAAAGGAGTAACTTAAAGCCTCGGATGAACAGTGTCCAAGGCGCCTCCATGGAGCTTGGAGGCGCCTCGGATGCAAGGCTGGAGCTGGCTGCGAGAAGTTGTTCAAGGCGCCTTGATGAACAGTGGAAGGCGCCTTGAACAGATGAAGGCACCCTGTGAACAGTGGAAGGCGCCTTGAGTCTGTGATAAGATTCGACCAGTTCGCTCCTCATCTCCGCGGCTGACTCGGCTGTTCAAGGCGCCTTGGTGAACAGTAGAAGGCGCCTTGAACACCCTTTATAAGGGGTTTCGACCAGCAGCTCTGTATAACAACTTCCAAGCGATCTTTCTGCTACAAGCTGCTCACGAGATGATCCCGAAGTGCTGCTACGAAACACCGACGACCGGGAGCTCCGAAATCTTCAGATTACGATATTGTCGTCGGTATAACTGTACTTTTTCATTATACTTAACTGTAATACTTGTACTCTTGTCGAGCTTATAGTTGTTGCCCACGGAAAGAGATCAAGGATCGCGGGCCTTCGAGTAGGAGTCGTCACAGGCTCCGAACGAAGTAAATTCTCTTGTCTTTCTGTGTGTTTGTTTACTTTCCGCTGCGTTACTTCTCCGATAGTTTTTACGATTCCGATAATAGAACGATTTTAGCCACGAGTGCTATTCACCCCCCCTCTAGCACGTCTTGATCCAACACTAACTAATCCAACAAGTAGCTCTTCCCTTATAGGTATGGATGAGTGTTTTCTTTTGGTAGGCTAGCATGCAGATTCAGAGGCTGCCCTGTTCTACGCTAGGGTTTCTTGAGGCTGCCCTGTTCTACGCTAGGGTTTCTTTTGCTTGAGTTTCTGTTTTGGATTCTAGGGAGGTTGATCAATTTTTGTTGAATGCTCCACCTTGTGTTATAGTTTTGATTCACTGAATAATCCTTCCTCTTGGTTTCGTCTACGGCTCTTCAAGAGGGTTCTTCAAATGTTGTTTGGTGTTAAGTGCTAGTGATTTTGTGTTGACGGTGGAACTTCTTGACAGATTTTTGATGATTAAAAAGGGCTAACCATTGAGTTTTGATCTCTTGTGTCGGTTGTGGTATTTCGGACATATTTGAGGTGTTTTAAGAAGGGAATTTATGTTATATAAGTCTTAATCATCTGTAGGGTGACTAATAGTTGATACCTAACCAATTAAATTGATAAGAGGTACTTGAATTGTTGGAGCAAGAGATACTTGAATTATGGATTCATTAATTGATTATTAAATGATTTATAGATCCTTAGACCAGCTTCGTGCCATATACTTGAAGGACTTTGATTCGAGGCGAGCGTCTCGACATGGGATTGGTTTGACACGATCTACGTATAAAGGCGTGTACTTCTTGCTTTGTTTTCTTTTAGTACGTTGACCTTAGTGCATGAATTATTTTGGATAAGGACTGTTTACCTTGAATCCACTCTTATTTTTCCTGTGCTTGATACTTCCACTTGATCTTTGAGATATTCATTTTCATATCGATACAGTCTCTTGTTGTTGTCCATGATCAGTAGCAGATATTAGATACCACATTTGTATGCTTTGACTATTGTTTATTTATGTATCATATTGAGCATGTTGGCTTCATGTAGCATACCTAATTTTGTTTATATTTGTATGATGATTGTTGCATTTGGCGCATCATGTCATGGCATGCATGTCAACGACCAATTCTCCCTTGCGGTCGAGAGAGTCGTTAAAAAGGGGTCGCATTCTCGGCCACTTGAGAGAGTGGTAGCTGGAGTTGATGTCGCTTGTCCTGTCGTGCCGCACTCGGCCACTCATGGAGAGTGGTAACTGGAGTTACGAGCAGCAGGGACCCCGTCGCAGATGTAGCTAGTTAGCTACTATGCAACTGTCCCCTCGGCCACTCGTGTGAGTGGTAGCTGGAGTGGTGTATAGTCTGTCACTAACCCGACCTCTCGACCATACAGGGGTCATGGTGCAGAGAGGTGGGCGGGAGTGACCATCCGTGCATACGCTGTTGTTATTATATTTGGTTTGGCTGCTGTTGTTTATATATGTTGTTATTGCTTACTTACTGCTGTTGTTCACATTTGCTGATACGCTTACTTGTGTTGAGCTATTTTCTCATTATAGATGTTTAGTCATTGGAAATTTGTATATACCTTGCTTATTACCTCTGTAGTTATGAGCAGTACTGTAGCAGATTAGTACCAGTTCTAACCTACTATACCTAGCCTAGGATATGGTTTCAGGTATGAGTATTTATTTTGGTTCTATTGTAGTATCTGATATTCCTCTTATGAGACTATATTCCTTTTGGCATTCTCTATTGGTTTATTATGTTCATGCACTATCTCTTTCGTTACCCGCTGAGTTCCAATACTCACCACCCCACAAAATGGTTTTCTTTCGCTAGCTAATAGGTAGATGAGTCATGGATGCTTGGAGAGTCCCGGCTGCCAGTCCCACGTCACACTCGAGGATAGTTTTCATTTTTGGTTTTGTTATCGTTTGGGTGACATGTTAATTTTACGTATTTTGCTTTTGAACAAGTCACTTTGGATTTTTGGGGTCAAGTCTGTGATGGTAGGTATTTTTGTGAGTGTCGTTGTTAGTTCTACGTTCGTATCGTTTTATGTCTTCCGCTGCTGTATGTTTACGTTCAGCCGTGTAGGCTTATTAAACTGAGTGGGTGTATTTATTTTGTTCCAGCCGAGTGGGCTGATGATATAAACTGCGTGGTTGTGTTTATTTCATTTTTGTCCAGCCGGGTAGGCTGAGTATATTAAACTGCGTGTTATGTTGTTTATATTTTGTATATATATTCCAGTCGAGTGTGGCTAAGGTATATTTTGTATGTAGTAATGCTTCAGATTGTCACCCGTACAGGGGAGATGCTGTCGAAATTTCTTCGGACAGGGACTCCTCTGGGCATGACACAATAAGACTAGCATGTAGGTCAACTGGATGACTTGATCTCACAAGTCATGGATATAGAGATATCAAGTTGACACATGGGTATGCATTGGAGAATGTATACTGAATGATCCGCCTTGAGAAAGTATCATGGATCGTTATATGAGTGTCATATACTTTCTCATGTGGCTATTAGTATGACTACTAGTCCTTGGACCTGAATTCACCATGGATCCCTACATAAGGAGTTACGTACTTTGGCTTCGTCAAACATCACCCGTAACTGGGTGGACTATAAAGGCGATTACTGGGTATGTAACGAATTATGCAAGGGATGTGAGTGATGTAGATGGGATCTATCCCTCCTATATGACGGGATTGACATCAATATTCTTGATAGAGTGAGACCACGAAGTGCATGGCCATGCCCAAATGAGTCAATATGAGATATTGAGCTCATTTGATTGAGTGAGTCTACTTGGAGTTCAAGATTTAGATTTATTAGAGGATGACACGGTCTATGCCTCACATTGATCAATCTAGATGTCTAGGATAGAAGGGCAACGTCATATTTTGTGAGGAGTCACAATTAGTAGTCACAAGGTGATGTTGGATCTCAACATTCTTGTAACTTGGGTAGTAATGATGTATTGCTAGATACCGCTCATTACTTATGCTTCTAAATGGGTTTAGGAGCATTGCCAACGTTACAAGAACCTATAGGGTCACACACAAAGGACAATTAGATGGAGATTAGGTTCATATGATAAACCAAGAGGATTAGATTCATGTGATGAATCAAATTGGATTAAGAGTAATCCTAATTGAACTAATTGAGTTGGACTTAAGTTGATTCATGTGTTCAATGAGTCTAATTTAGATTATGACTCATTGAATCAATTTAATTAAATAAATTAGATTCATTATATTAAGTTGGTTTGAATTAAATGGTTAGATTAGATCAACCATGAGAGAGATTTGGTCAAGTTTGACTTGACTTGAGAAGGAAGATGAAAGGTCAAGTTTGACTTGATCATTTGCCACCTCATTTGTGAGTTGGCATTAAGTGGCCAATAATGGTGTTACACATCATCATGTTTAGCACATGTGTGTGCCACCTCATGGAGGTTACAAATCTCCTCTTTAATGGCCACATTAAATGAGAATGGAGGTTACAACTCCAATAGTGGCCTGCCACTTATGGTTGAATGGATGGATTAATTTTCATTCAAGCAAAGTAACTCTCATCTTCTTCCTTCTCTCATTCTCCTCTCCCTCTCCTCCTCCTTGGCCGAACCACCTAAGGTGCTAGCACACCTTTGTTTGGTCTTCTCCACCTAGTTTGTTCGTGTGGATACGCATAGAGGATCGTACACTTGACGATCTCGAGATCCGGCGAACCTTTGGAAGAGCGGGATTGCGAAGGGCAACGCATCAAGGGTAAAAGGCTCTTCTCCTTTGTAGATCTAGTATAGATCTAGGCTTTAGTAAACTCGTACATGAAATTTTGTTTATAAACTTCGCACAGATTCGATGGCATGGGAGATTTAGGGTTTCCGCAACGCAAAAAGGCAGTTTTTACGGCCCGAAAACCCAACAATAATAAAGGATACGTCTAATCTAGTACCAACTGTACAAGATGAGATATCACAAGAAACTGCAACACGTATCACAAATGATACACAATTGCACAAAGTGCCTCGTCGTAGTGGGAGGGTTGTTAGGCAACCTGAAAGATTCATATTTTGGGAGAGTCTTTGGACTTGATCCCTAGTGAACATGAATCTGGTCCCTGGACATGAAGCACTCTAAGATAAAGATGCAGCATCTTGGCAAAGAGCAATGAATATAAAATTAGAATATATGTATTCTAATAAAGTTTGGAAGCTTATAGAATAACCAAATGGTGTAAAAGCCATTAGGTCCACAATAGAAAAAGAAGGACAGACGAGAAGGTTGAAACTTTCAAAGCAAGGCTTGTTGAAAAAGGGAAACTTTTTATTAGTAGTCATGCTTAAGTCTATCTGGATTCTTTTATCTATTGTTGCTCATATAGATTATGAGATTTGATAAGTAGATGTCAAGATAGCTTTCCTTAAAGTAAGTCTTGAAGAAAGCATCTATATGAAACAACCAGAGGGGTTCATTGCAAAGGGCAAAGAGCATCATGTATGTAAGCTCAATCGGTCTATGGACTGAAGTAAAGCTTCAAGGTCTTGGAAACATCCGGTTTAATAAAGTAATCCAAACCTATGGATTTATTCAGTGACCGAAGGAATTTTGTGTATACAAGAAGTGTGATGGAAACGTGGTGGTATTTCTTGTACTATACGTAGATGACATTTTTAGTAGTTGGAAATAATATCAAAGTGTTTTCGGAAGTAAGGGTATGGTTGTCCAAACAATTCAAAATGAAGGACTTGGGAGAGTGCGCACATATTATAGGGATCAAGGGATCACAAGAAAAGAATGTTGTGCTTATCCTGAGCCTCATACAATCCTAGCTCATTTAAGCATGCAAGACTCCAAGAAAGGTTTTCTACCTTTTAGACATGGAGTAAACTTTATCTAAAGAGATGTCTCCGAAAACATCAAAGGAGATAGAAGACATAAAGGCAGTTCTTTATGCTTCGGCTATCGGAAGCCTAATGTATGCTATGCACGAGATAGGATATCTGTGTTGTCGTAGTCATGGTTAGCATATATTAAAGTAATCAAAGACCGGGATGCTGGACTATCGTAAAGAATATATTAAAGTACCTTAGAGGGACTAGAGATTATATGCTAGTTTACAAGGCAGATAATTTGATCCCTGTGGGTTATACAGATTTTGACTTCCAATCAGATAGGGACAATAGTAAATTGACCTCAGGGTTTTGTATTTACTTTAGGAGGTGAAGCCATAACTATGGAGGAGTGTTAAGCATAGATATTTTTCTGGACTCCACCATAGAAGCTGAGTATGTGGCAACCTCTGAGGCAGCAATAGAAGCTATATGGCTCAGAAACTTCATGATGGACTTGGATATGATTTCTAGTTTATCCAAAGATTATTATAATTTATTGTAATAATAGTGGTGCAGTAGCAAACTCGAAGAAACAATAAGTCCATAAGGCAAGTAAAAATAATAGAGCACAAGTACCACCCAATACGAGACATCGTATAACAAAGAGAAATTGTTGCCGCCTAGATTGCATCAGATGATAACTTGAGAGATCCTTTCACTAAGGCCCTTCCGGCGAAAGCTTTTGATCGGCATGTAGAGGGGATGGGAATCAGATGTATGGCAGCTGAAATGACAGCACAATCTTTTAGTATAAGTGGGAGATTGTTGGAATGTATACTAAAAGCCTAGCTTTTCTAAACATTTATTTAGAAATAAAAGAATCGCATTGGTCAAATGTCTACATTTATTTGCTAAGTGTAGTTGTTCAATTAATTTATATTGTAGATAATATGGTGAATGGTGTCACTCATAGAAGATCATGTTATCAGTTCTTTATAAATTATAAACAGTTGCTCACGACTAAGATGGAAAGGAACAAACCATTAGAATAGTCGTAGTGTAATTAGGTGTTAGTTTATCTTGACTGATAAATTACATTAGTACACTTTGAGTGTACTAAGCAGGACCATTTAAGGTAAGTTCTTTTTGTACTGACTTGATAAAAGAACAACACCTTAGTTATTATGGAAGTGTGTGCTCTTAATCCTAATATGATAACAACCACATATATTTAGTATTCATTTCTTTAACTTATCAAAGGGTGAGATTTAGCTCGATAAATCAATAGGCCCGATAAGTTGGGAAATGATATTACTTATAGTGTCTATTGTTGATTATAGAAGGAAACTGTGTCCTAGTAATCTAGGTTGATAATGTCCCCAAGAGGAGCTCATAAGGATTGCCATGTTAAACCCTGTAAGTGGACTTAGTCCGACATGACAATAAGGTTGAGTGGTACTACTCTTGAACTAAGATATTAATTAAAATGAGTTGTCAGTAACTCAATTAATTAGTGGGCATCCGACATCTTAAACATAGGGAGACTAACACACTCATAATAAGAAGGAGCCCAAAATGTAATTTGGGATTGGTCCGGTAGTTTAATAATAATTCTTTAGTGGTATGAATTATTATTGATGAAATTAAGTTAGGTGTTCGGGGCGAACACGGGAAGCTTAATTTCATTGGGAGACCAAAATCAATTCCTCCTCTCGGTCCCTATCGTAACCTCTTGTATATAGAGAATTATACCCACCTATACCCACCTTTTTACCCACCTTAAGGTGGCCGGCCAAGTTAGCTTAGAGCCCAAGCTAGGGCCGGCCAAAGCTAATGGTGGAGCCAAATTAAGGTGGCCGGCCAAAGCTTGGGTCCCAAGCTTAGGTGGTCGGCCACTAGAAAATTAAAAGGGATTTTTATTTAAAATTATTTCTTATGTGGATATCATGATTTTAAAAGAGAGTTTAAAATTTAAATCTTTCCTTTTATAGCTTTGTACAAAAGATTAAGAAAAGATTTGATATATTTCCTTATTTGTAGATTGAAAGGAAGATTTTAATTTTGATAAAACTTTCCTTTTTTGTAATCATGATTTAAAAGAGAGTTTTTAAATTAAATATTTCCTTTTATAAGTTTCTACAAAAAATTAAGAGAAGATTTGATATCTTTTCTTATTTGTAGATTGAAAGGAGATTTTAATTTTAGAGAAAACTTTCCTTTTTGGAAATCATCCACATGTTTAAAAGAAAGATTTTAATTTATAAAACTTCCTTTTATAACCCACCATGAAGGGAAAAATTGTTAGAGAAATTTTTTAATAAATTTTTGGAAACAAATTAGGAGGTTTTAATTCTTGTGTGAATTAAACTTTCCTTGATTAGGAGTTAATAGGTGGTCGGCCATGTTGTTTAAGAAAAGGAATTTGTTTTTTAAATTAATTAAATTTTCCTTTTCATGGAAAAAGAATTAAGGAAATTTTTATTTAAATTTCCTTCTTTGCCAAGGCCAAGGATTATAAAAGAGAGGTAGAGGTGCCTTCATGGGTAACAACTCTATTATATTTCTTCCTCTCTTTTCTTCCTTGGTTGTGGCCGGCCCTAGAGGTTCTCCCTCTCCTCTTCTCTTCTTCTTTAGTGGCTGGTTTCATCCCCTCTTGGAGCTTTTGATGGTGGTCGGTTTTAGCTAGGAGAAGAAGGAGAGAAAGGAGGCTTTGTTTCTTGCATCCCTTGGAGCTTGGTGGTGGTGGCCGAAATTCTACATCCTTGGAGGAGTCTTGGTTTGGCCGAAACTTGCAAAGAGGAAGAAGAAGGGCTTGGGTGGTTCTCATCTCGGTAGATCGTTGCCCACACAACGTCAGGGATAAGAAGAGGAATACGGTAGAAGATCAAGAGGTCGTTGCAGACAAAGGAAGGTATAACTAGTAATTATTTTCCGCATCATGCTAGTTATTTTTCTTTGTATGAATTCCAAACACAAGAGGCATTAGATTCTAGATTTTTGAATTTGTTATTCGAGTTTGTGTTTTTTTTATTTTTTGAATTTGTGATTCGATTGTTCCTTTTAGTTAAACCTAGAGTTATATAAGGAAATTAAATATTAACTTTCCTTAAAAGGCTTTATCTAGGAAGTGGTGGTTACTCTCATATCCAAGAAGGCCTAGTGCCTCGCTATGTTTAACCTAGAAGCCAATTTTGAAAATTAATATTTAATTAAATTTATAACATAGGTGGATTTGGATCAATAGTGTTAAGTTCCGCTTGCGATCGAAGTCTAAACCATTAAGAACAGATAAGTTAAATTTGGAATCAATAATGTTAAGTCCTTTTGCGATTCCTAATTTAACTTCTAAAGAATACAATAGGTTGTTTAGGAAAGGTTCGACACTTGTACAAAATTTTTGTACAGTGGAACCGGTATGATCTTTCTAGGACCAACCAACAATTGGTATTAGAGCTAGGGCTTGCCTCTGTGTGTTTGGTTTTCAATTTAGTTATGCACATGTCATACATAATTTAGGCAGGATAATAGTAGCATGTGCTAACTTTGTGATTGCAGGCTCCAACTATTATGGCTTATAGATGTTGTGTGTGATTGGACCCTTGGACATGTCAAGGGCATTATTTTGTGTGTGCATGATTGTATGTATCAAATATAGCAGAAGTTGTATTAGTTTTAGAATTTTACTTTTTTGTTCGATCTAGAATACATGTACATTCCTTTGTGGAATATAGGATCGATATATGTAAAATTATATTTTTGTCGCGGATCGTTGTAACACCCCACCCTCCTCTCTACTAGTTTGTAAGGGTGGGACGTTACTGTACTATTAACTTTTCTTAACTAGTGTTGCTCACATGTAAATATCAATACTTAAAATTCTCAAAAACTCAAAGGATACAATAAGTAACAACTGGAAACATAAATAACTCATCTAATATATTCTACTCAATTATTTGTTCTCAACTAAAACTATATATGTTAATCTGAACTTGCTAAAACTATATATTAATCTGAACATGCATGGAACAATAATACAACTCAGATAGCAGAACTAATATGCATAGCAAATAAAAGGAAGAATTCTAAAACTTAAAATATTCAATGAACAAATCCAGCAACATGAAAGAATAATCCCAATAGTCTAAATACAAAATCTTAATGAATTCTTAAGCAAAATCCCAAGGCTTCCATAGTCCAGACATCACACATCCATCCACACCTCCTTGTCGCCTTCCTTCACTATAGCTTTCCTTTTCCTTTATCTGCAGTAAGAGGAAAATGCAACTATAAGCAAAATGCTTAGTAAGCGCTATCTAACTCACAAAACTCGAATATGCATATGAACAGGAAGAAATCTAAGAACTGAATGCTTAAAAGAAACACTACTCATGCTCATCTAATAGCACATAACAGTAAGGAAACCAAACAACATGCTAGAATAGAAGAAGACTAAACTTGCTAATTTTTAAACTTATGTGGAGCTTATTCAACTTGTTCAAAACTTATACTTTTATACTTCAAAATAATAATCTCTTGGTCTCAGGCTTAATACCATTTGCACGCTCCCTAATAGAAACTGAGGTAGCGAGCCACCAATCCTACGAGGGTAAAGACCTTGGTCTTACCAGGGCCGAGACCTCGGAACCGGTCACCTGGATTTGTTTAACGACAACCTCGGAAGTCGGGTACTAGCCTTCTTAAATAAAATACTTATTACTTGTTAATACTTATGATAAAAGGCTGCCTCATACAAAACTGCAATACTTAAACAAATTCTAAAACTGCACGCTTAAAAATTCTAAAACTGTAATACTTAACAAAATCTGCACTATGATACTTAACAAAAATCTGCACCATGATACTTAACAAAAATCTGCACTGTAAGCTTAGCAAAATCTGCACTATAATACTTAACAAAATCTGCACTGTAAGCTTAACAAAAATCTACACTATAAGCTTAACAAAAATATGCACTATAAGCTCTAAAGGGGTTGTTCGTGCCCCTTTTACAGCACAAAACAAAATTGAAACTTGTTGGAATTAAAGCCTATGTGAAGCTTGCTGGAATTTTAAACAAAACCCATGCAAAACTTGTTCAAAACTTATGTCTTTACAGAGCAACAGAAATTCTTCAGCATGCTACAGCAGGAATGCTAGGAGAAAGCAAATCTCGGATCTACTCTAAAATCCCTAGCAACCACAATTCTTTACAACATAATCCGAAAGCCAAAAGAAGACCATTCATACTAAGCAAATCAACAACAAGTTTTAAAGTGGATATGAAATTCATGGATGTTCTGGTTCGAATTTAACAGGTAATCTGTGGCAGGAATACTAATGAATCCAAAATTTCATGTATAAGAAAACTAATAACAAAAGATCCATAACGAAAACTTAAACAAACTGGAATGCTAAACCACATGCCCAATCTAAACAATTCCCTTTTCGTTTTCTTCATGAGACTCACGGCAGCAAGCTACAAAACACCAATCTTTACAGCATGCTTCGAAATCAAGAAGAAACAAGGTCCGAAACTACTCCTACTGCAGGTGAGAAGCACTTACCTTCTTCTTGGACTTACAACCGAACAAAAAGGACTTCTAGGGTTTTGGAGATTGCAAGTTTTGGCCTCTTCTTCATGCCCTCGGGTTCTCCTCGACGAGAGAATCGTGAGGATGTGAAGAACTCACGGAATCGAACCTTGGTTGGCCACCGGAGAGGAACCCTAGTTTCGGCTTTGTTTCCGCCCGAGCAGAGCCGCCGTCACACGCGAGAGAGGAGAGAAAAGTTTAGGTCACGAAAATAAATCTCAATCCTCTCTTAACTCATCCCTTTTAATACCTAATATTTCTGTTAACTACTATTGCTTAAATTAATTTCACTATCTATTTGATCAGCACGGCCCTGTTGGGTTCCTGGTCATCCGAAACAACTTAAGACTTTGCTTAACCAGAGGTCTCCGGTTCGATCCTCGGGCCGACCTCTTTTTGCCTCAAATTCGTTTCTTTTAGTAAAAATACTAAACAAACCCCAAAAATTGCATAAAAATACTCTAAAATTTTCAAAAAATCTCTAGAATATTTCTAAAGCATTTTTAAATATTTTCAAGCACTATTAGAACTTGTAATGAGGAAATTTGGTTTGTTACAATCGTATCCTAACGAAGCGTGGTGCTATTGGAGGACCAGAGGCGCAGCAAAAAAGGAAGCTCGATGGACCCGACGACATGGACCCGATGGCGGTGGCTAAAGATGGTAGCAGCCAGGGTTGGAGCACACGAAGAACAGTGATGGAAGTAGCCATAATAGTTGGAAAATTAATTTCCATATTTATTGTTGTTATTTACTGTGATGTGTGTGTGCATGTGATGTATGCTTGATAGGTTAAAATTCCTCACCTTAAATAACTAAGTGGGAGAGGGATTAGTAGATTGATTTCATGGTCTCCATTACTGGTTTGTAAGTGATGCAAAAAAATTTGCGTGTTGGCTCTGAGTGTCTTCCTCCATATCGGATGAGTTTGTTTGCGGATCACTAGATCAAACTTCCTTTATGGATAGTTATAGGAAATTATTTAGGAGCGTGTGATCTTCCCCATCGGAAGGGGCACAATCCTACTTAATGGACTTAGTATCAAGTAATGGAATACACTTAGGCGCATTTAATAGTATCCTCCCCATCAGAGTCACTGCTATTATTTGTGTGACCAAAGGAAAACCAACTATTAATTTGTCATAAAAATAGGTTGACAAGATAATAAAATTAAAATCCCCTCTTACAAATGTTTGAATTTATATATGTCCACACTATCGTGGCATACAAAATTCACGGTGTTTGAGATAATTTTATTTGTCATAAAGATTTATTGACAAGATAATTAGTGGGTAAAACCCTGCTCTTACAAATGTTTGAATTTGTATATGTCCACACTATCGTGGCATGCATAATTCCCGGTGTTTGAGGTGTTGGTGAATTTAAATAATATTGTTTGAGGAATCAATGTTATTTTAAATTCAAAGTTTTGACCAAATATTTGACCAAAGATAAGACCAACTATTAATTTTATTCGTCATAAAGTAAGGTTGATGAGATAATAAAATTATTGGATAAAATCTCCTCTTTAAATTTGTATACGTCCACACTAACGTGGCATACAAAATTCATGGGGATTTTTAAGGAGTTGGTCTTGACCAAATATTTTTGTGATTCTTAGGATTTAAAATGTTGGTCAATTCCCTAGCTGTTATACTATAGGATAGACTTAGTGGTCCAAATTATAATGATTGGAAATAAGACTTGGACATTAAGGTGGACTGTCTTCTTAGAACTAAGAACAATAAAGGTATATTTTATTCATTAGTTGTTTTATGTTTAGTGGAGTTATCTACCGGTACCTGGTGTGTAGATTTGGGAACCACTGATCATGTCTACAATTTATTGCAGGGGTTCTAGGAAACCCGATAATTATATGAAAGAAAAATCACCGTCTACATGGGCATTACTGCAAAAGTAGCAGCTGTTGCAGTGGGAGATGTTTATCCTTCTATAGGAATAAAACATAGATTTTTTGAGAAATTGTCTTAACATACCAAGTTTAGAAAGAACTAGTTTTCAGTTTCTAAACTATTTAAAGAACATGATATTCTGCCTCTTTTAAATAACAAAGTTGTTATCAAGAAAAAGAGGGAAGTTATCTATTTTGGTAGTTGGTTGGCAATTTAAAAAATTCAATAACTCCCATAATGCAACAAATGGAAATTAATAACATATCTTCTAACTTTAATAAGATAAAGCAACCTTCAGAAATAAATCAATCTTATCTTTGGCATCTAAAACTAGGTTATATTAACTTGAGTAGGATTTAAAAGATAATAACCAATGATGTAAAATACGGTGCCCAAATAATAATTAAATAATAAGGTTTAATGGACGAATAATTTTAACAGAATTATTAGGAATTTTTAGAAATTTTCTGGGATTTAATTGGAGCTCGTATGACGTAATCAAAGGGGATGCATTACTGGGCTCGAGAAAAGCCTGTTTGGAATACCCGTAAGTAGGAGTTAATTGAGGAATGAATCTAGGGTTTAATTAGAAAATCCCTAAGTTATAAAAAGGGAAAATTCCCTTGCCCTAACTCCCGATACAGCGCCAGCTCCTCATCCTTCGCCTCTCCCTCGCCCAAGCACCGCATGCAACCAGCGATCTCCTCCTCCTCGCCCAAGCAAACCACAGCCGGTGACCTCATCCCTCTCGAGCCACAGCGTCGACCTTCTTCTTTGCGAGCCGAGCCCTAGCTTTGGGCAACGCCACCATCATCTTCAACCGAGCCCTTCTCATCGCCGATTACTGCTTCTTCCTCGAGCCTCGACTCTGCAAGCACCAGCCGGCCTCTCCTCCTCACGCTAGCACCGGGACGCTTCGACGAGCCAACCACCGACGCCGATCCACTTCTCTCTGTGCCGTGCCCTACCTGATCCGGCAAGTACACTTCCTTATGCCATTGTGAGATTTGTGAGGTATGAGAATAGGAACCTAGGAGATGAGATCTGCTGATGGAATGCCTCACGATTCGATTTTTATCTTGCGATGTTCTTGAAGTAACTCACGATTTCTGTGCTTGATTAGGTGGGTGTTTCCTTGGGGGTTTTGTTTTGGATTGAAGCTGCCCTTGTTGTTCTTACCATATTCTAGATTTTTGGACAGATAAATGGAGTTTTGAATTGCTTTGTTTCCCTTCCGGTAAATGAAGATTTTGGTCAGATTGTGGTAGTTGTTTCAAGCCTTGTTAGAAGATGCTTTTGTTTGTCCTATCATTTTAAAAGTATTGAACAAATTAGGATAGTGTTGATTTGATCTCTGTGCGGTTTTAGTCCATTGACAGTTTTGGGTTCACGAATGTTTCCGTTACCTTGTGATTGCCTATGCCTTGGTAGAAGTAGATCTGTTCCTTTGGCAAATGGAGACTTTAGTTCGATCTGTTGCGGTTCCGTAATGAGTTCAAATGTTGATTGTTCCTTATGTCATGTGAGGTTGCTGGATTTGTGTGGTCATACTTTAATTCCTTATAGCTAATTTAAGTTCTGTGATTTAGTCTCTGCCTTTAGTGATCCTGGTTTCTCTTGGGATAAATTTAGATGGTGTGGATTTTAATTAAGGATTTACTGGTAGGATTGATCGAGGTAAACCGACAATTAGTGCTGATTAATAATCATCGCGATAGAGAGTTACCTTATCAGTTTTGGGAACTAGGTTTAGTTAGTTGATGTATAACATGATTAGCTAAATTGTATATCACGTGATTTGCAGGACGTTGATTGAAGACGGTTGACACGATCTACATATAAAGGCGGGTATTTCTTGCTTTGTCTCTTTAGTCCTTTGAACTTGGTGCATGAGTTATTTTTGGATAAGAACTGCCTTACCTTGACTCCACTCATAATTTTTTCTATGCTTGATACTTCCACTCAAAATCTTTGAGTTACTCGTTTTTATATCCATACAGTCTCTTTTGTCATCCATGATCAGTAGCAGATACTAGATACCATGTTTGTATGCTTTGACTGTTATTTATTTATATATTATGTTGAGCATGCTGGCTTCATGTAGCATACCTGTTTCTGCTTATATATATATATGATGACTGTTGCATTGTTCGCATCATGTCATTGCATGCATGCCGCATCCTCGGCCACTCGAGAGAGTGGTAGCTGGAGATGATGCCGCTTGTCCTGTCATGCCACACTCGGCCATTTGTGTGAGTGGTAGCTGGAGTATGAGCAGCAGGGACCCCGTCGCAGAGGTAGCTAGTTAGTTACTATGTAACTGTCCCCTCGGTCATTCGTGTGAGTGGTAGCTGGAGTGGTGTACAGTCTGTCACTGACCCGGCCTCTCGACCATACAGGGGTCATGGTGCGGAGAGGTGGGCGGGAGTGACCATCCGTGCATACGCTGTTGATTATTATTTTTGCTTTGGGCTGCTGTTGTTTATATATGCTGTTATTGCTATTTACTACTGTTGTTTACATACGCTGTTATTGCTTGTATATACCTTGCTCGTCGTTTCTGTAGTTATGAGTAGTACCGTAGCAAATTAGTACCAGTTCTGTCCTACTATACCTAGCCTAGGATATGGTTTCAGGTACGAGTGTTTATTTTGGTTCTATTGTAGTATCTGCTATTTCTGTCTGAGACTGTATACTCTTGGCTCACTTTCTAGTTATATGTTATGTTCATGCACTATCTCTTTCCTTACCCGCTGAGTTCCAATACTCACCACCCCGTAAAAATGATTTTCTTTCGCCAGGTAGCAGTAGATGATTCATGGATGCTTGGAGAGTCCCAGCTGCCAGTCCCACGACACACTTGAGGATAGCTTTTTTTTTCTGGTTTTGGTTGCTAACGAAATTTATGTTTTGGTTTTGTGAACTTAGTATTTATTGTATGCTTCGATATGGATTTTGGAGTCTAGTCTGGTGGTTGTGGGTATTTTTGTTAGTGTCATTGTTAGTTTTACGTTCGTATTATTTTGTGTCTTCCGCTGTGCATGTTTCCAGTCGTGTGGGTTGTTGTTAACTGTGTGGTTGTTTTTATTCATTTATGTCCAGCCAGGTAGGCTGTGTATATTAATTGTGTGTTTGTGTTATTTCTATATTGTTATCTATTCCAGCCGCATGTGGCTGAGGTATATGGTGATGTAGTAATGCTTCAGATTGTCCGCCGTACAGGGGAGATGCTGTCGAAATTTCTTCGGACAGGGACTCCTCCGGGGCGTGACAATTTAGTGGTATCAGAGCATGGTTCGAGTCAAATATCGTGTTTTGTGTTTTAAAATTTTAATCTTGTTTTCGATTTATGATTTTCGGTGTTCCGATTGTTTTGTTTTCCTTTGTAAGTTGATCCCTCGATGTGACTCTCGAGTTGTGGGACCAGGCAGCGGCAGATATCTCCGAGCTATAGGATGTAAGTGGTATATTGCTAAAACATTTTCCTTACATACTTATTATTAACAGGAATGGCACGAAAAGGGTCGACTGCTATGAATCACCGTGGACAAGGTCGACCACGAAAACAACCCACGGTATCGATGGGACCCGAACCTGCTGGCCAAGAGACGGAGGTTACAGGAAACCCGAATGAGGTTGATTCAGGTAGCAGTGATCGGAATCCTCCCACCTCTACTAGGGAGCATGAGTTACGGACGCCGGGAGCACCACCTTCTATACCTGCTCCAGACACTACTGGTTGGGTGATGGATAGAGCCCGAATACCCTTGTTGGCGAAGTCTGTGAAGGATCGAACTACGCTGTTCCATGGGGGTGCTGACCCTTGGGCGGCTCGTAGTTGGTTGAAGAACTTGGAGGGTACATTTTGGTACATGAAGTGTACAGATGAAGAGAAGGTGGAGTTGGCTGCATATCATCTTCGGGATCAAGCCGTCACTTGGTGGGACATGCAGAAGTCGATCTTTGGGGAACAACGTATCACGTGGCAGATGTACCGGGAGGCATTTGAGAGACAGTATTTTCCGGTTACATTTTGTCTAGCCCGTCGTCAGGAGTTTCTGAACCTCAAGCAAGGTGACCGTTCTGTGATGGAGTATAATGCAGAATTCAGTAGACTGGCTGAGTTCTGTCCTCATCTGGTGGCTCAGGATTATGATCGGATGCATCAGTTTACTCAAGGACTTGCGGCATACATACGACTCAAGATGTCCGGATTTCCCGGTAATTCTTATCGAGAGGTTTTAGATCGGGCGTTATTCATTGAGATGACTCAGCAACAGGTGAATCTGGAAAAAGGTAATAATAAACAAGTGACGCAGAAGAAGGAGAAAAGAGGATAGAGCTCACAGGTTACTTCAGGAGGGTCCTCTCCACCTCAGAAGACAAGGCGAACCTCGGATGGGGGTTCTCGTTCCTCTCAACGAGACCGGAAGAACAACTTCAGAGGGATCACGTGTTTTCAGTGTGGCTCCAAAAGTCATACCAGGAATGATTGCCCGTTGGATCACGCTATATGCTTCTATTGTAAGCTTCCAGGGCACGAGAGTCGGAATTGCCCTCTGAAGGCTCAATTAGAGACTACTAAACCACTCGGGGAGGGCGATCCACCCAGCCACGACAGCAGAAAGGACCTCCAAGGACTCAGAACGCTTCATATCAGCCGCAACTGCCGGGACCCCAGGGAAAAGTATACCATATCCAGAGTCAGGAGTATCCAGTGATGCCAACGACCACGCAGTACTCGACCGCGGCGTCCCCTTATCAGACGTATCCGATACAGCAAGACCCTGCACCTCCATCTCAGCCTTATTCGGCATTCCAGCCACAGACTCAGCCTCAGTACCCGCAGCAGCAGCAGGGTGACGCTCCTCCGATTCCACGTCAGCCTACTTTAAGGATGCCACCATCGAGTGCAGAGGTGGGACGAGGTTATGCCGTCACACGGGAGGAGGCACAGCGGGCTGAGGGATTGGACTTCCGAGGTATTAGCCACTTTAAACATTTTGTGTAGATCTATTGATAGATACTAGTAGTTCTCATTCGTTCATCTCTCGAGTATCTTTGGATAAGATTAGGGGTCCCCTACACGCTAGACACATGAGTTAACAGTATCTGTACCATCTAAAGGGGTACTTATTAGTAGTCAAGAAGTCAAAGAATGTTCTTTGGACTAAGTTGGTCAGACACCGGTGATGGATCTATAGGTGTGGGAAAAGGTGGGGTTTGACCTCATACTAAGCTTAGAGTGGATGGCTATAAAACATGTCATTTGTGGTTTAACGTGGTTAGGTAGTAAATTTGGGGATCAAATTTTTATTAGTGGGGGAGAATGTAAAATACGGTGCCCAAATAATAATTAAATAATAAGGTTTAATGGACGAATAATTTTAACAGAATTATTAGGAATTTTTAGAAATTTTCTGGGATTTAATTGGAGCTCGTATGACGTAATCAAAGGGGATGCATTACTGGGCTCGAGAAAAGCCTGTTTGGAATACCCGTAAGTAGGAGTTAATTGAGGAATGAATATAGGGTTTAATTAGAAAATCCCTAAGTTATAAAAAGGGAAAATTCCCTTGCCCTAACTCCCGATACGGCGCCAGCTCCTCATCCTTCGCCTCTCCCTCGCCCAAGCACCGCACGCAACCAGCGATCTCCTCCTCCTCGCCCAAGCAAACCACAGCCGGTGACCTCATCCCTCTCGAGCCACAGCGTCGACCTTCTTCTTTGCGAGCCGAGCCCTAGCTTTGGGCAACGCCACCATCATCTTCAACCGAGCCCTTCTCATCGCCGATTACTGCTTCTTCCTCGAGCCTCGACTCTGCAAGCACCAGCCGGCCTCTCCTCCTCACGCTAGCACCGGGACGCTTCGACGAGCCAACCACCGACGCCGATCCACTTCTCTCTGTGCCGTGCCCTACCTGATCCGGCAAGTACACTTCCTTATGCCATTGTGAGATTTATGAGGTATGAGAATAGGAACCTAGGAGATGAGATCTGCTGATGGAATGCCTCACGATTCGATTTTTATCTTGCGATGTTCTTGAAGTAACTCACGATTTCTGTGCTTGATTAGGTGGGTGTTTCCTTGGGGGTTTTGTTTTGGATTGAAGCTGCCCTTGTTGTTCTTACCATATTCTAGATTTTTGGACAGATAAATGGAGTTTTGAATTGCTTTGTTTCCCTTCCGGTAAATGAAGATTTTGGTCAGATTGTGGTAGTTGTTTCAAGCCTTGTTAGAAGATGCTTTTGTTTGTCCTATCATTTTAAAAGTATTGAACAAATTAGGATAGTGTTGATTTGATCTCTGTGCGGTTTTAGTCCATTGACAGTTTTGGGTTCACGAATGTTTCCGTTACCTTGTGATTGCCTATGCCTTGGTAGAAGTAGATCTGTTCCTTTGGCAAATGGAGACTTTAGTTCGATCTGTTGCGGTTCCGTAATGAGTTCAAATGTTGATTGTTCCTTATGTCATGTGAGGTTGCTGGATTTGTGTGGTCATACTTTAATTCCTTATAGCTAATTTAAGTTCTGTGATTTAGTCTCTGCCTTTAGTGATCCTGGTTTCTCTTGGGATAAATTTAGATGGTGTGGATTTTAATTAAGGATTTACTGGTAGGATTGATCGAGGTAAACCGACGATTAGTTCTGATTAATAATCATCGCGATAGAGAGTTACCTTATCAGTTTTGGGAACTAGGTTTAGTTAGTTGATGTATAACATGATTAGCTAAATTGTATATCACGTGATTTGCAGGACGTTGATTGAAGACGGTTGACACGATCTACATATAAAGGCGGGTATTTCTTGCTTTGTCTCTTTAGTCCTTTGAACTTGGTGCATGAATTATTTTTGGATAAGAACTGCCTTACCTTGACTCCACTCATAATTTTTTCTATGCTTGATACTTCCACTCAAAATCTTTGAGTTACTCGTTTTTATATCCATACAGTCTCTTTTGTCATCCATGATCAGTAGCAGATACTAGATATCATGTTTGTATGCTTTGACTGTTATTTATTTATATATTATGTTGAGCATGCTGGCTTCATGTAGCATACCTGTTTCTGCTTATATATATATATGATGACTGTTGCATTGTTCGCATCATGTCATTGCATGCATGCCGCATCCTCAGCCACTCGAGAGAGTGGTAGCTGGAGATTATGCCGCTTGTCCTGTCATGCCACACTCGGCCATTTGTGTGAGTGGTAGCTGGAGTATGAGCAGCAGGGACCCCGTCGCAGAGGTAGCTAGTTAGTTACTATGCAACTGTCCCCTCGGCCATTCGTGTGAGTGGTAGCTGGAGTGGTGTACAGTCTGTCACTGACCCGGCCTCTCGACCATACAGGGGTCATGGTGCGGAGAGGTGGGCGGGAGTGACCATCCGTGCATACGCTGTTGATTATTATTTTTGCTTTGGGCTGCTGTTGTTTATATATGCTGTTATTGCTATTTACTGTTGTTGTTTACATACGATGTTATTGCTTGTATATACCTTGCTCATCGTTTCTGTAGTTATGAGTAGTACTGTAGCAGATTAGTACTAGTTCTGTCCTACTATACCTAGCCTAGGATATGGTTTCAGGTACGAGTGTTTATTTTGGTTCTATTGTAGTATCTGCTATTTCTGTCTGAGACTGTATACTCTTGGCTCACTTTCTAGTTATATGTTATGTTCATGCACTATCTCTTTCCTTACCCGCTGAGTTCCAATACTCACCACCCCGTAAAAATGATTTTCTTTCGCCAGGTAGCAGTAGATGATTCATGGATGCTTGGAGAGTCCCTGCTGCCAGTCCCACGACACACTCTAGGATAGCTTTTTTTTTCTGGTTTTGGTTGCTAACGAAATTTATGTTTTGGTTTTGTGAACTTAGTATTTATTGTATGCTTCGATATGGATTTTGGAGTCTAGTCTGGTGGTTGTGGGTATTTTTGTTAGTGCCATTGTTAGTTTTACGTTCGTATTATTTTGTGTCTTCCGCTGTGCATGTTTCCAGTCGTGTGGGTTGTTGTTAACTGTGTGGTTGTTTTTATTCATTTATGTCCAGTCAGGTAGGCTGTGTATATTAATTGTGTGTTTGTGTTATTTCTATATTGTTATCTATTCCAGCCGCATGTGGCTGAGGTATATGGTGATGTAGTAATGCTTCAGATTGTCCGCCGTACAGGGGAGATGCTGTCGAAATTTCTTCGGACAGTGACTCCTCCGGGGCGTGACAAATGAACTCTTGGGTTCATTGGTAGTGGAAATCTTTCCAACCTGCAAGTCTTACTTAGAAGGAAAAATAACCAAGAAGCTTTTAAGTCTAAGAGGAATGGAACCAAAGATATATTGAAAGGCCTGTCCCACTCGGCAGAGGCTGGGGCAGGACTTTGATTGTTCCTTCACTAGGGTTGATGGCGGCGTGGCTCGGCTGTCATCCTTTCTTCTTCCCTTCGACCAATTGATCGACTCCTGTGTCATCGATCTGGAGATAGGGATCAACGGTGGTATCCCCATGGGGCCAGCCTGCTAGCTGTCAAGTCGTAGCAGTCCCAGGTATTGTGTTTCACTAACTGGTGGGAGGAGTAGAACAACGGCATCCATAGCTTACCTTTTGCAGCCTTTGGGCGATCGGCCACCACATGCTGCACTGCATGTGTTCTCGGCTTATGGTGTGGCTGGGCTCCTCCCAATCGAGGCCCCTTAGGGGGTTGATGGCTGCTTGACTGACGCCGTTCAGACTCTCCTATGGGCTCGGCGAGAGTCTCCCTCTTCCTTGATACCTGGGCTTCTTTTACGTTGATGTGTTTGATGGCCTTCTTTTACAGTTAGTCGAAGTCCCTTAGCGGCTTCCGAATGAGCTATCAGAAGAACTCCCCTTCGGTGAGCCCTTGGGTGAAGGCATTCACCAGCATATCCGAGGATACCACTGGGATGTCCATCGCCACCTGATTGAAGTGTTGGATGTGGGCCCTCAATGCCTCTCTAGGCCCTTGCTTGAGCGAGAACAAGTTCATGCTCATCTTCTGGTGGCGGCGACTACTGGCGAAGTGGTGAAGGAATGTCGCCCGGAAGTCCTTGAAGCTATGTATTGACCTGTCTGACAATCTATTGAACCAATGTTGTGATGATCCGGAGAGAGTGGTGAGGAAGACCCGAGATTTAACTCCGTTGGTGTACTGATGAAGTGTGCCCGCATTGTGAAATTTGGCTAAGTGGTTATCTGAGTCGGTGGTTCCGTTGTACTTTCCGATCGCCAGCGGAGTGTAGTGTTTTGGCAAAGGGTCATTCAGAATCCCCTTTGAAAATTGTTGATTGATCCACTCGGGCGAATCATCCTCCCTAGGTGTCTTCCCTTTCCTTACATCCAGAACAGGCACGTCAGCTGAGGAAGACCCCATGTTCCTATACGCTCGGCCCCGTTCCTCCGATGGGGTCCTGAACAACACTCAGTGGAAGGGGATAGGTGCATTGGCCACTTTCCCATACGTGCCAGCCAGCTTCTTGTTATTACTCTGAGCGGATACTCAATCTCCTCGGTCACCCTGTTCGGTTGGTCAATCGGCGGCTGATGCTGCTGCGCTTGGCGTTCAGCCAGCGCCTGTTGTTGTTGCTGCTCCACTTTCTTGGCTGCTCGGGGCTTGTATCAGCATGTCAAGCTCCTCTTGTGTCACCGTCACAGTTGTGAATCGTCCATCATCTTCCATCTTCATGTTTGGATGCAGGTTGTGTTCCTACAGACGACACCAAAATGATCATGTCCGAAAGCGTGAAGCTGGAAAGCTGAGGAGGTGGTGGCTCCACTGACCGACTGTGGATCTCATTTCGCTTTGCAAAACAATTAACGTCAGTGTCGTGCCAGAGAAGGGGTCCCCGGATTGGCCCTCCGACGCTCAAGTTAGTCACCTGAATATGAAGAGAAGTGGAGCAACAGTAGAACTATGTGCAAACAGTAGATAACTCGTACCTCCATCGGTGATGGACCCCTCTTTATATAGAGCCCTTGTGGGCAACGTGTGCGATTCTCGAGGCATGGGCACACTCTCCTATGTGTCCTATGAAAGGGCCTTGTCAGAAAAGTACCTCTGACATCATACCTTAATAAGGCATGCGTATCCCTGACACGATAGTAAAAGCTTCTGCCGTACAATCCATATGTCGAGCATATCTCAAGTCAGCGGCACTATCTCCCAAAAGGATGTCAAGATAAACTACAGTGGTCTCGTTACTTGGCCGAGCGGGGTAGCCGCTCGACCGGGACTCTACTCCGTCCATGCCCAAGTCCCGTTGCTTGGCTGAGCGGGGTAGCTGCTCAGTCGAGACTCCTCCACTCTATCGGCCTGCGTGGTTCTTCTATGCGATGACCATGTAGTAGCATATCTTCCCCCTTTCAGACCAACTATGCGGTCTCCCTCGGCGTCCTGCTGCTTCGTATTGAGAGTCAGCTGTCTTGCATATCATCCCGAGCTGGAATTGAGGTCTGCATGGACCCGTCTCCTACTGGTCGGGGCCTGACTACCCGACTGGCCATTGTAATTGTCCTCCATTCGGTCCTTTGACATCCGGGCGTTGACCACCTTGATTTTGACCTCCACCCTGGGAGTTGACCCCATGCGAGGTAGGTCTCCCTCCATCGCCACATCATTAAAGTTTAAGAGTATAGTAGGTTTGAGAGTATGATGAGACTTAAGAGGCTTCTAAGAATGTATTGATTCTTATTTTGAATTGATTCAATTATGGTCATGAGTGAGTTTCAATTAAAACTCCTATATGATTTTAAACTTATTAAATTTGATTTAAGATTATTATATTCATGAAACTCTTCTAAATGTAACTGTTGGATCGTGTAATTTGATAGAGGGGGAGGTGAATATCGATCGGAAAGTTGTAAACTAAGCAGCGGAAAAATCTATAAAGAAAAGTACAATGCTAACACGAACCTTTTTACTTGGTTCGGAGCCTTGGTCGGCTCCTACTCCAAGGCTCGTACTCGTTGAGTGCTTTCGCTCGGCAATCTACTAGCAATTCGAATAATTGTTTTACAAATAGATAATACAGTTGCTTTAAAGAAATAATACTGACAACAAAGAGAAATAAAAACGAAGCACGTTGTCAGAGGAGCTTTTGCAGCGTCGTAGGAGCGTAGTACGGCAGAGCAAACGTTGGAAGATCTTGTTGTTCGTTATTCTTTGTTCTTTGCTCCAGGCCTCACCCTCCTTATATAGGAGGCTTGGGGTGCCATGATCCCTTCCAGACGCCTGGAGTGTGACGTAGCCGGTCCACACATGAAGCTCCACATGGCGATGCGGCTAGGGATAATTTTTGCATCCCAGGTGCCCGGACCTTTATTTTTTCATCAACCTGCAAAAAACATTAGTCCGAGGTAAAATGAAAAACTACCCTACCAAACAAAGTGTTAGCACAATTAAGTTATAAGAGTAATAAAAGTAGTAGTTAGATTCCATCTCCTCGAGACCGGAATCTAGTCACGATCTCAACTTAGATTTTCGAAATGGATCTAAGTTAGATCAACGCCTAATGTTCCCTTCCCGGGAACGTGTCCTCACAGTCATTCCCCTCTAGTGACTTACCTTAACTTACCTGCCAGACGTCCGGTCAGCCCTTCGACCCGTTTGGACTTCGTGCCAGCTATCCGATCGGCCCTTTGACCTAGCTGGACTTTCTGCTAAACGTCTGGTCAGCCCGTCGACCCATCTGGGCTTTATGCCAGCTATTCGGTCAGCCCGTCGACCTAGCTGGACTTCGTGCCAGACGTCAGGTCAGCCCGTCGACCCATCTGGGCTTCTCTTGTACACTTCGTAGAAGTGTTAGATCAATACGAAACTAACTTAACCTACTTTGTCATTCATCAAAACTGAGTTAGACTGTTAGTACTAACCACACTAACAATCTCCCCCTTTTTGATGCAATGACAATCTGGGTTAAGTTAGTGAAAAAATATGCAAGTAAAACAAGCAATTATTAGATTTTTTAAGTTAGTCTTTATTTGGTATTTTGTTGATTTGTTTTAACTAACTTCAGCCACCTAACCCTCCCCCTTTGACATTCATCAAAAAATAACACAGAAAAATAAATGATTTAGGGAAGTAAAAGAAAATCAAAGAATTAAAGTCAGATTGACTTGGGGTAGTCTAAAGTAGAAAACATAGAATATTTTACTTAAAATCTTAGCTTTTAGCTTTCAAAAAAAACAAACTAAGTTTTAAACTTTAGAAAGATAACTTTTGAAATATTACTTTGTAAAAATTTTGAGTAATTTTTAAAGATAAAATTTGCAAATTTATCCTAATTTTTGAAATAAGCTTTGCAAATTTAAAACACAATTTTCAAATATAGCACTTTTTATAAAAGGGAGATTTATTAAGGCTAAGTCTAATTTTCAAATCAAATTTTTAAAACTAAGTAAAATTTTATTTTTCAAGACTAAGTTTGTAAAATCCAACTTTTTAAATCAATTTTCAAAATTGGAAAATCCAACTTTCAAAACAAATTTTAAAACTAAGTAAAATTTTTTTTCAAAACCAAGTTTTTAAATCAATAAAATGTTAGTTTAAAATCAAATTGAGAAAATATTTTTCAAAAGCTAATTTTAAAAATAATGAAAAATAAGTATGAAAAATAATTAATCCTCCCCTGAACCTGACATCACAAAAATTGTCCAACCAATTAGTTACTTACTAACTGTCAAAGGACAAGAGCTTTCACTTAATTAGTCAAGTTAAGTCAATTGTAATCAGTTAGTGTTTGACTAAGCTGAATTACTTAACCTGGTTGATATTTGTTTTATATTTAACACCCAGGCTTATATCGATGCACTGAAATAAGTATCTTAAGTCCAAACAATCTGCTTATGCATCTCACCCCTTTCTATGTTCAACAATCACAAATAAGGTAGTCCTAGTGTGTTGGTGAGATGCTCAAATTCTAGTCCTATAGGAACATGCTTTCTAAGGGATTAGCCTAGTCTAAGGCTAAAATTATTTTTGAAATTCTAAAAATGGGAAATTTTGAAAATATACAAGTTTTATCTTAAAAGTTAAAAACAACTATTTTTGAAAACATCTTTAAGAATCCTAGTCTATTAAACACATTCCTAGCTTCTGACGTAGATTGTTAAACTCACTTTCAGGGAGGGGTTTAGTAAATATATCAGTTAAATTAGACTTCGACTCAATGTATTTGAGTTCAATACCTCCTTTAGTGACATGATCCCTGATAAAGTGGTGTCTAATTTCTATATGTTTGGTTCTTGAATGATGCACCGGATTTTTTATAAATTAATTGAGCTAATATTATCAATTAATACTTTTACATTTGTGATGTTAAAATTAAAATCTTTTAAGGTGTGCATCATCCATAGTAGTTGTGTGACACACTCTCCTATGGCTATGTATTCTGACTTAGTTGTAGATAGAGCAACACAATGTTGCTTTCTACTAAATTAACTTACAAGTGATGGACCTACTAGTTGACATCCACCACTTGTGCTTTTACGGTCTAACTTACACCCAGCGTAATCTGAGTCAGAATAGCCTAGTAACTTAAAATTATTAGTTCTAGGATACCAAATTCCTACATTTGACATTCCTTTAAGATATCTAAAGATTCTTTTAACTTGAGTCAAATGAGATTCTTTAGCACAAGTTTGGTATCTAGCACACATACTAACTGCAAATAAAATATCGGGTTGACTTGCAGTTAAGTATAGTAGGTTACCTATGACACTCCTATAGTATTTTAAGTCAACTAGTTTTCCATTGGAATTGTCATCTAGAATTGTGTTAACTGCCATAGGTGTTTTTATTTCTTTAGTGTTTTCCATCCCGAATTTTTTAAGTAATTCTTTGGTGTATTTTTGTTGATAAATATAATTTTCCTCATTTGTTTGTTTGATTTGTAAGCCTAAAAAGTAGGTTAATTTTTTAACTGGACTCATTTCAAACTCTTGTTCTATTAGATTAGTAAATTCTTCTAAGAATTCTGAGTTAGTTGAACCAAAAATTATATCGTCTACATAGATTTGGGCTATGAAGATATCCTCTTTTATTAACTTAACGAATAGGGTTGGGTCAATTTGACCTTGGTTGAACCCTTTGGATATTAGGTAAGAGCTTAATCTTTCATACCATGCCCTAGGTGCTTGCTTAAATCCGTATAAGGCTTTCTTTAGTTTAAAGACATAGTCAGGGTGTTCTAGACTTTCAAACCCAGGTGGTTGTCCTACATAGACTTCTTCTTTTATCAGTCCATTGAGAAAGGTAGATTTAACGTCCATTTGATACAGTCTGAATCCTTTATGGTCTGCATAACTGAGTAACATTCTAATGGACTCTAATCTAGCTACTGGGGCATAAGTTTCATCATAGTCAAGTCCCTCAACTTGACTAAACCCCTTAGCAACTAGCCTAGCTTTGTTTCTAGTAATTTCCCCAGTTTTGTTTAATTTATTTCTAGACACTCATTTTGTTTCTATTATTTTTTTATTTTTGGACGATGGTACTAAATCCCAAACTTCATTTTGCTCAAATTGAGTTAGTTCCTCTTGCATAGCTATGACCCAGTCTGAGTCAAGTAAAAATTCAGATATGGTTTTGGGTTTAATTTTTAAAATTAGAGAGATTTGACTTAGATTTCGAAAGGACGACCTAGTTTGAACTCTAATACTTGGTAAACCGATTTTTTTTCGGTTCGGTTGTCTCGGTTTTTAACTTGAAAATCGATCGGTTCGGTTCGTTCAAAAAATTTCAATTTATTCGACTTTCGATTTATTCGGTTCGGTCGATTCGGTCGGTTCGGTTTTAACCTAATGTTTAGCCCTAGGAAAGGGTATTAAAAAAAAGTGTGTGATTAAATATGAAAATACGATGCGTGATTTAAATATTAATAAAAGTAAAATACATGATTTAAATCAACTAAATTAAAAGATTTATAATTTAACAACAAGCAATTGTCCCCCAATTCACAATTAATTAATATATAAAAATATGCAACGATTCTTAGCGTCCGTCGAATCGATCGCCGACGGCCTCAGTTCGCCCTCCGGCAATTCAGTCTGATTTCCCCTGTGCTCCCCGTCAACGGCGAGAGGTTGCCGAGCTTGACCATGGCGGCCGAGAAGTCCCGGTTGAATGCCCCGCCGTTGTTGCTGTAGAGGCGCACGAGGTCGTCGGCCGGCCCACCGTTGAACAGCTCCTGGTCGGAGTGGAGCAGCGCGCGGCGTACCATGAGGTCGCGGTAGTAGCTGACGTCGAACCGGTTGGGGCTGGTGGGGTCCAGCGCGGCGAGATTGGAGTCACCGCCGGAGGCCGGGCAGATGCGCCTGCGGAACATCGCGAACGCCGGGTCCACGTTGGCTTCGTTATACACGTGCTGCCGGAAGTTGACGCACCTGGCCGACCCGACTGTGTGCGCGCCGGAGAGCGCCGTCAGGTCGCGCAGGTCCAGCCCCTTCGCTGCGAACTTCGCGATCAGAGTGCTGATGTTGTCGGAGGCTGGCGGAAGATCGGCTTGGGCTGCCGCCATGCTCGCCGTCCGGCTGTCCCGCCGCCCCAGCGCCACCTGCCACGACGGCCCACCTAACTGCCTCCACGATCAACTAATTAACTCCTCCTCCCACATAACCAATTAATTTGATTCTAGACAGTAGCTACCAGAGTGACTGCATCGCGGGCGGCGAGCGCGACGATGTCGGCGCAGGACACTGTGGCGCGGCACGCTGCTTCCACGCTGGATTTGATGGCGTCGACGACTTCGTACCCACGAAGAGAGTTCGCATTCCCGGCAACATTCTTCTCGCCGACCATCGTCGGCGTGTCGTCGAGGAGGACCGATCCATCGCAGCCCTGCAATCTCATTCAGTGAGCAACGAAATCTCCCGTCGACAAAGCAGAGGAGCTAACTAACTTACGTTGACGAAGCAGTCGTGGAAGAAGAGGCGGATCAAGGAGGCGCCCATGCGCGGCTCCTGGCCCACCACCCGCACCATCGCCGCCCGCACGATGCTCTCCACGGCGGGACACGTCGCCGAGTAGAACCCCGGCGACAGCTGCGCTCTGGCGGCGCCTGCCGCCAGGCAAAGCACCAGCGCGGCGACCACCGCCAGCCTCTGCCGTCCCGAGAGATATGCCATGTCGAAGCCAACTAACAGAAGCCAGTCGCTACGTCCTTAAAGAGATGGCAGGACGACGACGACGCCTGCCCTGTCGTGGCTCCAGTTCATGATTAGGCTTTTGGCTCTGTTCAATCCGCAACCTGTTCGACGTTTTGACGCAACCAGGCCTAAGTGCTGTAGGATCGGATAGATCGACACTTGTTGCATGCTCAACACTGATCAGGAGATTGGATCGTGGTCGCCATCGCCATGGCTGGTACAACGAAGCTTTCATGGATTAATTAAGAGGAAATTTTTGTATGATTTAATTAAACAGCTGAATAGCCCGTGAACGGAGACGCAGCAGACACGAGAGGAGCCGCAAAGACGCGCTCCGATGGGCGACGGCATTGAAATGTGCCACATCATTATTCAATATAATCTTTTGTCTATTTATAATTTGTTCACACAAGACAGTGAATTTTATAATCCTTTCTTTATTGCTTCTTATGAATCAATTTCTTTCAACTCTTTCTAGTAATCAAGAGACCAACATAACACATAAATTAGCAACCACCAAGAGGATGCTCAATTTTGTTAACTTTTAAATATACAAAAAAATTCAAAAGGGCGTACTTTTTTTAAAGACGCATTTAACTTTCTGACTTCTTAAAGGGAATATTTATTTTTTTATTTTATCCCTCCCATTGACTGCTGTGATCTTACCTTCAGATAAAGTGTTAATTTTTAAAAAATTAATAACATTTACTTGTATAAACTCTAAAATTAACATCGTTGTGGTACTACATTTAAAATCAACATCATTTATTGGTACAGAAAATATCATATGATCAAATTTAAGTTTTAATAATGATAAAGAGTTCAAAGTTAAGGATTATTATGGCTCTAATAAATCTGACTGAGTGTGCAGAAAAATCCTAATTGAGTTTAGATAAGGTAAAAGTCCTAGTGAATATTAGGTAGATGGAAAACTCTAGTTGCAATTAGGTAAGGAATTCCTGATCCGAGAGACTGGGCAGAAGTCTTACCAGGTCGAGAACATTAGGTAGAAAATCCTACTGGTCGAGGGCAGTAGGAAAAAGTTCTAGAGGTCGTGGATGCCAGACGAAAGACTGAATAGGTTGGGGATCAGACATCCAACAGAAAGTCCTGAAGTGTCGTATGCTGAGCAAAAGTCTAAACGGTTTGGAGGACCGGTTTGACATCAAATAAACTCTCCTAAGAGGAGTAAGTGAGGATGTGCTCCTCGTTGAAGGAATAGTAAATGTCAATTCGACCTAGGATTTCATGAAAATTCAAAAGTCAAAATCGAATAGTCCCGAGACTTTTAAATTCATTCAAAATGATATATTTTGCTTGTTGTGCTAAATCTGTGGTGCAGGAAATAGAAGCTGAAAGATTGGCTGGAAAATAGGCATCTAGGCGCTCGGACTAGGTCCCGGTACCCAGACTGGGTCCAAGTGCACATATTGGGCCAAACTCATCCAATCGTGCATATGAGTTGGCGGCTCCGATTGGTCAGCACATGTTAACATCCAGACGCCGGGGTGTGGTCAAGATGCCTGCGTGAGGATAAAAGTTACTAGATAAAGTTTTGACAAAAGGATGTCACATGAGAGTGCCCAGGATTGGTCTAGGCGATTGGAGGTGACCTATAAAATGGACTTCGGCCAGCACATCAAAAAACAACAACTCCAATGATTTTTTCTTTTGCGCATTGCTCCAAAGACTACTCAATGATGCTGTAACGCTGCTCCAACGATCGAAAGAATGAATTTCCGAATCTTTAGTTGTCAGTATAATTCTGTTTATAACACTTAAACTATTATCATTTTTCACTTGTACTTATTCAAAATTATTAGTGGATTGCCTAATGAAAGCGATCGATGATCACATGCTCTGGAGTAGTAGTCGTCACAGGTTCCGAACTAAGTAAAAAAATAATGTGTTAGTTTTGTCAATGTTGATTCTTCTTTTAAATTCTTTCTTTCCGCTGTGTATATTCTTGATTTATGAAAAATGTGAAAAAATTATGAGTGTTATTCATTCCCTTTGCTTTTAGCGCTTTTGATCATACACCATTAATATCATTATGGTGTTGATTTTTTAAAACCAATACTATAGTGGTATTGTTTTCCGATGCAACACTGTAATGTTTGGTGGAATAGTTAAAATGAAAAATAAGTGTCCAAATGAGCCTTTGATTAATTATAAGTCACTTTTCATTATGATTATACGAACACATGGAGATTGTCTCACTTTGTTGTTTTTTTTTTTTTTTTTTTTTTTTTTTTTTTTGAAGAAGGAGAAGAAAGGAGTGCATGGTGATTGTCTTTTGATAAAGTGTAGTTTTAGGGTTGTGCATGATTGTGCCCAACAAGCTTCTACTTAGTTTCTCCTTTTCTTTTCTGTTTCTTTTCCTTTCTTTTTAGCATGTGCAAATGCGACAAAGAATAGATTGTGATTGATTAAGCAACTTGATTGATTAAGCAACTTGTGCCAGCTTGTTTATTGCGTTCCATAATGATTTGGGAAGATATTGAATATGAATATGACTAAATCATAAAAATGAGTATTATATAACATTAACGTTATTAAATTAAATTATAAAAGTATAAAATTAAATTATAAAGAAGTATTAAATTGAATTATAAATACTATTAACTATTTTTAGTGCTATGATATTAAAAATTTAAATATTGATAAATATTATTGAATTATATCTTTAGTGCTAATTTTATGTAAATTTAATTATCAAATTTATATAAAAAATTAATGCTGAAAAAAAACAAAAGCATTTTAAAACTTTTACATAAATTTAAAGAAAATTTATATATAAAAAATTTTAAAGTATTACTTTTCTTTCTAATTTGATAATACAATAATTATAATTTAGTTTAATTTATATATATATATATATATATATAATCTTATTGAAAAACATAAATAAAATTTTGGTTAGATCTTGTAATCCAGCAGCTTAATCTAATAATTGAATTCTGTCGGTAGAAAAAGACATTAAAAAGAATTGTTTGCACCGCATTATTCATATAATTTAAGTTAAATGTATGCATTAGTTATATAAAAAGCACAAGATATCGTATGTAAGTAAAAGATTAAAGTGATCGAGCTTGGATAATTCACTTTATAAATTGAGAGTCGAGTCGCGAGGAGCTTCAACTGATCCTTTTTTAATCGTTATTATAGAGATAAGATTATATATATAAAGCTCATATTTATGATTCATAAGTTGGTTTAAGAGGAGCAACACAATTATGTTAGACAAATGGGAATAGTGACAAAAATGTGTCAATCAAGGTTGGTTGGCATATATTCGTTTGGGTTAATTAAATTGTCCAACCTTCTATAATCATAATCTTCGTCGGCCAAGTTTAGTTTTTGATTGACATAAGTACTTGGAAAGAGCTATTGGGCTTCATTTAAGAGTTTTTTTTTTTTGAGTTCTTCAGTGATAAGGGTTAAAAGCAGTTCAGGTTAAAGACCCGTAGAGATATTCTCAATAAATAATATCTTAATAGCATATCAGAACAATAAATCATATGTCAAATAATATTCTCTTGGAATCTTCTTCAGGGACAAACTTCAGGGACCCTCTTGTTCCCTGTTAACTGACCATTTATAACATCATATTCATTCATCAACCTCAATAGTAACAAAATCTATAAACGACAAAAGATGTATACATGTGAGTAAAAGAAAGATTCCTCGGAGGATTATTGCACTGTAACACCCGTCCTTCTAATAACCTTAACTTACAGGACAGACGTTACCCTTTCTGTATATCTAAATTTCAGCATTCTTATCTATTATATGCTGCTCAGTGCATAGATCTATTCTAACTTGTTACGACTGGTAGAACATGACTTAGAGCCAAGCAGAACTGAAAGGGAGTTTAAAACTTCTAACGGGTCTGGGTCGTGTGGCCTTGACAGGTAGTGTACTCCCGGCTGGCGCAGGGCACGACCATGTGAAGGTCACACGGCCGTGACCCTTGGCAGAGGAAAAGAGGGGCACGGTCGTGTGAACCCACACGGCCGTGTGAACCCACACGGCCGTGTCACATAAGCCGAGAGAGAGAGAGAGACACGGCCGTGTAGCTTTGGCCGAGAGGAAGAGGTGCATAACCGTGTGATTCCACACAGCCGTGTCACCTTGTCCGAGATCAGGCAGTGGGAGGTCGTGTGAACACGCACGGCCGTGCCATGAGCCGTGCGGGGGGTCACACCCTGCTCTACCAAAAGAGCTTGTTCTCCCCTTTTTCACTTATCCTTGCCACTCTAAATTCTGTCAAACCGATAAATTCAACCTAAACAATTTGTGACAGTATTTTATGTAAAGAGGAGAGAAGAAAATACTAAAGTTCTAACATGTTCCACACAATAACAAGTTCCCCGATCTCCTTCCATTATTCCGTTACACACACACACAAACACTGCTCCTGCTGCCTCCTCCTACTCAAGCTTTCCTTTTCCTTTATCTGTAGTATAAGGAAATGCAAATTTATAAGCGGATGCTTAGTAAGTACCATCTACTCACAAAACAATACATTAAAAGAGGACATGCTTTTTAAAACTGCTTGAGGAAAATACAACAATGGAAATATGCTATTAATACTGCTTAGGGAAAACACAAACATGCACTTGACAGTAACTCATGCTAAAACGCATAATTCGGAAATATGTGCATGACATGTATTTTAAAACAGGTTTATCATGCAAAACATCAACTTAAAAGCATGCTGGTAATGTAATGAAAACAGGAATCTTGGCTTATTATAGAGTTCATCAATGTTGCGCTTTATAACTCAGGTTCTCAACCATAGGAATGCTTCCACTAAAGCCAACAATGAATTTTGAAAACTTTATATTACATAACTAGTGAAAATAATAAACAACTTACTTTGGGCCCGACATTGTACCACTTTGCACGCATCCTTAATAAGATTCGAAGTAGTTAATCTCAAACCCATAAGGTACTACTAGGCGATCTAGGGGCCTAGGGGTGATCTAGGAGCCCACTCATGGACCTTGTGTCCAGTACATGCCTTTCTAAAGTAAAATACTTTCTTTTAACTATTGATTTCTTTTACTTGCACTTTCTTGTCATTTAAACAAACACCTTATGTGCGCTTAATCCCCCTACACTTATAGGGAAACACTTTAGGGCACTTGAATCTGCTTCTTAGCCCCAAAACTAAATGGGAAGCAATTCAAAATTTCCTACACATGCTCTTAATCCCCAAAACTTTAGAGGGCATCATACATAACATGACATGCATCTTCCTTAACATGTCTAAAGCATATCTCAACATATATTTTCTAAATCATGCATAAAAGACATTACAAAATGCATTTTTGAAGCAACTTATACTGCAGGAGATGGGTACTTACATCTTTTCGCTAGATTTTACTATTATAAGGTGTAGGGAAGAAAAAAATCCTCCCTCATATGCCTTAATCTCCGAGTCGCCCTCCACCCGCGTACCAATCCTTGCAAAAACTCTCCTCTTAGATCTTCCACTTGAAGAACTTAGAAGCTTGTACCTAGATTTCTTGATCTTGGCCGAAACCACAAAGGGGACAAGAGAGGATTCAGCTAGAGAGGAAAGGAAGAGAAAGATGAAAAGTTAGGGTTTCATCTCTTCCTTTCCCTTTTATACCAAGTGGAAGTTGAAGCATCTCTCCACATATAATGAATTGTTTCATATTGCTCATGTGATGCTTTACCACCATCTAATGGCTACTTAAACAAATCTCAAGTAAGAAGTCTAGGGTTCAATCTTAGCCCGGGTCATTTATAAATATATTTTATTTCTTTTCTTTTTGCTCTTTTGGAAAAGAGAAAATTTACGGATGTTACATGCACGTCACCTGAGTTATACACTTTCCTTTACCTAACAAACTCTGACACCTCATGATTACGGAGGTTATGTGAGGTGGTATATAAAGGGGGAATCCTCTTTGTGGCAAAGGTACATTCTCTAAACATCAGCAACTTTACTCTCACGTGCAAGTTCTAACTATTCTTCATCCACTCGTTCGAATCGGCATTGACTTGACCATTGGAGGGTCTTCGCTAGGGACTCCCTCATAGTTTCTAGGCGCTGACGTTTTGTTGGCTCGTCTACGTGTTCTCAGGAGGACGAGAAAACTTTTCTGTGGAGAAAAAGGTCTTCTACCGGTCAACCCTCAATCCATCGTACCCAACACGTCGTCTCTGCATTTTTCAGACAGGATCAAATTTGACATCATTTGTGGAAAGTTTCACCTGAATCTGAGAATCAAGGATGGAAGAAGTTGGAAGATTCACTACCATTATTTTGATGCCAGAAGACCTAGATCTGCTCATCAACGTCTGAGCACAAAGATTACTATGACTACTACAACAACAACAACAGGGAGCCACCGATGGTATTCTGCCACCACCTAATCTCGTTGCATCAACAAGGGCTCACCAGAGGGAGAAAGCAGCCAGGGAGGAAGGTCTGACTCATTTAGTGCAAGCGTCTCACTCATCGATTCTACACCACCGAGCTCTCTTTCACACGCCGTCTGAGTACATGGGCCAAGAAGAACCACATTAGGAGTCTTTTGGAGAAGCACTTGTCCGAGATAGATGAAGGGGGCAGGCTCCAGCATGGTAGAACTCCCCTAAAGAAATTAGCACAACGTTCTCTCAGAAGGTGCTAGAAGATAAGCTACCAAAGCAATATCAGACTTTAGCGATAGGGGAATACTCAGGGTCTGCTGACCCTAAGGATTATCTCCTTAAATTTGAGCGCGCTGCACTCCTCCATCAATTTACCGATAGGGTAAAATGCTGGGTGTTCCTCACTACGTTCGGCGGCTTGGTGCAGAGGTGGTTTAAGCGACTACTTGCTGAATCCATTCACTATTTTAAGGATTTCCTCTATCTCTTTGCCAGCAGGCGACGCTACCAAAAGACTCCTCTGAGTCTTTTCTCACTCAAACAGGGGCCCAAGCAATCACTGAGGGTCTACATTAAAAGATTCAATCAAGTGGCTATGGATGATGTCCCTTCGACCACCACTAAGATTTTGATGAGCATCTTTTCCCAAGGGCTCAACAATAATGACTTCTTTGTCTCCTTGGTTAGGAGGCCACCAAGAAATTTTGACCATTTGCTGGACCGGGCAACCAAATTCATTAATGTAGAAGAAGTGCAGGTCGCTCGAAGGAAGAAAGTCAACGCGCCAGCTGCGACTCCGGCACCCGAGTGCTGAGCCTTTCCCACTCTTCCGCCTAGGGGACCCTGAGCGGGCCTTCAGCCTCATCATCAAGAACCATGGCCTCAGGCCGTGCAGCATGTAGAAGTCGAGCAAGAGAGATACCCTTGTTGGAGTGTATACTGAAAGCCTAAGCTTTTGTAAACATTTATGTTAAATAAAGAATCACATTTGGTCAATTTATCTACATTTGATTGTAGTTGTTCAATTAATTTATATTGTAGATAACATAGTATGTGGTGTCACATATAAAAGATGATGTTATCAATACCTTATAAATTATAAACAGTAGCTCACGACCAAAATGGAAAGGAACAAACCATTGGAAGGTCGTAGTGTAATTAGGAATTAGTTTATCTTGACTATATAATTACACTAGTACACTTAGAGTGTATTGAGTAGGACCATTTGAGGTTGTTTCTTTTATACTGACTTTATAAAGGAACAAATACCTCAGTTATTATGGAAGTGTGTGCTCTTAATCCTAATATAATAACAAGCATATATATTTGATATTTATTTCATTAATTTATCAATGGGTGAGATTTAGCTCGATGAATCAATAAACCCGATAAGTTGGGAAATAATATCACTTATAGTGTGTGTTGTTGATTATAGAAGGAAACTGTGTCCTAGAGATACTAGGTTGATAATGTCCTCAAGAGGAGCTCATAAGGATTATCATGTTAAACCCTGCAGGTGGACTTAGTTCGACATGATGATAAGGTTGAGTGGTACTACTCTTGGATTAAGATATTAATTAAATGAGTTGTCAGTAACTCACTTAATTAGTGGACATTCGATATCTTAAACACAGGGAGACTAACACACTCATAATAAGAAGGAGCCCAAAAAATGTAATTTAGGATTGGTGCGGCAGTTCAATAATAGTTCTCTAGTGGAATGAATTATTATTGATAAAATTAAGTTGTGTGTTCGGGGCGAACACGGGATGCTTAATTTTATCGGGAGACCAAAACCAATTCCTCCTCTCAGTCCCTATCGTAGCCTCTTATTTATAGAGTACTATGTTAGGACCTTCGGATGCGACTAGAGAGGGGGTGTGAATAGCCGACCTCAAATTATCGTTTCTTCCTACAATTTAGGTTTGCGCAGCGGAAATACAATGTAGAAACGAAAGTGGAGAAGATCAAACCTCAAACACGATGATGTAATGAGGTTCGGAGATGATACTCCTACTCCTCGGCGTGTCCGTAAGGTGGACGAAGACTATCAATCTGTCGGTGGATGAGACCCCAGAAAATCGGCTAATAAGAACTCCTTTTGGGTGGAGAAACCTCGCCACAATCTCTTTTGCAACAGCAATAAAGGAGTACAAGAAATAAAGCAAGAAACAATGGATAATATGAATGTAAATACACTCTACCAAGTTTGCTTTCCTTCTTCTCGTCGACTGGAGTCCGTTGATGAAGCAGCAACTTCACGGATGATGACAACAGCAGCTGATCAACCAGTCGAGGGAAGCTCACACGAAGCTTCAGCAAAGAGGAGCTCAGCAAAGCTCAAATCGCAGTAAGGAGGAAGAGCAAGAACTGTTCCTGTAGAGGCCCTCGACCTCGATATATATCCTGCACCTGCTGCACCTATGAAGAAGACAAACAACACAGAAATCTAGCCGTTGTGTCGCAACGGCTAGGCCTGGACCGATCAGGCTCCAACTTGATCGATCTGGGAGTCTCCTGATCGGTCTGTGGACCGATCAGGCCCTAGGCTGATCGGTCCCCAGACCGATCAACCAACTCTCTGTGAGAGTTGGCTTCGAATCCTGATCGGTCTGTGGACCGATCAGGCTATAGGTGGATCGGTCCACAGACCGATCCCCCTACCTTTTTCTACCTCCTGATCGTTTCTTGATCGGTCTGGTGACCAATCAGATACCTTACAGTGAGCCACTGTTTTGTTACTGATCGGTCACCAGACCGATCAGATAACCCATAGTATCACTGGATCGGTCTGCAGACCGATCCAATTGTAGGACTGTTGGGCCGGCTTAGAAGGGTTGGTAAATAACCTGTCAATTAAGAACAAACAACCCTTCCTCGAACGATTAAGCTAACACTTGTAAAATGAATTAAGCAGATAAATAAAAGCATAAAAGTAAAGACGAGGCACCAGATGTTTACTTGGTTACAACCAAGGAGGTTGTTAATCCAAGGAAGATTAAGCTCAAAAACTCCTTCAGGCGGAGAAGCCTCTTACAGCGTTTAGGCACAAAAAAACAGAAGCTTAACTACAACTAAAGCATACAAGTGTTTGGAAATAGAATGATCGTGATTGTTGAAAAGCTTCTGGACCAAGGCTATATTTATAGCCTTGGTCGGGGCGCCTGGATGGGTTCCGGGCGCCCTGGGGGGATAAAATTTATCCCCCAACGGTTGGATCGAGTCAAAGCTCGATCCGTTGAAAAACTGGCTCCCGGGCCAAAAGTCAACCAGTTGACTTTTGGTCCGTGCTCTCTTCTCCGGTGCTTCGCCTCGGTCCGGGTCTTCCGCTCGGCTCCGCTTGCTTGGGTGATCTCGACATCCGGAATAGGGCTCACCCGAACCCATCTTCCGGTCTTCTCGGGCGTGCTTCCTCGGCTTCTCGTCCCTCGGAATTACAGCTGTCCTTCTCGTCCACCAGCGTACTCATCCGCAGACTTCGTCCCTCGGTCGCACCCCGTGCCGACCTTCGCGCTAGCTGCGTCTCTTGCTCCCCGAGCAATCTTCCACTCCGGCTTTCGTACCTCGGAACCACCGCGCGCACTTCCTACTCGTCCGCCAGTGTACTCTTTCGCAGCACCTCGCCCCTCAGACGCACAGTGTGCCGTCCTTCTCGCTAGCTACGTCTTCCGCTCGAGTACCTGTGCTCCTAAGCTCCTGCACACTTAGACACAAGGTTAGAAACAACGCAGGACCTAACTTAACTTGTTGATCACACCAAAACAACCTTGAGGTTCCAACAATCTCCCCCTTTTTGGTGTGATCAACCCAAGTTAAGCTAGGGTCAACAATAGATATGAAATTAAACAGTTTATTGCAATAACATGCAACATGATAGAAAAAATTAAATTTCAAACATTCCAAATTTTAATTTTCAATTTTTTCTACCTCCCCCTAGACTTATACTTTCCCTTCTCCCCCTTTGATCACAATAAAAATGGGGTACAAACGAAATCTAAGGGTTGACATTAAAATTTTTTTGAAACTATATTTCAATAATTTTCAGGGAAATATTTCTAAGTCAAGACAAATTTCTAAGTCATTCGACATCAAGATTAAGAAGTTTCTAAACAGAAAGCTTTATGCAAGAAAATTTCAGAGAATTAATAACATAAAGAGAAATTTTCTATGCATTTATTTATTTATTTTATGCTTTAATCAGATGGT
Organism: Zingiber officinale; assembly: GCF_018446385.1. NCBI lineage: Eukaryota > Viridiplantae > Streptophyta > Magnoliopsida > Zingiberales > Zingiberaceae > Zingiber > Zingiber officinale. Next base: position 60,384,103 of record NC_055989.1, on the reverse strand, counting down.
TTAAATTTCCATTTTAATTTATCAGAAATTCTTAAGTCACACTTTTTCATATTTAAAGCAAAAAATATTAAACATGCAACAATTTGTATCATTTTAATTTTTATTATTTTTTGAATTTCAAGTTCACAAAAATATTTCGATAGCATAGATTCTAACTTGATAAAATTTTTCGACGCTATAAAAAATTCTTTCGACAATGTGCAAAATTCGTTTGAAAGAATATTTTGTAATTTGCAAGAATTTTTTAATAAAAATTCTAATTTGCAGGAATTTATTAATAATAGATTTCTTAATCCGAAACGCTTTTTCGATGACTCATTTTCTGAATTGCAAAACTCTTTCGAGAAAGTAATTTGTAATTCGAAAAAATATTCGAAGAAAGTTTTTGACATCATTTCTAATTTGCATAATTCTTTCGAAAAAATATTTTGCAATTTACAAAAGTTTTTCGACAAAATTTCTAACTTGCAAAATTATTTTAATAATAATTTGCAAGGCAAGTTTGACAATTGATTTTCTAATTCAAAAAATTCTTTCGATGATTCAATTTCTGATTCGAAAGACTCTTCAGGCAATTTTTCGATTGAATCATTTAATTGATCAGAGGTTCGAGTCCATACCTGACTTACCTTTCCGGTAGTTGATTCTCCCCCTGTCGAGTTGCTTTTATCCGAAGATTCTCCCCCTTCATCACTCTCGGGATGTACTTCGGCTGTTGGGGCTGTCTCGGTAATTTCTTCCATCTCAGACTGTTCTGTCGGCAGCTCGGTGTCTATCAAAGAGTCGGATTCGGCTTCAGTTGGTTCTTCGTAGAGTTTTAAGAACTTTTCCCAAAGTTCTTTTGCGCTGTTGTATTCGCCAACTCTATCGAAATCTTCATTTGGTATTGCGGTTAGAATGTGAAACTCTGCCCGACCGTTTGCCATTGACTCATCACGCTGCTTCTTGTTCCAGAGGCGTAGATCGAGTCTTTCTCCATTCGTGTTCTTCGGTGCTTTATAACCTGTTTTCATTATTAGGGAAATACCAATATCAGAGTTAAGAAATACCGTCATTTGTTGCTTCCATGAAGAAAGCTCCCCCTTGAATGTTAGTGGGTAGTCTCTAGCTCCGGCCATTGTTGCTTCAGACGGCAATTAGTCCTTCTGAGGCGTACTCGGCTCTGATACCACTTGTAGGACCGTTGGACCGGCTTAGAAGGGTTGGTAAATAACCTGTCAATTAAGAACAAACAACCCTTCCTCGAACGATTAAGCTAACACTTGTAAAATGAATTAAGCAGATAAATAAAAGCATAAAAGTAAAGACGAGGCACCAGATGTTTACTTGGTTACAACCAAGGAGGTTGTTAATCCAAGGAAGATTAAGCTCAAAAACTCCTTCAGGCGGAGAAGCCTCTTACAGCATTTAGGCACAAAAAAACAGAAGCTTAACTACAACTAAAGCATACAAGTGTTTGGAAATAGAATGATCGTGATTGTTGAAAAGCTTCTGGACCAAGGCTATATTTATAGCCTTGGTCGGGGCGCCCTGGGGGGATAAAATTTATCCCCCAACGGTTGGATCGAGTCAAAGCTCGATCCTGTGAAAAAGTCCCTTCCGGACGCCCCGGATGGTTCCGGGCGCCCGGACAGCTCCGGGCGCCCCGGATAGTTCCGGGCGCCCCGGAGCCAAAAGTCAACCCAGTTGACTTTTGGTCCGTGCTCTCTTCTCTGGTTCAGCTCGCCTCTGGTCCGGGTCTTTCTGCTCCGGCTCCGCTTGCTTGGGTGATCTCTGACATCCAGAATAGGGCTCACCCGAACCCATCTTCCGGTCTTCTCGAGCGTGCTTCCCTCCGGCTTCTCGTCCCTCGGAATTACCGCGTGTCCCTTCTCGTCCACCAGCGTACTCATCCGCAGACTTCGTCCCTCGGTCGCACCCCGTGCCGACCTTCGCGCTAGCTGCGTCTCTTGCTCCCCGAGCAATCTTTCGCCCTTCTCCTAAGCTCCTGCACACTTAGACACAAGGTTAGAAACAACGCAGGACCTAACTTAACTTGTTGATCACACCAAAACAACCTTGGGGTTCCAACACCAATTTCCCAGCCTTAAACCTAAAGCCTTCCCGGTCTAGAGAACGAGCTCCCGAGCCCTCTCTGTCCTAGTCCGGAGAACGAGCTACCGAGCCCTCTCCGACTTCCACGTCCGGTCCAGAGAACGAGCTCTCGAGCCCTCTCTGACCTAGTCCGGAGAACGAGCTACCAAGCCCTCTCCGACTTCGTCCGGTCCAGAGAACGAGTTCCCGAGCCCTCTCTGACCTAGTCCGGAGAACGAGCTACCGAGCCCTCTCCGACTTCCACGTCCGGTCCAGAGAACGAGCTCTCGAGCCCTCTCTGACCTAGTACGGAGAACGAGCTACCGAGCCCTCTCCGACTTCGTCCGGTCCAGAGAACGAGCTCCCGAGCCCTCTCTGACCTAGTCCGAAGAACGAGCTACCGAGCCCTCTCCGACTCCATCCAGTTCAGAGAACGAGCTACCGAGCCCTCTCTGACTTCCCATGCCAAGCTTCTATACTTGGACTTTTCCCCGTGCCAAGCTCCCTGCTTGGTCTTTTCCCGTGCCAAGCTCCCTGCTTGAATTTTTCCGTGCCAAGTCTCCATACTTGGACTTTTCCGTGCCAAGTCTCCATACTTGGGCTTTTCCCGTGCCAAGCTCCCTGCTTAGGCTTTTTCGTGCCAAGTCTCCATACTTGGACTTTTCCCGTGCCAAGTCTCCATACTTGGACTTTTCCCGTGCCAAGCTCCCTGCTTGGACTTTTCCGTGCCAAGTCTCCATACTTGGACTTTACCCGAATCAGGTCAACTCAAGTCGGGTCAACCAGGTCAACCTTGACCAAAGGTTGCACCCACAATCTCCCAAGTTTGTATTCTTGTCAAACATCAAGATACAACTTTTCTATTCTCGTCAAACATCAAAATACACCTCGAGTCAGGTCAACTCGAGTCGGGTCAACCAGGTCAACCCTGACCTAAGGTTGCATCAACAATCTCCCCCTTTTTGATGTTTGACAAAAACCATAATCAAGTTAGGTTAACTCGATAACCTAACTTAGGTTTTCCAATAGTTCTCCAATGTTCTTCCTTGAATATTCTCCCCAAACTCCAATGTTCTTCCTTGAACATTCTCCCCAAACTCCAATATTCTTCCTTGAACATTTTCTAAACATTCTCCCCCTTTTTGACACACATAAAAAAGAGTGAATCAAAGTCAAGAGTTTCTTCCTAATGAAAGTCCCATACCTTTCATTGAAACTCTTAATTTCCCCCTTGATACTAAATACAACAATCAACATAGTGACCATCCCATATCACTCATCTTGACGAGTAAAAACTCCCCCTAAAAGTCAACTCCTGTTTGACCAATAGGTAAAACTCCCCCTAAAGGTCAACTCCCCCTTGACCATTGCACCAACAATGTCTTGGAGAGTTTCAATCCTTTAGAAATCTAATATACCAACTTCCAGCTGAAATTTCAGACAATCAGTCGAAAATTAGCATTTTGGCACGCTCAGCCCTTTACTGGATCGGTCACCAGACCAATCCACACTTCCCTGGATCGGTCCAGTGACCGATCCAGACCTCCCTGGACCGATCAGCATCCCCTCTGATCGGTCCACAAAGCTCTGATAGGAATTTTTGATTTTTCTCCCGAAATTCAGAAACCCCTAAAAATTCACAGAAAATTCCAAAAATTGTAAAATTTTGAGGATACATTCCTCATAACATATATTATTATGGAAAAATAGTTTTCTATGAAAATAACTTCCATTTTCAAATCTTGATACAAAGTTCGAAAAACTTTGAAATAGCTCAAGGTTAATCCATCTTTGTATCAACTTGCTCAATGATGAATGCTATCACTAGAAAAGCTTCATCAAGGTTTTTCAAATCAATTTTGAAATGATTTTAAACCATTCAATTTAGGACGACAATCTTAGGGATAAATGTACATGACTTGTACACAAGCTTTTCCTATGATCCTCAATTTAGAATTAGGCTCATCTAGGTACAAGAGCTATGCACCTTGATCCTAACTTATAATCCTAATATCTCACACACATCTAAGGTGTATCAAACACATCCAAATCAATTTTGATGTGAGATATGGGTTTAGGTCATCTTAAGCTAAGTTCTCATGCATTTTCTAGACAACAATTTGATTTCCATATCAAATTAAGTTTTTATCCTTAAATCAATTTAATTGATCATAAATGCAAGAGATGATGACATGGCATAAAATAATATCATAAGTGGAAACATGTGCCAATATCATGATGTCATGTCATCAAGTATGAAACTTAAATAAGGCATGACATATAACTAACCTAAGCGTTATCATGACATTTCAAATGATAATAAAATAAATATGATGTCATGACATGGCATGTGGCAAACAATATATGACAAATAACATATAAAGGTATAGAAAATACCTAATTCTAGCCTTAGTTGCCATTTTTGATATTTTGATCATTTTGCCACAAATTCTATATTCCTAAGTGTAATAGACCTAAAATCATATACTAAAGATTTTTAGATCACTATGTGCCAATTAGATTGATCCTAGAAAACTCCTCAAATGTGGTTGGCACATCCTAATCACCTTAGGAATAATTTTTAATTTCATTTTCAAGGCTTGGTTATACCTTGAAACTTCCTAAAATGCCACCTTTTGCCATGATTAGGTTAACTACCTATCCAAATAAGATGGGAACACCCTAAACCATCTAGCGTGATGAAATCACGCTCTTAGGAACCCAAAACCTATTTGAGCTCATTGGGTTCACTAAATATTCACTAGGGATGACTTCCCTAGCTACCCTCTTAATGACCCTCCTAGGCTTTAAAGCCTTGGTCATTTGGGACTCATCAAGATCAACTCTAGGGGTGACTCCCCTTGTGACCTTGGTGATGGTCTTCCTAGCCCTAGGTCATGTTCCATAATCGAATGGAACATTATGGTAAGTGGGCTTGACCACTTGAGACTTAGGTTTGTGACTCAAACCTCTCATGTCCTTGGGTTTTTGCTTTTGACCCTTAGACCCTAGAGTTGACTTCTCCAAATTCTTAAGAGTCTTTTCTAAGGTGTCAAGTCTTGACCTCAAGACTTGATTTTCCTTCTCTAATACCTCAAGTTTTAATTTGTCATTTTTCTTTGAGGTATTCCTAGGCATATGTCTTGTTGTTTTGGGATTCCTATCTAGGTTTTCCTTAACCTTAGATGAGTTAATTCTAGGGTTGGCATTTCTAGTATCATCCTTACCTAGACTAACATGTTTGGCACCTAAGCACATATATCGGTTTCTATGGTTATCATGCTTATCATCATAGACAATTGCAATAAAGCTACTAGCATGTTTCTTATTAGAATTGCAATAATGTGCCTTAAAAGATACCTTAGGGTTTGCCTTAGCTCCCCCCATAGATGTGCTTGGTCTCTTGTCCTTGAGAGGTTGCCTCCCCCTCGGACATTGGCTCCTATAATGCCCCCTTTGCTTACATTGGAAGCACACCACGTGCTCCTTGCCCTTGCGTATCGAGACTCCGGCTTCCTTGACCTTTGGCGCCGGTGGAGTCTTCGTAATCCTCTTTGGACATTTACTCTTGTAATGCCCATATTCCCTACACTCAAAGCACATTATATGTAATTTATTTGAAATTAAGTTGCTTGAGTTACCTAGGGTTGAGGATAGATATACGCTCTCTTCTTCATCCCTTCCGGAGGTAGAGGCTTCTTCTTGCACCAATCTTGAAGAAGAACTCTTCTCCTCTTCTTCCTTAGATGTTGAGTAGCCCTCAACTTCTAATTCCATACCTCCATGATGTGAGCTACTTGGCTCACTTGACTCCTCTTCATGACTTGAATTAGAGCTCTCCTCATGGAACTTAGCCAAGTTGTTCCACAACTCCTTGGCATAGTTGTATCCACCTATCTTGCACAATATATCATTAGGTAATGAAAATTCAAAGATTTTCGTTACCTCGTCGTTGATTATGGATTGGTGGATTTGTTCCTTCGTCCACTTCTTCTTCTCGAGAGGTTCTCCTCCTTTATCCATCGGAGGAATAAAACCTACTTATACACAATTCCAATTTTCTAGGTTAGTCATAAGAAAATACTTCATTCTTACCTTCCAATACGCGAAGTCGTCGCGATCGTAGAAGGGTGGAATCGTGATGTCTTCTCCAAGTTGATCCATTCTCTAGCTCGTGCACCCCCGGGTGTTAATCCGACGAAGAGCGACCTTGCTCTGATACCACTTGTTAGGACCTTCGGATGCGGCTAGAGAGGGGGGTGTGAATAGCCGACCTCAAATTATCGTTTCTTCCTACAATTTAGGTTAGCGCAGCGGAAATACAATGTAGAAACGAAAGTGGAGAAGATCAAACCTCAAACACGATGATGTAACGAGGTTCGGAGATGATACTCCTACTCCTCAGCGTGTCCGTAAGGTGGACGAAGCCTATCAATCCGTCGGTGGATGAGACCCCGGAAAACCGGCTAATAAGAACTCCTTCTTGGTGGAGAAACCTCGCCACAATCTCTTTTGCAACAGCAATAAAGGAGTACAAGAAATAATGCAAGAAACAATGGATAATATGAATGTAAATACACTCTACCAAGTTTGCTTGCCTTCTTCTCGTCGACTGGAGTCCGTTGATGAAGCAGCAACGTCACGGATGATGCCAACAGTAGTTGATCAACCAGTCGAGGGAAGCTCACACGAAGCTTCAGCAAAGAGGAGCTCAGCAAAGCTCAAATCGCAGTAAGGAGGAAGAGCAAGAATTGTTCCTGTAGAGGCCCTCGACCTCGATATATATCCTGCACCTGCTGCACCTGCTGCACCTGCTGCACCTATGAAGAAGACAAACAACACAGAAATCTAGCCGTTGTGTCGCAACGGTTAGGCCTGGACCGATCAGGCTCCAACCTAATCGGTCTGGGAGTCTCCTGATCGGTCTGTGGACCGATCAGGCCCTTGGCAGATTGGTCCCCAGACCGATCAACCAACTCTCTGTGAGAGTTGGCTTCGAAGCCTGATCGGTCTGTGGACCGATCAGGCTATAGGTGGATCGGTCCACAGACCGATCCCCCTACCTTTTTCTACCTCCTGATCATTTCCTGATTGGTCTGGTGACCGATCAAATACCTTACAGTGAGCCACTGTTTGGTTACTGATCGGTCACTAGACCGATCAGATAACCCATAGTATCACTGGATCGGTCTGCAGACCGATCCAATTTCCCAGCCTTAAACCTAAAGCCTTCCCGGTCTAGAGAACGAGCTCCCGAGCCCTCTCTGACCTAGTCCGGAGAACGAGCTACCGAGCCCTCTCCGACTTCCACGTCCGGTCCAGAGAACGAGCTCCCGAGCCCTCTCTGACCTAGTCCGGAGAACGAGCTACCGAGCCCTCTCCGACTTCGTCCAGTCCAGAGAACGAGTTCCCGAGCCCTCTCTGACCTAGTCCGGAGAACGAGCTACCGAGCCCTCTCCGACTTCCACGTCCAGTCCAGAGAACGAGCTCCCGAGCCCTCTCTGACCTAGTCTGGAGAACGAGCTACCGAGCCCTCTTCGACTTCGTCCGGTCCAGAGAACGAGCTCCCGAGCCCTCTCTGACCTAGTCCGGAGAACGAGCTACCGAGCCCTCTCCGACTCTATCCAGTTCAGAGAACGAGCTACCGAGCCCTCTCAGACTTCCCATGCCAAGCTTCTATACTTGGACTTTTCCCCGTGTCAAGCTCCCTGCTTGGTCTTTTCCCGTGCCAAGCTCCCTGCTTGGATTTTTCCGTGCCAAGTCTCCATACTTGGACTTTTCCGTGCCAAGTCTCCATACTTGGGCTTTTCCCATGCCAAGCTCCTTGCTTGGGCTTTTCCGTGCCAAGTCTCCATACTTGGACTTTTCCCGTGCCAAGTCTCCATACTTGGACTTTTTCCGTGCCAAGCTCCCTGCTTGGACTTTTCCGTGCCAAGTCTCCATACTTGGACTTTACCCAAATCAGGTCAACTCAAGTCGGGTCAACCAGGTCAAACTTGACCAAAGGTTGCACCCACAATCTCCCAAGTTTGTATTCTTGTCAAACATCAAGATACAACTTTTCTATTCTCGTCAAACATCAAAATATATCTCGAGTCAGGTCAACTCGAGTTGGATCAACCAGGTCAACCCTGACCTAAGGTTGCATCAACATACTATACCCACCTATACCCACCTTCTATACCCACCTAACGGGGGCCGGCCAAGCTAGCTTGGAACAAGCTAGGGCCGGCCTAAGCATGGTTTAAGGTGGCCGGCCCTAGCTTGAACCCAAGCTAGAGGGGGCCGACCATATTAAATTTAAAATAATTTTAATTTTAATTATTATTATGTGGAAGATATAATTTATTAAAGAGAGTTAAAATTAAAATATCTCTTGTAAAGGATCTACAAAAGATTAAAGAAAGAGATTAAATCTCTTTCCTTATTTGTAGATTGGTGAGATATTTTGTTTTTTCTTTAAAAATTATTCACATGTTGAAAAATTAAAATTATAGAAATTTCTTTTTATCAACCATGAAGAGATTTTTGAAGAGAAATTTTATTTTTAAAATTTCCGGAAATAAATTAGGAAGTTTTAATTTGTTGATTAAAACTTGTCTAATTTATTCCTACATGAGGTGGCCGACCACAATTCAATTAATTAGGAAATTTTATTTATTTTTTCTTAATTAATTGTTGTCAAGGAAATTTTATTGTAATTAAATTTCCTAATTTACCAAGGCTAAGGAATATTAAAGAAGGGGTGGGGGTGCCTTCAAGGTGTACAACCTCTATTATTTCTCTCCCTCTTTTGTTCCTTGGTGTGGCCGACTATTATCATCCTCTCCCTCTCTTCCTCTTGTGGTGGCCGAACCTCTCTCTCCCCTTGGAGCTCTCGTGGTGGCTGGATACTACTTGGAGAAGAAGAAGAAGAAGGAGAGAAAGCTAGCATCTCTTGGAGCTTGGTTGGTGTTTTGATTTTCTTCCTTGGTGAAGCTTCCTTATTGTGGCAAAACCTAGCTTGGAGGAGAAGAAGGTGGCTGGTGGTTTCTCATCTCGGAAGATCGTTGCCCACACAACGTCCGAGGTTAGAAGAGGAATACGGTAGAAGATCAAGAGGTCTTTCTAGAAGGTATAATTAGTAGTTTTTCCTTTTCCGCATCATATTAGTTATTTATGGAAATAATACCAAATACAAGAGACTTACGCTCTAGTATTTCGAATATGTTTTTTCGAAGTTGTGTTCTTTTGTTTTATTTTTCCTTGTGATTTGATTGTTCTTTTCGGTTAACCTAAAGTTATTTTAGGAAATTAAATATTAGATTTCTATAAAAGGTTTTGTCTAGTCGGTGGTGGTTGCTCCCATATCCAAGAAGGCCATGTGCCTCGCCACGTCAGTACTGGGAACCAATTATGGAAATTAATATTTAATGGAATTAATAACTTAAGGTGATTTGGGTCGAACGTGTTAAGTTCCGCAGGAGATCCAAGTCAAAACCTAAAAGAACAAATAGATTAAGTTTTGGATCAAACGTGTTAAGTTCCGCAGGCGATCCAAAATTTAATTTAAAAGAACACACGGTAGATAGGAAAAGGTTCAGACCTTTGTACAAAATTTTTGTACAGTGGAACCTCTAGGTTTTCCGAGTAGCAACCAACAATTGGTATCAGAGCTAGGGTTTTGCCTCTGTGTATTTGGTATTAATTTAATTATGCACATGTCATACATAATTTAGGCAGGATATTAGTAGGATGTGCTAACTTTGTGGATGCAGGATCCAACTATTATGGCTTATAGTTTTATGTGTGTGATTGGACCCTTGGACATGTCAAGGGCATTTATATGTGTGTGCATGATTGTATTAAAAATACAGCAGGAGCTGTATTTAGTTTTAATAAGAATTTTGTTTTTGATCTAGATACATGTACATTCCTTTTATGGAATATAGGATCAAAAATGTAAAATTCTATTTATGTACCGGATCAAATCTTGCAAAGCATGGAACCTTCTAAGGACCAGAGGCGCAGCGAAACTAGGGGCAAGATGGATGCGATAGCTAGACCCGGTGGCGGTGGCCAAATATGGCAGCAGCTTGGGATGACAACACACGGAGGACAACTATAGATAAAAGCCATAATAGTTGAAAATTAGATTTTCTATTTATTGCTTTTATATTGTGCTGTGTGTGCATGTTAGTATACACGACTAGTAGGCTAGCATAGTTAAAATTCCTCATTTATAAATAACTAAGTGGGAGAGGGATTTTTAAATAAATCCCATGGTCTCTATTACTGGTTTGTAAGTGATGCAAACAAGCTTGCGCGTTGGCTCTGAGTGCCTTCCTCCATAACGGATGAGCTTGTTTGTGGATCACTAGAACAGACTTCCATTTTTGGATGACTATAGGAAGTTAATTAAGAGCGTGTGATCTTTCCCAACGGAAGGGGCATAATCTTATTAATGGACTTAGTGTCAAGTAGTGGTATACACTTAGACACATCTAATAGTATCCTCCCCATCGGAGTCACTGCTATTATTTGTGTGACCAAAAGACACCAACTATTAATTTTATTTGTCAAAAATTTAGGTTGACAAGATAATAAAATTAATGGGATAAAACCCTCCTTTTACAAATGTTGAATTTGTATACGTCCACACTAACGTGGCATACAAAATTCACGATGTTTTGAGGTGTTGGTTAATTTAAAATAGTATTGTTTGAGGAATCAATATTATTCTAAATTTAGAGTTCTGACCAAAAGTTATTTGTGATTCTTAGGATGACTTTCAACCCACTGTCCATCATACTTCAACAGAAAAGACTTACTGGACCTAATTACATAGATTGGAAAAGGAACCTGGACATTGTCCTTACTACTGAAAGTTATTGAGCCTTGTCCTGAAGCACCTACTGGTGAATCTACCCAAGAGGAGATTGAACATCATAGGAAATGGGTAAAAGCAGATGAGATGGCGCGGTGTTACATTTTGGCTTCAATGTCAAATGTATTGCAACATCAGCATCAAGATTTACCAACAACCTATGATATTATGAACAATCTCAAGGAACTCTTTAGTCATCAGGATAGGGCTTCTAGACAAGAAGCCATGAGAAAGATAATGACAACCACCATGCAAGAGAGTACTCCTGTGAGGGATCATATCCTAAAAATGATGGCTTATCTGAACGAGATACAGATCCTTGGAGGAGATATTGATGGGGAAACCCAGATCGATATGATCCTCCAAACCCTACCGAGAAGTTTTGAGCAGTTTCGCCTGAACTATAATATGAATAAGAGGATTTATTTATTAGCGGAACTACTGACAGAACTTCAAGCAGCAGAAGGATTATTTCGTCACAATGCTCAAATTCACTATGCTGAAAATGGTTCTACTTCTAAACTGAGAGGAAAGAAGAAGAAGAAACAAGTCGGTTCAGCAAAGAAAGTGAATAAGTCTCAGAGTACGAGATTTAATGCTGGAGTGAAGAAGCCGAAGGGCAAGTGCTTCATCTGCAAGCAGGCAGGACATTGGAAGGTGGACTGTCCTCGTAGGAACCAAAACAAAGGTATATCTCATACTCTAGTTGTTGAAACATGTTTAGCGGTGTTATCTACTAACACCTGGTGTGTAGATACGGGAGCCACTGATCATGTCTGCAATTCCTTGCAGGGGTTCCAGGAAACCCGACAACTATCTGAAGGAGAAATTACCGTCTACATGGATAATGCTACTAAGGTGGCAGCTGTTGTAGTGGGAGACATCTACTTATCTTTTAGTAGAAATAGAAATTTGGTTTTAAGAAATTGTCTTTATGTACCCAGTTTTAGAAAGAATTTAATTTCAGTTTCTAAACTATTTTTAGATGGATATTCAGTTTCTTTCAGTAACGATGTAGTTATTAAGAGAAATAAAGTGATTATCTGTTCTGGTACATTAGTTGGCAATTTGTATACTTTAAATCCAATTTCTTCCACAAAGCAAAACATGGAAATTTATAACTCATCTTCTAACTCAAATAAAAGAAAAGAACCTTCGGAAATGAACCAAGTATATCTTTGGCATCTAAGGCTTGGTCATATTAACTTATGTAGGATTCAGAGGCTAATAGCCGATGGACTTTTGGGTTCATTAGAGTTGGAAAATTTTCCAACTTGTGAATCTTGCTTGGAAGGTAAAATGACCAAGAGGCCATTCAAGGCCAAGGGGTATAGAGCCAAAGAAGTGTTGGAATTGGTTCATTCTGATTTGTGTGGTCCTATGTCTGTCCAGGCAAGAGGTGGTTTTGAATATTTTGTCTCTTTTATAGATGATTATTCAAGATACGGATATATTTACCTAATGCGCCGCAAGTCTGATTGCTTTGATAAGTTCAAAGAATACAAGGCTGATGTGGAGAAACGATTAGGTAAAAGTATCAAGACACTACGGTCTGATCGTGGTGGCGAATACCTCTTAGGAGAGTTTAGGAATTACTTATCAGAGGCCGGGATTCAATCCCAATTGTCTGCACCTGGAACACCCCAACAGAATGATGTAGCAAAACGAAGGAATAGAACTCTTATGGAGATGGTTAGATCGATGATGAGTTATTCAGAATTACCAAATTCGTTTTGGGGATATGCTCTGGAAACAGTAGTGTATGTTCTGAACTTAGTACCTTCTAAATCAGTTTCTTCTACTCCCATAGAATTGTGGAATGGGCGAAAACCCAGTCTAAGACATATTCGGATTTGGGGTAATCCAGCACATGTGCTGAAACCAGATGCTGATAAGTTAGAATCCCGAACAGAAGTTCGTGTGTTTGTAGGATATCCCAAAGGAACGAAAGGTGGTTTATTTTATAGTCCTAAAGACCAGAAGGTCATTTTTAGCACTAATGCCCAATTTTTAGAAGAAGACTATATAATGGATCACAAGCCCAGTAGTAAAGTTGTTTTAGAAGAACTAAGAGAGGACACGTCTATTTTAGTACCAACAGTACAAGATGAAGTATCACAAGAGACTGCAACACGTGTCACACATGATACACAACCACAGACAGTGCCTCGTCGTAGTGGAAGGGTTGTAAGGCAGCCTGAGAGATTCATGTTTTTGGGAGAGTCTTCGGACTTGATCCCGGGTAAACATGAACCTGATCCCCGGACATATGACGAAGCACTCCAAGATATAGATGCAGCATCTTGGCAAAAGGCGATGAATTCTGAAATAGAGTCTATGTATTCTAATAAGGTCTGGGAGCTTGTAGAATCACCTGATGGTGTAAAAGCCGTTGGATGCAAGTGGATTTACAAAAGGAAAAGAGGGACAGACGGGAAGATAGAAACCTTAAAAGCTAGGCTTGTTGCGAAAGGGTACACTCAGAAAGAGGGAATTGATTATGAGGAAACCTTTTCACCGGTAGCCATGCTTAAGTCTATCCGGATACTCTTATCCATTGCTGCTCATATGGATTATGAGATTTGGCAAATGGATGTCAAGACAGCTTTCCTTAATGGAAGTCTTGAAGAGAACATCCATATGAAGCAACCAGAAGGGTTCATTGAAAAAGGAAAAGAGCATCTAGTGTGCAAGCTCAATCGGTCCATTTATGGACTGAAGCAAGCTTCAAGATCTTGGAACATCCGGTTTAATGAAGTAATCCAGTCATATGGATTTATTCAAAGTCCGGATGAGTCTTGTGTATATAAGAAGTGTAACGGAAACGTGGTGGTATTTCTTGTACTATACGTAGATGATATTTTGTTAATTGGCAACAATGTCAAGGTATTATCAGACGTAAGAGTATGGTTGTCCAAACAATTTGATATGAAGGATTTAGGAGATTGTGAACACATTCTTGGGATCAAAGTTATAAGGGATCGCAAGAAAAGAATGTTGTGTCTATCCCAAGCTTCATATATAGATACAATCCTTGCTCGTTTTAGCATGCAGGATTCCAAGAAAGGTTTCCTACCTTTTAGGCATGGAATAGCTCTATCTAAAGAGATGTCTCCTAAGACATCAAAGGAGATAGAAGACATGAAAGTAGTTCCTTATGCCTCGGCTGTAGGAAGCCTTATGTATGCAATGCTATGTACGAGAACTGATATTTGTTTTGCCGTGGGCATGGTCGGCAGATATCAGAGTAATCCTGGAAAAGGACATTGGACTGTGGTAAAACATATATTAAAGTACCTGAGAAGGACTAGAGATTATATGCTAGTTTACCAAGCAGACGATTTGCTCCCTGTGGGTTACACGGATTCAGATTTCCAATCAGATAGGGACAACAGTAAGTCTACATCAGGCTATGTGTTTACTTTAGGAGGTGGAGCCATTTCATGGAGGAGTGTTAAGCAGAAATGCGTTTCCGACTCAACCATGGAAGCAGAGTATGTAGCAGCCTCTGAGGCAGCTAAAGAAGCAGTATGGCTCAGGAACTTTCTAATGGACTTAGATGTGATTCCTGGTTTACCCAAAATCATCACAATTTATTGTGATAATAGCGGTGCAGTTGCAAACTCGAAGGAACCACGAGCTCATAAGGCAAGTAAACATATAGAGCGCAAGTACCACCTGATACGAGATATCGTGAAGCGAGGAGAAGTTGTCATCGCCAAGATTACATCAGCGGATAACCTGGCAGATCCTTTCACTAAGGCCCTTCCGGCGAAAGCTTTCGATCGGCATGTGGAGGGAATGAGAATCAGATGTATGGTAGAAGATATGGCAGCTTAGTCATTAGTATAAGTGGGAGATTGTTGGAGTGTATACTGAAAGCCTAAGCTTTTGTAAACATTTATGTTAAATAAAGAATCACATTTGGTCAATTTATCTACATTTGATTGTAGTTGTTCAATTAGTTTATATTGTAGATAACATAGTATGTGGTGTCACATATAGAAGATGATGTTATCAGTACCTTATAAATTATAAACAGTAGCTCACGACCAAAATGGAAAGGAACAAACCATTGGAAGGTCGTAGTGTAATTAGGAATTAGTTTATCTTGACTATATAATTACACTAGTACACTTAGAGTGTATTGAGTAGGACCATTTGAGGTTGTTTCTTTTATACTGACTTTATAAAGGAACAAATACCTCAGTTATTATGAAAGTGTGTGCTCTTAATCCTAATATAATAATAAGCATATATATTTGAAATTTATTTCTTTAATTTATCAATGGGTGAGATTTAGCTCGATGAATCAATAAACCCGATAAGTTGGGAAATGGTATCACTTATAGTGTGTGTTGTTGATTATAGAAGGAAACTGTGTCCTAGAGATACTAGGTTGATAATGTCCTCAAGAGGAGCTCATAAGGATTGTCATGTTAAACCCTGCAGGTGGACTTAGTCCGACATGATGATAAGGTTGAGTGGTACTACTCTTGGATTAAGATATTAATTAAATGAGTTGTCAGTAACTCACTTAATTAGTGGACATTCGATATCTTAAACACAGGGAGACTAACACACTCATAATAAGAAGGAGCCCAAAAAATGTAATTTGGGATTGGTGCGGCAGTTCAATAATAGTTCTCTAGTGGAATGAATTATTATTGATAAAATTAAGTTGTGTGTTCGGGGCGAACACGGGATGCTTAATTTTATCGGGAGACCAAAACCAATTCCTCCTCTCAGTCCCTATCGTAGCCTCTTATTTATAGAGTACTATACCCACGTATACCCACCTTCTATACCCACCTAACGGGGGCCGACCAAGCTAGCTTGGAATCAAGCTTGGGTCGGCCTAAGCATGGTTTAAGGTGGTCGGCCCTAGCTTGAACCCAAGCTAGAGGGGGCCGGCCATATTAAATTTAAAAGAATTTTAATTTTAATTTTTATTATGTGGAAGATATATTTTATTAAAGAGAGTTAAAATTAAAATATCTCTTGTAAAGGATCTACAAAAGATTAAAGAAAGAGATTAAATCTCTTTCCTTATTTGTAGATTGGTGAGATATTTTATTTTTTCTTTAAAAATTATTCACATGTTGAAAAATTAAAATTATAGAAATTTTCTTTTTATCAACCATGAAGAGATTTTTGAAGAGAAATTTTATTTTTAAAATTTCCGGAAACAAATTAGGAAGTTTTAATTTGTTGATTAAAACTTGTCTAATTTATTTCTACATGAGGTGGCCGACCACAATTCAATTAATTAGGAAATTTTATTTATTTTTTCTTAATTAATTGTTGTCAAGGAAATTAAGGAAATTTTATTGTAATTAAATTTCCTAATTTACCAAGGCTAAGGAATATAAAAGAAGGGGTGGAGGTGCCTTCAAGGTGTACAACCTCTATTATTTCTCTCCCTCTTTTGTTCCTTGGTGTGGCCGGCTATTATCATCCTCTCCCTCTCTTCCTCTTGTGGTGGCCGAACCTCTCTCTCCCCTTGGAGCTCTCGTGGTGGCCGGATACTACTTGGAGAAGAAGAAGAAGAAGGAGAGAAAGCTAGCATCTCTTGGAGCTTGGTTGGTGTTTTGATTTTCTTCCTTGGTGAAGCTTCCTTATTGTGGCCGAACCTAGCTTGGAGGAGAAGAAGGTGGTTGGTGGTTTCTCATCTCGGAAGATCGTTGCCCACACAATGTCCGAGGTTAGAAGAGGAATACGGTAGAAGATCAAGAGGTCTTTCTAGAAGGTATAACTAGTAGTTTTTCCTTTTCCGCATCATACTAGTTATTTATGGAAATAATACCAAATACAAGAGGCTTACATTCTAGTATTTCGAATATGTTTTTTCGAAGTTGTGTTCTTTTGTTTTATTTTTTCCTTGTGAGTTGTTTGTTCTTTTCGGTTAACCTAAAGTTATTTTAGGAAATTAAATATTAGATTTCTATAAAAGGTTTTGTCTAGTCGGTGGTGGTTGCTCCCATATCCAAGAAGGCCATGTGCCTCGCCACGTTAGTACTGGGAACCAATTATGGAAATTAATATTTAATGGAATTAATAACTTAAGGTGATTTGGGTCGAACGTGTTAAGTTCCGCAGGAGATCCAAGTCAAAACCTAAAAGAACAAATAGATTAAGTTTTGGATCAAACGTGTTAAGTTCCGCAGGCGATCCAAAATTTAATTTAAAAGAACACATGGTAGCTAGGAAAAAGTTCAGACCTTTGTACAAAATTTTTGTACAGTGGAACCTCTAGGTTTTCCGAGTAGCAACCAACAACCCTGAGCTCCCCCTCACCCCCGGAGCTCCTCGATGGTGGTGCACCCTCCACTGGTTGACTAATCATGACACACAAGACTACTATACTTTGGCTAATCACCAAGGGGCAATCGAAGATTTCACCGGTACACTCCATCGCTTGACAATCATCCCTATCGGCAACCAAATGGCTCGCCTAGAAGAAATCAGCTAGGCATCGAGCGATGCATGAGGACGCCACCACCGCCCATAGATCAGACACCAAGTACTCCCACCCAAAACCAACCTGAGCTACCAAACCGGTGGGAGGAGAACTAGAGCAATGCTGCCAGGGGTACCATCAACATGATAGCTGAGGGGCCAACTGATGGAGACTCCAACCGAGTGAGAAAGTCACATGGTGTTTGGAGAATCACGCGGTCGGCTGTAGCACAGAGCATGCGGCCAGGCCTAAAATTAGTTTCGAACCCAAAGATTTAGAGGGGGTGGAAATACCCCATGATGATACTTTAATAATTAAGGTTGTTATAGCCAATTCTAATATTTCTTGTACTTTTATTGACACAGGAAGCTCAGTTAACATCATCTTCAAGCATGCTTTTGAGCAGTTACAGATAGACCCGAGTGAGCTTCAACCATGGTGACTCCCTTGTATAGATTCATAGGCAATAAGGTTCAGTCACTTAGTCAAATAAAGTTGGCCATATCTTTAGGAGAGGAGCCCCTAATGAGAACACACCAATCGACCTTCATAATAGTGGACGCGCCCTCGGCTTATAATATCATTTTGGGTCGGTCGACCTTGAATGAGTTTTGGGTAGTAGTCTCTACCTTCTACCAGAAGATAAAGTTCCCTGTGGATGATCAAGTTAGGGAAGTTAGAGGAGACCAACAAGCGACACACAAGTGCTATGTTGATATAATAAAAACTAAGGCCAACTCTGCATGAAAGATGCAGCAGATAGAGGTTAACACCATCCAGGAGGCACCGCCCACCATGGTCTATGAAGAAAAAGAGGAAGTCTAGATTTGACTGGGCCGATCGAAAGTTGTTACACAAGTGGTGCCCGACCTACCTCAAGAACATAAGTAGGAGCTTATTGTGTGCCTTACATATAATAATGATGTTTTTATTGGGACGCCCGAAGAAGTGACCGGGGTGTCACCAACGGTCATAGAGCATGTGCTGCATGTCTACCCAAGTGCTTGGTCAATCAAGTAAAAGAAGCAGGATTTTAAGACCGATCAGAACAAGATCATTAAAGAGGAGGTGGACAAATTACTAGAAGCAGGCTACATCTGCAAAGTCCAATTCCTAAGATGGTTGGCCAATGTTGTCCTAGTATCTACGCTGAGAAATAAGTGAAGAGTTTGCATTAACTTCAGATATCTTAATAAGGCCTTCCCAAAAGATTATTATCCACTATCTCGCATCGACCAAGTGGCGGACTCCACCTCTAGTTGTGAATTTATCTGTATACTAGGCGCATATCAAAGATATCATCATGTCCCGTTCACCAAGGGCAACCAAAAGAAGGTCAGTTTCATAACTGCTAAAGGCACCTATTGTTATAATGTTATATTGTTCAGATTGAAGAATGCAGGGTCTACATACCAACAACTCATAAACAAAGTATTCTGGAAGCAGATCAGGTGGAATATGGAAGTGTACGTGGATGACATCCTCATCAAGTCCCTCTAGGTGATCGACCTATGCGCTGACGTGGAGGAAACCTTCCATACTTTAAGGTAGTATAGATTAAAGCTCAATCCCAATAAGTGCTTATTCGGGGCCAAGAGCAAGAAATTCTTGGGATACATTGCGACTGAGCGGGGGATAGAAGTCAATTCGAGAAAGGTGCGGGCGCTTCAAGACATGACTCTTTCACGCAATCTGAAGGAGTCACAAAGGTTGACCAACCGAATTACTGACCTTTCTAACTTCATCTCTCGATCGGCTAATTGAATCCTGCATTTTTTTCAAGATACTCTATTGGGCGATCAAATTTCAATGGGATGCCGACTACAATAAAGTTTTTGAGGAGCTAAAGAACTACTTGGCTGCCTTGCCTATCCTTGCCAAGTCGATAACAAGCAAAACTTTGTGGGTGTATCTGTTAGCTAATAATCATGCAGTTGAGTCAGTACTAGTGAGGAAAGAAGGAAAGAAATAGAAACATATGTACTTTTTAAGTCATTTAATGAAAGAAGTCAAGTGTCATTATATCACACTCGAGAAGTTAGTATACGGGCTAGTATTAGTAGCTTGAAAGTTACAACCTAAATTTCTTTCTCACCCGATCATAGTACTCACTAATAACACTTTGGGTCGAATACTTGTCAACCTAGAAACTTTTGGAAGGTTGATCAAATGGAACACTGAGCTTAGTGAGTACGATATATAGTATCAACCCTGAGCAACCATTAAGGCTCAAGCTTTAGCCGATTTCATAATAGAGATACAAAACCCAGAGCCTAAGGAAACTTGGAAAAAATATGTGGATGGATCCTCCACTCAATAAGGTAGTGGTATATGCATCCTCATGATATCACCCTGAGAAGATGAGATATATTTATCTGCACTTTTGAATTATTAGGCTACCAACAATAAAGAAGAATATGAAGCATTGATAACTGGCCTGCATGGCATCAGACATGTGGGGGCTTCTCATGTTCTCATCTACTCAAACTCCCAATTAGCCTCTCTGCAATTGTTAGGCAATTTCAAGATCAATAATGAACACCTCAAGCTCTATGCCAAAGCATTTGGAAAACTCAGAACTGGGTTCTAGGAAGTAATTACACAGAAGGTTCCCCATTCAGAAAATCAAACAACAGATGACATGGCTAAGTTGGCTTCAGCCATAATTCCTGTAACGCCCGCCCTCCCTGCTGTCAACAAGGGACGGGGCTACGATACTCTACGTACGTATTACAGCGGAAGACTTAAAATTATTTTTCTTAACTTAATTAAAAGCCGAACTACACTAACATGGTTTCATAACATGATAACAAAATAAATAAAAACTCAACATCAAGTCACCCATATTGTATTACATTTCACAATAACATGGATCTTTTGTATAGCTCAGGTGGTGTCATCAATAAGTTCCGTTCGGAATCCCATTTCCTTCTTTTCACCACTTTCATACCAGCATATTGGAGACCTACACTTCCTCCCATATAGAGCTTCGTAAGGTGCCATTCCAATAGTAGCTTGGTAGCTATTATTGTAGGCGAATTCTGCCAGGTATAAATATCGGCACCAGCTTCCCTTGAAGTCCAGGGCACAAGCTCTTAACATGTCTTCCAATATTTGATTTACTCTTTCAGTCTGCCCATCAGTCTATGGGTGGAATGCTGTGCTAAACAACAACTTTGTGCCGAGCCTTCTGAACGCACTCCCAAAAGTGCGAGACAAAATGTCCGTCTCTATCAGAAATAATGGTCTTAGGGATACCATGTAATCTGACGATTTCCTTAACATATAGTTGAGCTAGTTGTTCAGTTGAATAAGTCATCTTGATTGCCAAAAAGTGTGCAGACTTCGTCAGTCTGTCCACGATCACCCATATAGCATCATACCCGTTTGTCGTCATGGGTAGACCTGAAATGAAATCCATGGAGATTTCTTCCCATTTCCATTCTGGAATTTGGACAGGTTGTAGTAATCCGCCGGGTCTCTGGTGTTCAGCTTTTACCCTTTGGCAGGTCAGACAAGTACTGACGTACTGAGCCACTTCTCTTTTCATACCGGACCACCAAAATTTCTTTTTCAGGTCCTGGTACATCTTAATGGAACCCGGGTGCATTGCATAAGGCATTGTATGGGCTTCTTCCAGTATCTTCTTTCGCAACTATGGATCCTCTGGAATACATAATCGATCCCTGAGGTATAATATTCCATCGTCTGCGATACGGAACCCGTCATTCTTTCCTTCTGCGGTCTCTTGCTTAATTCTTTGAAGGCTCGGGTCACTGGTTTGCTTCTCTAACATGTTCTCGAATAACGTTGGTGTTATGGTGAGGGTAGAGAGTCGTCCGGACATGGTTTCAACTAACGGATACGAGACATGTTTCAGTTTCTCGATGGATTCCCTCATCAGTTTGCTTTCAGCATTGAATAAACATTCTAGCATACTAATTGAAATTAGATAGCTGACCTGTGACAGCAGTACAGGCGTTCGCTACGTCGTCCTGAGCGAGAGAGTAGACTCTGGCATTGGTCATAGTGGGAGGAGCCTCCAATCTTCCTTGGCTGATTGAAGTCCCTTCTATGGCAGCTTGCATCTGGTGAAGCTGTGCGGGGGCACTCTTGCTCTGGAAGTTCTGCGAAGGTGGTGCCTGAGGCTGAGTAGGGCAATCTCTTATCAAATGACCTTCCTTTCCGCAGTTGTAGCACTTTCTGTGCTCAGATGACATACTCCAGAATGCATCTTCCCACATGTGGCACACTGAGGGTACTTGATCTGTTTATTGGCCGGGCCACCTTTGGATTTATTCCACTGTTTCCTCTTTCCACCTGAGTTTCCTTTCCAGTCGGCTCTGGTATTGTGCGATTTTTGTCCTCCGGTCAGTACTTGGTTCTTGCCCTTGTTCATTGCTTCCTGATAGTGCTCGGTAATCAGGGCACTGCTGACTAGCTCCTCTGCAGTCTGCGGTCTATTAACTCCGCCGGCTACGTTCAGAGCTATCTCGGGTCGGAGCATCTTTAACATTAACCGGACCCTTTCTTTTTCAGTTCGTACCAGTTCTGGGCACAGTCGGGCTAGGCGGTTGAACCTCTTAACGGCTTCATTAACTAACAGATCACCTTGTCGGAACTTAGTGAACTCGTCATAGTGCTTGTTGGTCACTCGCATATGGAAGAATTCCTCTAAGAACTCTGTCTCAAAATCTGTCCACTGCATTTGGTTTATTTGTCTTTTCGCCTTTACTCTGTCCCACCACATCCGGGCATCTCCGGTAAGACAGAACGACGAGCACTTGACCTTCTCGTGTTCAGGCCAATCCAATAATTCCATTATGTTCTCCACGGTTTTGAGCCAGGCTTGCGCATCCCATGGTTCACAGTTTCCCGAGAATGCTTCCGGCTTAAACCTTTGCCACTGAATCAAATAGGCCGCTGTAGGTACAACAGGTAGTGGATTCACCGGTGGGGTGACTGGGTTGCCTTGCTGACCCATTAAGGTAGTGATCAACTGCTGTTGCTCTGCGATATGATGCTGGAGGTCTGCGACTACCTGTGTCAGATCTGGTGGAGTCACTGTTCCTCCGGTTCGAGCATTGCGTGTCCTAACCATGTTTATCTAAATAAGGACAAACAGACTAGTGTAAGTGGTTATCGTTTTTAGCCAATCTAACCTATTGTTTTGTTTCTATCTATTTGTTCTGGTATTATTCCTAACCTACCAATATGTAATCCTAATATAATTTATAACTAAAAGTATAGAATAAAGCATAAGCAAGTAGAACATGAAACTAAAGCATAAACAACATAAGGAAAAATAAGGAATATAATGCCAAACAATGTAACATAAGGAAATAAAGCATAAGCAATGTAGTAAAGAAAATGAAGCATAGGCAATATAACAAGAAAGAAAAAAAATAAAGCATAAGTCATATAATCATGAAAATTAAGCATAAACATGTAACAAGAAAATTAAATATAAGCATATAACAAGTAAATTAAGCATAAACATTCTTACTTGGAGCGGCAGGTAGGAGGCTTGATGTGTGTGTAGTGAGCTGGCAATAAACATTGGCTCTGATACCAACCTGTAACGCCCGCCCTCCCTGCTGTCAACAAGGGATGGAGCTACGATACTCTACGTACGTATTACAGCGGAAGACTTAAAATTATTTTTCTTAACTTAATTAAAAGCCGAACTACACTAACATGGTTTCATAACATGATAACAAAATAAATAAAAACTCAACATCAAGTCACCCATATTGTATTACATTTCACAAAACCAAAGCATAGTTCTTAAAGGTTTTAAAGCAGGTTCTTAATTAGTTGCCTAGCCACCGCCACACACATCTTCGTTGCCCCTCCTGCTGCTCCTTTAACTCATCCAACTTTCTCCTTTATCTGTGGCACAAGGAAAGTAAGCTATGAGCACTCATGGCTCAGTAAGTTCCTTTCCTACTCACTAAAACCAACAATCAACACATAATCAAATAATGTCTCAACTTAACATGATCTCAACTAGTCATGGCATAACATATCATACTCTTTAAGCTTATCATGCAACATAACTAACATTGTAACTAGTCATGGCATATCATCTCTTAAAGCATAGCATGAAACATAACATAATTATATCATGGCATATCATCTCTTAAAACATAGCATGAAGCATAACATAATCATATCATGGCATATCATCTCTTAAAACATAGCATGAAACTTAACATAATCATATCATGGCATATCTTAAATCATAGCCTCAACACAACATAATCATAGATCATATGCATCATGATTTTAAAAACATGTATCCGAAAAACATGTGTATGTCTCATGATCTTTTAAAACCATTTTCTTCTTCCATATATATACACTTGAACATAATATCAACATAATTAGGGCCCCGGCTTGTACCATACATACATAACATAGATGCGCGCCTCCTAAGTATATCCAAGGTAGCAAGTCTTGAATCATACTAGGTACTAGGTCAAGATCACAAAGCATGGCCTAGGGGCGTACTTGAAGAGTCCATCCCTTATTAGCCTAGATCACAAAGCAAGGCTTAGCCCAGATCACAAAGCAAGGCTTAGGGGTGTACTAAGGAGCCCATCCCTTATTAGCCTAGATCACAAAGCAAGGCTTATCCTAGATCACAAAGCAAGGCCTATAGACTGATTAGGAGTCCACCCTTGGTACAAGCCTTACAAAGTAAAATAGCATGTATAAAAATGCATCATTTAGTCACATAGCATAGCATAAAAGTATGCATCACTTAGGCATACATTATGTCATAAAAGTATGCATCACTTAGGCATACATCATATCATAAAAAGTATGCATCACTTGCATACATCATGTCTTAAGAAAGTATGCATCACTTAGGCATACATCATATCATAAAAAGTATGCATCACTTAGGCATACCTCATGTCTTAAGAAAGTATGCATCACTTAGGCATACATCATATCATAAAAAGTATGCATCACTTAGGCATACATCATGTCATAAAAAGTATGCATCACTTCTATCCACATAGCATATCATAAAAGCATGCATATTCTAAGCATATAGCATATCATCAAGCATGCATATCTCTAACCACATATATCATAAAAACATGCATATTCTAAACACATATCATATCATAGAAACATGCATATTCTAAACACATATCATATCATAGAAAGTATAAATCACAAGCATACATGTTTAAGCATAAGGGTGTATCATGTGATTATACTATCATAAGAAACATGGTAACATAGTTAACTTGGGTTCTAAGCTTCCTAAACCCTTGGGTTCCTATCATGGCCGAACCCCCTTAGGTCTCAATTTAGGTAAAAACAACCTCCAAGCATGTGAAACCTAAATCATCATCACATAAATTTCATAGGAAGCATTATAAGCATGATTAACTTGGTTTCTAAGTTCTCCAAGTCCTTAAACTCATGTGGCCAAACCCTATCAGTATATAAACAAGGTCCCAAATGTCATGAAAGCATGGAAACCTTAAACCATATTTATAGCATTTTTTTCAAATAGCATAGTAAGCATATTGAGCTAGTTCTTAAGTCCTTCAAGCCCTTAACGTATATCTTGGTCAAACTTTTAACAAGTGTTCATTAGGGATAAAAACAAACATACAAGCATGTGAACTTGAACTAACGTCATGTATAAATTCATAACAAGACATCCTACAATAGGTATGGCCGAAACTTACCCTAGCCTCATTTAGGTCACTAAACAACATATAGTATGAGAACTTTGGTTTTCTACTTATCATATTTCATGTAGAGTGACATAAGCATATTTAATTCTTGTTCTAGGGTTTCTAGGGCATCAATTCCTTCATGGACGAAACACACAATGATCCATTTAGGTCATGGAAAAATTATACAAATATGTGACACAATCAACACCTTATCATATTTTCATAAGAAGCAGTTTTAACACATTTGGTTTCATTTCTAAGGCCTCTAGGTCTTTTAAACCCTACTTGGACGAAACTCACAGAATATAAACTTGATTCAAATAGCCTAAAAGCATGAGAAATTATACAAGTTTCATAGCATGTGTAAGGACAAGCATAATAAACATACATGTGAATTGTGTTTTAGGCTTCCTAGGTTTCTTTCCCTTTTTCTTTTATTTCTCCTTATGGCCGAAACCTACCAATCTCTAAACTAAGTTTTAAGTGGCCTAAAGCATGGAAAACCTAAGTAAGTTTCATGGCAAAAATTACTAAGAACATCATATACAAAGTTGGTTCATAAACAAGCTAGGACCCTTGTGATCTTACATGTCATATATCATGTAACTAATTTTCTATACTCAATTTAAACATAAGAGCATTAAACAACTTTCATATCATAATATCACAGAGGTCTTGAGCATATTAGAATTTTTTTTAAGTTTTTCTAAACTATCCATCTTATCATGGCCGAAAATCTAAAATAAGAGTTCATGAATTTCTAGCAATGTACAACATGCAATTCTTTAAGAGAACTCTATATTCTATCATACAAACATGGTTATTTAAATTTAAAGGTCTTCCTAACCCGAAGACCTTTTCTTGGCCGAAACATATAAATGGATTTCTTTGGTTTCAAGTAACTTTCAAGCAAGAAAACCAATAAAAACCCTTAGTAGTTCATGGGAGAAATTTTGTACTAGTTTAGTTAAACAATATTTTTCCCTAACCTCCTTAACATATTTTTGGCCGAAATTCTAGGGTTAGGTACTCCTCTGATCAAGCATCATTTAAGTATAAAAACATGAAGAAAATCCTTCCTACATAGCATAGAAAGAATATCATGAAATATGGACTTGTTTAAATCATCCTAGATTTGAAAACCCTTTCTTTAGCCGAATTTTCTTAAATTCTTTCCTAGGTTTTCTAATCCTTATAGAATCCGAAAATCACATAAAAGCCTTGTACCACAGGTGAGGGGAAGCGTACATCCTTTTCTCTTGTGGATCTAAGGTATGGTGGAGAAGAAGTAGCCTCTTCTTCTAGTTCCTTTCCCTTGATTCCTTTGCTAAGTCCTCCTTGTATCCTAGGCTTTCTTAGGGGAAAAACTTGGCTTTGGGGCCGAAGATGGAGGAGAGGGGACTGTGGTGTTCTCGGTGAGGAAGAGGGAGGATGAGGAAATGAGAGAAAAAATAACTTTCTCTTTTCTTGCTCCCTTTTATGTTAATGGGGAAGAGGTAGCAAAATTGATTTTTGCTTTCCTTCTCCCTTAACCCATTTTCTATTTTTCTTACATTTATTTTATTTTCTATTTATTCTCACCATTCATGATAAAATAAGGGGGAATGAATCCCCTTAATTCCTCTTTAAGTTTTCGGCAAAAATCAAAGAGGAAGAGGGAGAGAAAGGGAGGAAGGCAAGTTGCCCTTCTCTTGCTCTTTTCTTATTTTCTTTTGGCAAGCTTTTACTCTTACCTTTATCATGAGTTTCCCTCCTTTGCTATCAATATCTTCTCTTTATCCCAATTGGTTTATACTAATTAATTCTATGAAATATAATATAAGAGGTTTATGGTTCAATCCTTGACCTCCTCTTCTTTTTATTTCATTTTATTTCTTTTTGCTTCAACTCACTTCCTATTATTTTTCTAAGGAAAAATCCTACATTCATATATTTATCTTACAAGCTTAGTGGGTATTACAATTCCCTTGGCTATAGATAGGTCGGTGGAGCAAACACTATTAGTAGGCTGAATTGAACGACAAGTCAACCTTAAATTACAGAGTGATTAGAGAATACCAATCATATTATTTCTATAATAAGGCAATTTACCGGTGGAGGGCTAGCATACACGTATGATCAAGAAGAGAGCCAGTTAGTTCACTTTGATTGACGATCAACTTTATAAATGGGCTTTCTCATGTCTTTTACACAAGTGTATTGGGATGGATGACATACAATACATTTTACATGAAATGAATCAAGGTTCCTCTGTAAGTCATGCAGATGGTTTGTCTCTCACTTGAAAGTTGTTGCTGGCTGAGTATTTTTGGCCCATTCTGTAGATCGACGCTGCCCAGCTAGTGAGAACATGCTTATCCTATTAAAAGCACCAAACATTCCACATCACCCTATAGAGTTGTTGAAAACTTCCATCATTTCCTCTCCGTTCGATCTGTGGAGCATGGATATAGTGGGTCCTTTTCCTTTGACACCTACTCAGAAAAGATTTTTACTAATAGCAGTGGACTATTTTTCTAAATGGGTGAGGGTAAACCATTAGCCAAGATAACCAAACAAATGGTTATCAAATTTTTATGGCCACATATTATTTACTGGTTTAGAATTCTACATAAACTAGTTTCAGATAATGGAAGACAATCCCAATATAGGAAAATCTGTGAATGGTGCTCTACTTATGGTATCACTCAGGCCTTCACATCCGTGGCGTATCTCTAAAGTAAAGGTCAAGCGGAAGTAAGGAACAGAGAAATTATCAGAGAGCTCAAAACCAAATTAGATCATGTTGGAGGAAGTTGGATAGATGAGCTACCTAATGTGCTATGGGCACACCGTACAACGCCTTGAGAAGTAATAGGTATAACCCTCTTTCATCTGGTTTATGGAGGGGAAGAATTGGTCCAGGTCAAGATTTGCGTAGAGTCCGATCGGAGGTGATTATATGATGAAGATAATGATGGCTGATGCCTTATGAAGCTTAATTTAATAGAAGTGAGAGACAAAGTGGATGCACGGTTAATGACATACTATCAAAGAATGAGGCAAAAGATCGGGCTAGTCTCAAATTCCCAAGCCATCGATCAGGTTATAAGCGAGCGTGCTCTTGTGACTCAGAGAAATCCAGAAATTATATCCCTCGACATAAAGATCAGGCCAGTCCTAGACTTCCGAGCCACCGGCTTGGTTATAAACGAGAGTGCTTTTGCGATTCAGAGAAATCCAAAAATTATATCACCTGACTTAAAGACCGAGCTAGTCCTAGACTCTCGAGCGACCAGCAAGGTTATACGTGAGCATGCTCTCGTGACTTAGAGAAATCCATAAATTATAGCCCCTAGCTTCAAGACTGGGCCAATCCAAGATCCCGAGCCATCAGCCGGGTTATAAGCGAGCGCGCTCTCGCAACTCAGAGAAATCTATAAATTATAGCCCCTTGCTTAAACATTGGGTCAGTCCCAGACTCTCGAGCCATCGACCAGGTTATAAGCGAACATGCTCTCACAACTCAAAAAAATCCAGAAATTATAGCCTCCGACTTAAAGATTAGGCCAGTCCTGACTCCCAAGCCATGACCGGGTTATAAGTGAGTGTGTTCTCATAACTCAGAGAAATCTACAAATTATAGCCCCAGCTTAAAGACTAGGCCAGTCCCAAACTCCCGAGCTATCAACCGGGTTATAAGCGAGTGTGCTCTTGTGACTCAGAGAAATCTAGAAATTATAGTCTTCAGCTTAAAGATTGAGATAGTCTTAGACTTCTGAGCCATCGGCCAGGTTATGAGCGAGCATGCTTTGGTACCTCTATAGTTCGGGTTCTTAAATTTCCATTCGGTATAACTGTCTCACTAGGTTATATTATTTCACCAAGTAAGCAATGATGAAAATTATTGGCTCTTATATTCTAGATTCCCTGAGCTGTCGGTCGGGTCACAAACTAGTGGATCTTCAAATTTTAGACTCTTTAGTCTTCAAGTTGATTTAAATTATAAAGGAATTATTATTATATTGGTTGGCTTGATTATTTGATTTGGAGATAGTTATGCGGTCTGATTATAGCTGTCTAGCCTGATTATTCTGGTTGGGGCCAACATATCATTCGGCATATCCTCCAACTTTTATGATGCAATGCATTTTTGCAAATTTGTCACTCAGATTAGCAAGGTATGGATTAAGAAATGGCTCAAAATACTAGTGGTTATCGGGACCCATGATGATGGGTAAATGAACAATAAAACAAAGACATAGAATAACTTTAAAAGCTTGATCGCTCATAATCGCAAACACGAATATAGAGTCCAAGTTCATCACTAAGGAAAAAGAGGATTATAAAGTAAGTCATAGTGAGTCAAAACAGTTGTGGAAACAAGTCGAGTGGAGCTTTACGGTTTATCCTTTTACGGTCAAGGAAGTGGGCATGAGGATCAGAAGATAAGTAGCCACCTTCCTTTAATTGCTCCACCACACCCTTTGCTATGAGAAGGAGTACTTTGCTGAAAGAATGAGCAATGGGTACATTGAAGTCAGTTGTTTGGAGGAGAGCTTTCTTCCTCCTCTCAAAGCGCTCATCGTGTCTTGCTTGGTATGTCTCTTGCTCCACCTGTACAACCACTAGATCAGCCAAGACACACACCAGTTCAGATTCCTTGGAAGATAAAGAATTCTGGGCAGTCGCCAAGTCTGACCAAAGAATGTCTCGCTCGGCATCTTGAGCAGACAACTTAAAAATTTTGACGGCAAGTTCGACTTCATGTGTAGACTTTTACTTTTTCAGCTGTAAGGAGAAGTGATCGATTTCGGCCTTTAGCTAAGAGGATAAAAGATCAAATTTTGTAGTTTTTTCATCTAGCTCCACCTTCATATTTGCCCGTAGGGTTGTCTCTGATTGAAGTTTAGCTTCAGCAGCCTCTAGGGCAGTCTTAAAGTTGACCTCCTTCTCAAACTCAGCTTTTGACAGTCGTCGAGCCTCTTTAAGTTGGGGTTTTAGCTCACTTATCCATTTGGAGGACGATGCAGAAGCATCTTTAAAAATTTTCTACATTAATGTTTCATTTTCCTGTGCTAAGGAGTACAATTGTTGGGCGACACTCATCTCAATCACCCAACTCTAAAGGAAGGGAGAAATAGTATTAGAAACAGTCAATGGGGAATGTGGCAGGTTAAAATACCTCACCTTGGTTTGTATGTAAGCATATTCGTCTGGTAATTCACTAGGAGTTAGCTCGCTGAGCTGGTTTCCAGCATTTTCCCAGGCCTCTATCAAGCGACCCCATAGAAGTATTTGGTCGGTCAGGGTAATGGAGGGAGAAGTTATGGCACGGGTGGACAACATATCCATAGTGGTTGAAAACTAATGAGGCTATCTCGGCCAAGCTAAGCCCGAAGGAGTCTTTACACAAGGAGATATGATGAAGGCTGGGTCTATTGACTCGTTCGGTAAGGAAATTACCTCCTAGGTTCGAGCAAGCTATGATATGGGGCTTGCACAAGGAAGAGTGGATAGGGTCTACTTGGAAGATTTCTCTTGTACTTCCTCCTAGGTAGGCTTTGTCCAGGCAGGAGATATGTGAGTGGAGGGCACCTCACTTGAAGGTGCTTAGGAGGACGACACCAATTCTGCTGGGACTTTGGTGTGGACAAGTTTTCACCTCTTACGTCCTTTTAGAGGAGTATCCTCTCCTTCAAAGGGGGAGCCTTCAAATGGCGGAGACAGAAGGGAAGGCAATTCCTGGGAAGCAGCAGCTATGCTGGACTCAGTGGCGAGACTCTCGGATGCCTCATCGGTAGGGGCGGACGGTTGTAAGCCTCGTTCAGCCTATAGTTCTCTCTCCTTAGCAAGGATTTCTTGCTTTTTTAGGTCGATCGAGTCATCGACCAAAGCGAAGAAAAGGGCATTCACTGCATAAAATAAATAATATCGTAGTTAGTGATAATATAGTGACCAAGTTATCGAAGCTTACCAAGGGAACCAGGAATCTTCTTTTATATAGGACTCAAGCCAAACAAGTGAGGAGGCCTTCGCATAGCCACCGGTGGATCTTAGTTTGGGAAAATACATGAGGTAAGTGGCATCCTATTTATGATTCCCTATATCAGGAAGGAGAGGAAGGGAGGATTGCTAGATAGTCGACCAAGAAGCGGGCTTAGGCATTTCAAGGAAAAAGAATCATGATTTCCAACCCTTGTTTGAAGAGGGCATGCCTTTGAAGAAAATAGACTTTGGGCAAGATTGAAAGAGGAA
This sequence comes from Zingiber officinale, assembly GCF_018446385.1. Lineage (NCBI taxonomy): Eukaryota > Viridiplantae > Streptophyta > Magnoliopsida > Zingiberales > Zingiberaceae > Zingiber > Zingiber officinale. Next base: position 60,352,761 of record NC_055989.1, on the reverse strand, counting down.
AACTCCAGGTTCCCATTTCTTAGGATAGGAAAACAAAAAGAAATTTCGTAGTGTAGGAGGAATGCTAAATAGATGAAATAACATGTATGTGCCACATATAGCACGGATAGCATTGAGAGCAAACTGCTATAGAGGGATACTGAAATACTGGCTCACTGCGGATAGAAAAGGAGGGAACAAGAAAATGAAGACTGATCACTAGCTAGTCCATAAGAAAGGTGACGTGATTAGTAGGAGGATGATGAGGATGGGCATCGAGAAAAGGGATGATGATTTGATAGCTCTCGGGGATTTTGTATCGAGAGCAAATATAAGCTTTATCAGTGGCGTCAAAATTTAAAAAGGTCAGGGTGTACCAGGGGCAAAGGATTCTTCAGCCATTAGAGAACACAAAGTGAGGAAAGAACAAAAGATTTACTGGTTTCTTAAGGGGAAGAATGTTAGCTAGAGCCCTAGAGCCAATCATTTGATGATTGTATTTTGGACTTGTTGTATCATATTCTATATAAATAAAGGCATTTGGTTTTTGGTTATTATACTTACTTATATTGGTGCCAAATAAACTAAGTATAATAACGTCCTTGAGTAGAAGGTTCTTACCTATATCAATCGATTGGTTGAATCGATAGTGAGATGATATAGGGAACACTACTCTTAATCATTCCTAGTCGAGTATTAACATTCAGGGACAATGTTAATGCAATAAGACTAGCATGTAGGTCAACTTGATGACTCGATCTCACAAGTCATGGATATGGAGATATCAAGTTGACACATGAGTATGCATTGGAGAATGTATACTGAATGACCCGCCATGAGAAAGTATCATAGATCGTTATATGAGTGTCATATACTTTCTCATGTGGCTATTAGTATGACTACTAGTCCTTAGACCTGAAGTCACCATGGTTCCCTACATAAGGAGTTATGTACTTTGGTTTCGTCAAACATCACCCGTAACTGGGTGGACTATAAAGGCGATTACTGGGTATGTAACAAATTATGCGGAGGGATGTGAGTGATGTAGATGGGATCTATCCCTCCTATATGACGGGAGAGACATCGATATTCTTGATAGAGTGAGACCACGAAGTGCATGGCCAAGCCCAAATGAGTCAATATAAGATATTGAGCTCATTTGATTTAGTGAGTCTACTTGGAGTTCAAGATTTAGATTGATCAGAGGATGACACGGTCTATGCCTCACATTGATCAATCTAGATGTCTAGGATAGAAGGACACTTGTCATATATTGTGAGGAGACACAATTAGTAGTCACAAGGTGATGTTGGATCTCAACATTCTTGTAACTTGAGTAGTAATGATGTATTGCTAGATACCGCTCATTACTTATGCTTCTAAATGAGTTTAGGGGCATTGCCAACGTTACAAGAACCTATTGGGTCACACACAAAGAACAAGTGGATGGAGATTAGGTGTTGGTTGCTACTCGAAAAACCTAGAGGTTCCACTGTACAAAAATTTTGTACAAAGGTCTGAACCTTTTCCTAGATACCATGTGTTCTTTTAAATTAAATTTTAGATCGCCTGCGGAACTTAACATGTTTGATCCAAAACTTAATCTATTTGTTTTTTAGGTTTTGACTTGGATCTCCTGTGGAACTTAACACGTTTGATCCAAATCACCTAAGTTATTAATTCCATTAAATATTAATTTCCAAAATTGGTTCCCAGTACTGACGTGGCGAGGCACATGACCTTCTTGGATATGGGAGCAACCACCACCGACTAGACAAAACCTTTTATGGAAAGCTAATATTTAATTTCCTAAAATAACTTTAGGTTAACCGAAAAGAATAATCAAATCACAAGGAAAAGAAAAAAAAAAGAACACTATATTAAAAACAAATTCGAAATACTAGAATCGTATGCCTCTTGTATTTAGTATTATTACCAAAAATAACTAGTATGATGCGGAAAGAAAAATTACTAGTTATATCTTTTAGAAAGACCTCTTGATCTTCTACCGCATTCCTCTTCTTACCTCGTACGTTGTGTGGGCAACGATCTTCCGAGATGAGAACCACCAAGCACCTTCTTCTTCCTTGCAAGTTTTGGCCATCAAAACTTCTTCTAGAATGAAGAGGTTCGGCCACCACCACCATGCTCCAAGGGATGCTAGAAACGAGGCTTGCTTTCTCTCCTTCTTCTCCTTCCTTGATCCGGCCACAAACAAAAGCTCCACCAAGAGATAAGTTTCGGCCAACAAGAGGAGATGAGAGAAATAGGGTCTGCCACCAAAACCAAAGAGGAGAGGAAGGAAAAGAATAGAGATTATTAACCATGAAGCCTTCTCTACCCCCTCTTTTATAATCCTTGGTCTTGGCAAATAAGGAAAATTTAATAAAAATTTCCTTAATTCTTTTTCCATTCAAAAGGAAAAATTATTTAATTAAAATAATTTTCTTTTTCAAATACAATGGCCGGCCACCTCAAGCCCCAAATCAAGGAAAGTTTTAATTAAAACAAGAATAAAAACTTCTTAATTTGTTTCCGGAAATTTATAAAATTTCTCCAATAATTTAATCCCTTCATGATTGGTTTATAAAAAGGAAATTTAATAAATTAAAATATTTCTTTTAAACATGTGGATAAAAAGAAAGTTATCTCTAAAAATTAAAATCTCTTTTAATCTACAAATAAGGAAAGATATCAAATCTTTTCTTAATCTTTTGTAGAAACTAATAAAAGAGAATTATTAATTTTTAAACTTTCTTTTAAATCATGAACATGGTTTAAAAAGGAATGTTTTCTTAAAATTTAAAATCCTCCTTTAATCAACAAATAAGGAAATATTTCAAATTTTAAACTCTCTTTTAAACATGTAGATGATTTACAAATAAGGAAAGTTTTTACCAAAAATTAAAACCATCCTTTTAAACTACAAATAAGGAAAGAGATTAATCTCTTCTCTTAATCTTTTGTAGAAAGCTATAAAAGGAAATTTTTAATTTTTAAACTCTCTTTTAAAATCATGATATCCACATAATAAATAATTTTAATAAAAATCCTTTTTAATATTCTAGTGGCCGGCCACCTAAGCTTGGGACCCAAGCTTTGGCGACCACCTACATCAACTCATCCACTTGGTCTTGGCCGGCCCTAGCTTGGGTTCCAACTAGCGTGGCCGGCCCCATTGGATGGGTAAGAAGGTGGGTATGCGGTGGGTATAAATCTCTATATACTAGAGGCTACGATAGGGACCGAGAGGAGGAATTGGTTTTGGTCTCCCGATGAAATTAAGCATCCCGTGTTCGCCCCGAACACACAACTTAATTTCATCAATAATAATTCATTCCACTAAAGAACTATTATTGAACTACCGCACCAATCCCAAATTACATTTTGGGCTCCTTCTTATTATAAGTGTGTTAGTCTCCCTGTGTTTAAGATAACAAATGTCCACTAATTAAGTAAGTTACTGACAACTCACTTAATTAATATCTAGCTCCAAGAGTAGTACCACTCAACTTCATCATCATGTCGGACTAAGTCCACCTGCAGGGTTTAACATGACAATCCTTATGAGCTCCTCTTGGGGACATTCTCAACCTAGATCACTAGGACACAGTTTCCTTCTATAATCAACAACACACACTATAAGTGATATCATTTCCCAACTTATCGGGCTTATTGATTCATCGAACTAAATCTCACCCATTGATAAATTAAAGAAATAAATATCAAATATATGTGCTTGTTATTATATTAGGATTAAGAGCACACACTTCCATAATAACTGAGATCTTTGTTCCTTCATAAAGTCAGTATAAAAGGAACGACCTCAAATGGTCCTACTCAATACACTCTAAGTGTACTAGTATAATTATATAGTTAAGATAAACTAATACCTAATTACACTACGACCTTCCAATGGTTTGTTCCTTTCCATCTTGGTCGTGAGCTACTGCTTATAATTTATAAGGAACCAATAACATGATCTTCTGTGTGTGACACCACACACCATGTTATCTACAATATAAATTAATTGAGCAACTACATTTATCATAAATGTAGACATTTGACCAATGTGATTCTTATTTCTAGATAAATATTTATACCAAAAGCTAGGCTTTTAGTATTCACTCTAACAATCTCCCACTTATACTAAAAGACTAAGCTGCCATATCTGCTGTCATACATCTGATTCCCATACCTTTCAAAAAGCTCTTGCCTTAAGGACCTTAGGTTATCATCTGATGCAATCTAGGCGGCAACAACTTCTCCTTGTTATACAATTTCTCGTATTGGGTAGTACTTGCGCTCTATTGTGTTTACTTGCCTTATAGACTCATGGTTTCTTCGAGTTTGTTACTGCACCATTATTATTACAATAAATTGTAATAATCTTTGGACAAACTAGAAATCATATCTAAGTCTATCTCGAGGTAATTAAGTCATTCAGCTTTTATGGCTACCTCAGAGGCTTGCCATATACTCAGCTTCTATGGTGGAGTCCAGAAAAATACCTATGCTTATCACTCTTTCATAGTTATGACTTTTCCTCCTAAAGTAAACACAAAACCCCGAGGTCGACTTATTATTGTCCCTATCCGATTGGAAGTCAAAATCCGTGTAACCCACAGGGACCAAATTAACTGCCTTGTAAGCTAGCATATAATCTCTAGCGCCTCTAAGGTACTTTAATATATACTTTACTGCAGTCCAATGTCCTTGTCTAGGGTTACTTTGATATCTGCTAACTATGCCCTTGGCAAAACAGATTTCTGATCTCGTGCATAGCATACATTAGGTTGTCTAACTGCCGAAGTATAAAGAACTGCCTACATGTCCTCAATCTCCTTTGATGTCATCGGAGACATCTCTTTAGATAAAGACACTCCATGCTTAAAAGGTAAGAAATCTGTCGAGGAGTTTTGCATGCTTAAAACGAGCAAGAATTTTTCGATGTATCAAGCTTGGGATAAGTAAAATATATTTTTTCTTTCGATCCCTTATTACTTTGATCTCAAAAATATATACATTCTCCCAAGTCCTTTATATCGAATTATTTGGACAACCATACCCTTACTTCTGACAACATTTTGATATTGTTTCCAACTATCAAAAATGTTATCTACGTATAGTACAAGAAATACCACCACGTTTCCATCACACCTTTTGTATACACAAGACTTATCCGTTTACTCAATAAATCCATAGGTCTGGATTACTTTGATAAACCGGATGTTCTAAGACCTTGAAGCTTTGCCTCAGTCCATAGACTGATTGAGCTTGCACACAAGATACTCTTAGCCCTTTACAATGAACCCTTCTGGTTGCTTTATATGGATGCTTTCATCAAGACTTTTATTATTTCCTTAAGAACAAATTTTCTTATGGGCACATGGTTTATTACATAGTCCTTTTCTAAAAATCGGTCATTGATGCTAACAATGACCTTCTGATTTTTAAGACTATAAACCTACTTTCATTTTACTAGGATAACCCACAAACAAGTGAATTCCTGTCCAACTTATCATTGTCTCTCTTCTACATATGTGCTGGACTACCCGAATCCGAATATGCTTCGAAATAGGCTTACACCTATTCAGCAATTCTATATGAGTAGAGAGTTCTGACTTTAGAAGGTACTATATTCACTCCCGTTTCCAGAGTATATCCTTAAAATGATTTTGATAATATTCTTAATAACTCATCAATCTACTTATTTCCATAAGAGTCCTATACCTTCCTTTTCCTACACCATTCTGTTGGAGTGTACCAGGTGCAGTTAGTTTGGATTGAATCCCTACTTCTGATAAATGACTCCTAAATTCTCCCAAGAGGTACTTGCCACTACGATCTTACCGTAGTGTCTTGATACTTTTACTTTGTCGTTTCTCCACATCAGCCTCGTACTCTTTGAACTAATCAAAGCACTTAGACTTGCGGCACATTAAGTAAATATATCCATATCTCAAATAGTTGTCTATAAAATAGATGAAATATTTGAAACAACCTCTTGCCTGGATGCTCATAGGATCACACAAATCAGAATGAACCAATTCCAATATATCTTTACTCCTTAGACTTAAAAGCTTCTTGGTTATTTTTCCTTCCAAGTAAGACTCGTAGGTTGGAAAGATTTCCACTACTAATGAACCCAAAAGTTCATCAGCTACCAATGAATCCTACTCAAGTTAATATAACCTAGCCTTAGAAGCCAAAGATATAATTGGTTCATTTTCGAAGGTTACTTTCTCTTAAAGTTAGAAGATGTGTTACTAATTTCCATTTGTTGCATCGTGAGAGTTATTGAATTTATAAATTGCCAACCAATGTACCAGAACAGATAACTTTCCTCTTTTTCTTAATAACAACTTTGTTATTAAAAGAGGCAGAATATCAAGTTCTTTGAATAGTTTAGAAACTGAAAACTAGTTCTTTCTAAACTTGGTGCGTAAAGACAATTACTAAAAAATCCATGTTTTATTCTTATCAAAAGATAAACATCTCCTACTGCAACAGCTACCATTTTTACAGTAGTGCCCATGTAGACAGTGTTTTAATTTTCATTTAGTTGTCGGGTTTCCTGGAACCCTGCAATGAATTGCGGACATGATTAATGACATCTGTATCTACACTCCAAGTTCTAGTAGATAACACCACTAAACATGTTTCAACTAATGAATTAAATACACCTATATTGTTCTTAGTTCTAAGAAGACAGTTTACCTTAATGTCCAAGTCCTATTTCCAATCATTACAATTAGGATTACTAAGTCTTTCTTATAGTATGACTACTAGGGGATTGACAAACATTTTAAATCCTAAGAATCACAAAAATACTTGGTCAAGATCAACTCCTTAAAAATCCCCATGAATTTTGTATGCCACAATAGTGTGGACGTATACAAAATCGAAGAGGAGATTTTATTCATTAATTTTATTATCTCATCAACTTTACTTTATAACGAATAAAATTAATAGTTGACCTGTCTTTGATCAAATATTTGGTCAAAAAACTTTTGAATTTAAAAAAAAATATTGATTCCTCAAACAATATTATTTAAATTCACCAACACCTCAAACACCGTAAATTTTGCATGCCACGTTAGTGTGGACGTATACAAATTCAACATTTGTAAAAGGAGGGTTTTAACCCATTAATTTTATTATCTTGTCAACCTAACTTTTTGACAAATAAAATTAATAGTTGGTATCATTTGGTCACACAAATAATAGCAGTGACTCCGATGGGGAGGATACTATTAGATGTGTCTAAGTGTATACCATTACTTGACTGTAACACCCACGAATTTCTATAAGTACATGAGTAATTATTTCCACTAGAACTCAGAAATAAGAGAAGGAGAAAGAAAAAAAAAAGAAGAAAATAAAATAATGATATATAATAATAAGATAAGAGGAGAAGGTTAAGGATTGAACCTTGAACCTCTCACAAACAATGGAGAAAGATTTATGGCATGATCACCACTAGGATAGAGAGTAACATATGGATAGGAAGAGATGAAAATGTTAGTTAAAGGAGAGAAAAATAAAATAAAGCAAGAAGCAAGAGAAAACCAAATTTGCTTACCTCTTTTTCCTCTTGGTTAAGAGAAGGAACAAGAAGAAGACAAGTTGCCTTCCTCACTTCTCCCTCTTCTCATTTTCATGAGAACCAAGGGAAGTGACATGGGAGAGTTAAGAAAGGGAGTAAATGAAGGCATAAATTCCCCTCATGGTGAATAAATAGAAAAATGAGAAAGTAAATCCCTCATTTTCTCCTCCTTCCTCCTCCTTCCTCCTTTTCTCTTCTTCACCGAAACTAAGAGGTCTTCCCTCTCATTGATCCGAACACTAGGTCAAGTTTCTTCTCCAAGAAAACTAATTTTCAAGAAGAAGTCTTCAAGTTCTAGCCCTTCCAAGCAAAGGAAACCAAAGGAGACACAAGAAGAAGAAGCTCCTTCCTTGCTTAGCTCCTAGGATATTCTTCTCTTAAGAAAGAAAAACCACAAGCGAAAGGATGTAAGTTTCCCTCACCTGTGGTACAATAACTCTACGATTGTCATGTAAATATATTGCTAGAAAAAAACCTATGTTTGTTTCATGAGGGTTTCGGCCCAAAACAAAAATAAGAAAGGTTTTAAGAACTTGAAAACCAACTAGGTAAGTTCATGATGTTTCCTATGATATGTAATTGATGATAAGGGGGTTAGACTAATATTTTCATACTGGAATGTTTTGTTAGAACATAAGTTTATGGGCTTAGACTTTCGGCCAAGAAAGCACAAAAGAACTAGAAAAAAAAAACTCTAGACCTAAAACAAAACATGTTCTCTTATCCTTATGATATGTACCTTATGGTAGATGGTGTTGTTGATGTGTTTCCCACTTGTATGTTAATTTAAACTTGATTCCATCTTCATGAACTTTCGGCTATGATAAAGTTGAGGGCCTAAAAGGGCTTAAAACCTAAAAGTTTAGCATGCTATGATTTTCATAAGACAAGATAGGAAGCTAATATGACATGCCATGATCTTAGGTTAAATTGAACTATAATTTTTATGTATATTATGTTTCGGCCATGTTAAGACTTGAACCCTAGGAAAGTTTAAATCAAGCCTAAGATACTTATGATCTTCTTGAAGAAAAGATATGAAGTAAACTAATGTTCTTATGTTGCTTGAAACTTGAACTTGCTTATTCTACAACTTTCGGCCACACTTGGTTCTTTGACCTAGGATGCTCAAAATTCTAAACTAAGTGGTCCATGTTATTCCTTGAAATGAATGCTAGGAAATTCTTATGGTCTTCATGCTATTATGCCACTAGAAACCTAATTTCCATGCTTAACAAGATTCGGCCACATTAGGTTAAAAAGTTTGAGAAGCTGGACACTTAGACTAAAAAGTACTTATGGTGTTTCTCATGATATGTATTGGAATATTGGTATGAAGTTCAATCTTTTTATGTTACATGTAACCTAGAAACATGTTGCTAGGGTTTCGGCCATGTTGGGGTTAAAGGCTTAGAGAACTTAGAACCTAAATCAAACATGCTCAAGTTGTTTCTCATGAAATGTGATGTGACCATTGTTAGGGTTTTCATGCTTGTATGATTTTTATAGCCAAAATAAAGGCTTAATGGGTTTCGGCCATGTTATGAAAAAGGAAACTAGAAAGCTTGGAACCTATACCTAACATGCTTAAGATGTTCCTTATGTTCTAAGAAATGATAAATGTTTAAGGTCCACTTGTTCTTTTTGTTGTTTGCTAACCCAAACCATCTTACATGTTTCGGCCACCCCTTGATACTAGGGTTAGAGACCTAATTAGATTCTCCCATGAACTTCACATGCGATGCTTTATGATATGTTAAGAGTATGACATGCTGTGATGTCTATTTATGTATGCTAGGTCAAATTTCATGATATGCTATGTACTTAAGTTCATGATATGCTGTGTGCTCAGTTTCATGATATACTATATATTTACTTTCATGATATGCTGTGTGCTAAATTTCATGATATGTTATGGGCTTATTTTCATGATATGCTGTGTGCTCAAAGTCATGATATGCTATGTGCTTAACTTCATGATATGCTGTGTGCTCAAATTAATGATGTACTATGTGCCTAAACTCATGATATGCTATGTGCTCAAATTCATGATATGCTATATGCTGTGTGCTTAAACTCATGATAGGTTGTATGCTTAATTATGCATGTGTTCATGATATGCTGTGTGCTCAAAATCATGATATGCTGTGTGCTCAAATATACATGCATTAAGCTATGCCTTAAAGAGTTGCTTCCCTATAAGTGGGATCAAGAGCACTCTTCATGATATGAATATGACATGAGTAATATGGACTATGTAGATATGACATGCTATTTTACTTTTAAGGCTTGTACCAAGGGTGGGCTCCATAAGCGCCCCGGGGTAGATGGACTAAGAAACGAGCCTCGTTAGGGATGGGCTCCTAAGTGCCCCTAGGTCGATGGACTAAGAAACAGGCCTAGTATATGTATGCCTTGTAGGGTTCAAGACTTGCTACCTTGAACCTACTAGGACGCGCACATTTATGTACGTGGTACAAGCCGGGATCCCCTCTTATGTTGAGATTATGTTTAAGTATCTATGCTATACGTTTTTTTTTTATAAAAAAAAGACATAATGCATATGTTCCATGATGTATGTTTAAGAGTTCACCCTGCATATACCTTAGGAATAAACCATGATAATTATGATGATCATGTTATGATATGCCATGCTACCTTGTGTTTATGCCATGATTATGCCATGATATCTATGATGATGCTTATGACATGTATGATGATCATGTATGTTATGCCATGATACCTTATGCTATGATGTATGTTTTATGATTGATGACATGCTATACGGTTTCTGTGAGTAGGAAAGGAACTTACTGAGCCATGAGTGCTCACAGCTTACTTTCTTGTACCACAGATAAGGACAAAGGATGGATGAACTAGGAGAGCAGCAGGAGGGGCTAGCAGGATGTGTGTGGCAGTGACTGGCTAAAGAAGAGACCTGCTTTTTGTTTAATGAAAATTATGCCTAGTTTATATAAGACTCTATGACATTTTATCATGTTTACTCTATATGTCTTGAAATAATGTTAAGTAAGACATGTGGACTCTATGTTTCAAAAAAAATTTACAAGTAAGACTTCCGCTGTAATAAGTTATTAAGTTGTTAAGTATGGTAAGTAACCCCCGTCGCCTTAGCAGGAGGGGCGGGGCGTTACAGTTTGGTATCAGAGCGAGGTTAGCCTCTCACTACACACTTGTCAAGCCTTCCTCCTGCCGCTCCAAGTAAGAATTTATATGTTTAAGTAAATTATTTTATTATGATGTTTTAATATTATGCATGTTTGCTTATTCTGTTTGATTATGATAGTCACAAGTTTAGGATAGGAATGCATGCTGGTAGAGTAAGAATGATAACGACCTTATGTTAAATTGGATAGAAATAATGATAATTTATTGTCATTAAATGAAGATAAGCATGGCTAGGAGACGCACTGCTCGAGCTGACGAGACAGCGACTCCACCGGATCTGACCCAGGTAGTTACTGATCTCCAGCGTCAGATCGCGGAGCAACAACAATTGGTCACAACTTTAATGGGTCAGCAAGGAAATCCTGCCACCCCGCTAGTGAATCAGAACGCAGCGCCAGTTATTCCAGTAGTTGCAGCAGTACCACCGATAGCCCCTATTCCGGTGGTTCGACAGGAGACCTACTTGATACAGTGGCTACGGCTGAAGCCGGAGAATTTCTCAGGTACTTGCGAACCATGGGACGCCCAGGCCTGGTTCAAGACAGTGGAAAGTATAGTAGAATTGTTGGACTGGCCCATGTCGGAAAAGATCAAATGTGTATCATTCTATTTTTCTGGAGACGCAAGGATGTGGTGGGAAAGAGTGAAGGCAAAGAGACAGATTAATCTAATGACCTGGACGGACTTCGTCTATATGCAAGTAACGAACCGACACTATGACGAATTCACCGAATTTCGGCAAGGTGACCTATCAGTGAACGAGGCAGTGAAACGCTTCAACCGATTGGCACGCTTATGTCCAGAGTTGGTTCGCACGGAAAGGGAAAGGGTCAGACTGATGCTGAAAATGCTCCGACCTGAGATAGCACTGAACGTAGCTGGCGGAGTTAATAGACCACAGACTACAGAGGAACTAATCAGCAGTGCCCTGATCATGGAGCACTATCAGAAAGCAATGAACGAGAATAAGAGCCAGTCCCGAACAGACGGACAGAGATCCTCAGGCAGCAAAATAAACTGGAAGGGGACCTCTACCGGAAAAAAAGGAAGCAATGGGACAATGCTAAAGGTGGCCAACGAATAAGCAACCGAGATACCCCCAGTGCACTATTTGCGGAAAGCTGCATTCCGGAGTATGTCACAAGGGTTCAAGGAGGTGCTATAATTGCGGAGGGGAAGGACATCTGGCCAGAGACTGCACCAGTCGATAACCAGAACAGGAGTGTTCCCTCACAACTACATCAAATGCAAGGTACAATAGAAGGGACTTCCATCAACCAAGGAAGATTGGAAGCTCCACCAACTACAACGGACGCCAGGGTTTTCTCGCTCACTAAGGAGGATGTGGCAAATGCCTCTACCGTCGTTATAGGTCAGCTGCCTATTTTCAGTCAGTATGCTTTAGTATTATTCGATACGAGGGCGACACACTCGTTCGTCTCGGCATCGTTTACCAAGAGACTAGACATACCACCCCAGACACTGGATATCACGTTCTTAACAACCCTACCGTCTGGAGAAGTTATGCCATCAGATCATATGCTGCGGGCTGTACCTATCCGGATCGCAGACAGGGAACTTTACAGTGATCTGATAATACTCGATATGCGGGACTATGACATTATATTAGGCATGGATTTCCTGAGCAAGTACGGTGCCTCAATCGAGTGCCGTAAGAAGAAGGTAATTTTCCGACCTGAAGCTGAACCAATGTTTGAATTCATCGGAGAATCTGGGAAGGAAATTGCAGGATTCTTATCAGCTATAAAGGCACAGAGAATGTTAGACGAAGGGTGTGCTGGATTTCTAGCACACGTGGTTGATGCAAGACAAACCGGGAGCCAGAAGCTAGAAGAGGTCAGAGTAGTATGCAACTATCCGGAAGTATTTCCTGATGAACTACCAGGATTAGTACCCGATAGAGAAATAGAATTTACAATTGAACTAGTTCCGGGTACTAAACCAATCTCTAAAGCACCTTACCGGATGGCACCAACCGAATTAAAGGAACTTCAAGAACAGCTACAGGAGTTACTCGACAAGGGACTTATTCGCCCTAGTCACTCTCCATGGGGGGCTCCGGTACTGTTTGTGAAAAAGAAGGATAGGTCTATGCGAATGTGTATAGACTATCGAGCACTGAACAACGCAACAATTAAGAACAGATACCCTCTTCCACGGATCGACGATTTATTCGACCAATTGAAGGGAGCAACTGTTTTCTCGAAGATTGACCTAAGGTCCGGCTATCATCAAGTGAAAGTGAAACAAGATGATATACCCAAGACAGCCTTCCGAACAAGATACGGACACTATGAGTTCGTAGTTATGCCCTTCAGAGTAACAAATGCCCCCGCGGTATTCATGGATTTGATGAATCGGGTATTTACAGCATATCTTGATAAATGCGTGATAGTCTTCATTGACGATATCCTCATCTACTCAAGAACCCAGGAGGAACATGCTGAACATCTGAATATTGTACTATAAATTCTCCGAGAAAAACAACTGTATGCAAAATTTTCCAAGTGCGAGTTCTGGTTAGATCAAGTAGTATTCCTGGGTCATGTCATCTCCAAAGATGGAGTCATGGTAGACCCAAGCAAGATCGAAGCCGTAAGTAACTGGGACAGACTAAAGAATGCCAGCGAAATCAGAAGCTTTCTGGGATTAGCAGGCTACTACAGGAAGTTTGTAGAAGATTTTTCAAAAATTGCAGCCCCTATGACGGATCTTACCAAGAAAAACAAAAAGTACGAATGGACGGATGACTGTGAGAAGAGTTTTACGGAATTGAAACGGAGACTGACCAGTGCTCCGATCCTCACTCTTCCGGAAAGTAACAAAGGCTTTGATATGTATAGCGATGCTTCCTTACTAGGACTTGGAGCCGTACTCATGCAAGAGGGCAAAGTCATCGCCTATGCCTCAAGACAACTCAAAGTGCACGAAAGGAATTATCCCGTTCATGATTTAGAACTAGCAGCGGTGGTCTTCGCACTAAAAATATGGAGGCATTATTTATATGGAACCCAGTGCAAAATTTATACAGACCATCAGAGCCTGAAGTATTTCTTCACATAGAAAGACCTAAATATGAGACAACGCAGATGACTCGAGCTAGTCAAGGACTATGATTGTGAAATCTTTTATCATCCGGGAAGAGCGAACAAGGTAGCCGATGCACTCAGTAGGAAGTCCGGCACCACTTGACATCGTTATTCTAAGTTCGAGGACGAACTTTCTATGAGGTATGGGGTACTGTAACACCCATGAATTTCTATAAGTACATGAGTAATTATTTCCACTAGAACACAGAAATAAGAGAAGGAGAAAGAAAAAAAAAGAAGAAAATAAAATAATGATATATAATAATAAGATAAGAGGAGAAGGTCAAGGATTGAACCTTGAACCTCTCACAAACAATGGAGAAAGATTTATGGCATGATCACCACTAGGATAGAGAGTAACATATGGATAGGAAGAGATGAAAATGTTAGTTAAAGGAGAGAAAAAGAAAATAAAGCAAGAAGCAAGAGAAAACCAAATTTGCTTACCTCTTTTTCCTCTTGGTTAAGAGAAGGAACAAGAAGAAGACAAGTTGCCTTCCTCACTTCTCCCTCTTCTCATTTTCGTGAGAACCAAGGGAAGTGACATGGGAGAGTTAAGAAAGGGAGTAAATGAAGGCATAAATTCCCCTCATGGTGAATAAATAGAAAAATGAGAAAGTAAATCCCTCATTTTCTCCTTCTTCCTCCTCCTTCCTCCTTTTCTCTTCTTCACCGAAACTAAGAGGTCTTCCCTCTCCTTGATCCGAATACTAGGTCAAGTTTCTTCTCCAAGAAAACTAATTTTCAAGAAGAAGTCTTCAAGTTCTAGCCCTTCCAAGCAAAGGAAACCAAAGGAGACACAAGAAGAAGAAGCTCCTTCCTTGCTTAGCTCCTAGGATATTCTTCTCTTAAGAAAGAAAAAATCACAAGCGAAAGGATGTAAGTTTCCCTCACCTGTGGTACAATAGCTCTACGATTGTCATGTAAATATATTGCTAGAAAAAAACCTATGTTTGTTTCATGAGGGTTTCGACCCAAAACAAAAATAAGAAAGGTTTTAAGAACTTGAAAACCAACTAGGTAAGTTCATGATGTTTCCTATGATATGTAATTGATGATAAGGGGGTTAGACTAATATTTTCAAGCTGGAATGTTTTTTTAGAACATAAGTTTATGGGCTTAGACTTTCAGCCAAGAAAGAACAAAAGAACTAGAAAAAAAAACTCTAGACCTAAAACAAAACATGTTCTCTTATCCTTATGATATGTACCTTATGGTAGATGGTGTTGTTGATGTTTTTCCCACTTGTATGTTAATTTAAACTTGATTCCATCTTCATGAACTTTCGGCTATGATAAAGTTGAGGGCCTAAAAGGGCTTAAAACCTAAAAGTTTAGCATGCTATGATTTTCATAAGACAAGATAGGAAGCTAATATGACATGCCATGATCTTAGGTTAAATTGAACTATAATTTTTATGTATATTATGTTTCGGCCATGTTAAGACTTGAACCCTAGGAAAGTTTAAATCAAGCCTAAGATACTTATGATCTTCTTGAAGAAAAGATATGAAGTAAACTAATGTTCTTATGTTGCTTGAAACTTGAACTTGCTTATTCTACAACTTTCGGCCACACTTGGTTCTTTGACCTAGGATGCTCAAAATTCTAAACTAAGTGGTCCATGTTATTCCTTGAAATGAATGCTAGGAAATTCTTATGGTCTTCATGCTATTATGCCACTAGAAACCTAATTTCCATGCTTAACAAGATTCGGCCACATTAGGTTAAAAAGTTTGAGAAGCTTGACACTTAGACTAAAAAGTACTTATGGTGTTTCTCATGATATGTATTGGAATATTGGTATGAAGTTCAGTCTTTTTATGTTACATGTAACCTAGAAACATGTTTCTAGGGTTTCGGCCATGTTGGGGTTAAAGGCTTAGAGAACTTAGAACCTAAATCAAACATACTCAAGTTGTTTCTCATGAAATGTGATGTGACCATTGTTAGGGTTTTCATGCTTGTATGATGTTTATAGCCAAAATAAAGGCTTAATGGGTTTCGGCCATGTTATGAAAAAGGAAACTAGAAAGCTTGGAACCTATACCTAACATGCTTAAGATGTTCCTTATGTTCTAAGAAATGATAAATGTTTAAGGTCCACTTGTTCTTTTTATTGTTTGCAACCCAAATCATCTTACATGTTTCGGCCACCCCTTGTTACTAGGGTTAGAGACCTAATTAGATTCTCCCATGAACTTCACATGCGATGCTTTATGATATGTTAAGAGTATGACATGCTGTGATGTCTATTTATGTATGCTAGGTCAAATTTCATGATATGCTATGTACTTAAGTTCATGATATGCTGTGTGCTCAGTTTCATGATATGCTATGTATTTACTTTCATGATATGCTGTGTGCTAAATTTCATGATATGTTATGGGCTTATTTTCATGATATGCTGTGTGCTCAAAGTCATGATATGCTATGTGTTTAACTTCATGATATGCTGTGTGCTCAAATTCATGATGTACTATGTGCCTAAACTCATGATATGCTATGTGCTCAAATTCATGATATGCTATATGCTGTGTGCTTAAAATCATGATAGGTTGTATGCTTAATTATGCATGTGTTCATGATATGCTGTGTGCTCAAAATCATGATATGCTGTATGCTCAAATATACATGCATTAAGCTATGCCTAAAAGAGTTGCTTCCCTATAAGTGGGATCAAGAGCACTCTTCATGATATGAATATGACATGAGTAATATGGACTATGTAGATATGACATGCTATTTTACTTTTAAGGCTTGTACCAAGGGTGGGCTCCATAAGCGCCCCGGGGTCGATGGACTAAGAAACGGGCCTCGTTAGGGATGAGCTCCTAAGTGCCCCTAGGTCGATGGACTAAGAAACGGGCCTAGTATATGTATGCCTTGTAGGGTTCAAGACTTGCACCTTGAACCTACTAGGACGCGCGCATTTATGTACGTGGTACAAGCCGGGATCCCCTCTTATGTTGAGATTATGTTTAAGTATCTATGCTATACGTTTTTTTTTATAAAAAAAAGACATAATGCATATGTTCCATGATGTATGTTTAAGAGTTCACCCTGCATATACCTTAGGAATAAACCATGATAATTATGATGATCATGTTATGATATGCCATGCTACCTTGTGTTTATGCCATGATT
This sequence comes from Zingiber officinale, assembly GCF_018446385.1. NCBI lineage: Eukaryota > Viridiplantae > Streptophyta > Magnoliopsida > Zingiberales > Zingiberaceae > Zingiber > Zingiber officinale. The sequence goes on along the minus strand of NC_055989.1, from coordinate 60,335,728 downwards.
ATGCCATGATATCTATGATGATGCTTATGACATGTATGATGATCATGTATGTTATGCCATGATACCTTATGCTATGATGTATGTTTTATGATTAATGACATGCTATACGGTTTCTGTGAGTAGGAAAGGAACTTACTGAGCCATGAGTGCTCACAGCTTACTTTCTTGTACTACAGATAAGGACAAAGGATGGATGAACTAGGAGAGCAGCAGGAGGGGCTAGCAGGATGTGTGTGGCAGTGACTGGCTAAAGAAGAGACCTGCTTTTTGTTTAATGGAAATTATGCCTAGTTTATATAGGACTCTATGACATTTTATCATGTTTACTCTATATGTCTTGAAATAATGTTAAGTAAGACATGTGGACTCTATGTTTAAAAAAAAATTTACAAGTAAGACTTCCGCTGTAATAAGTTATTAAGTTATTAAGTATGGTAAGTAACCCCCGTCGCCTTAGCAGGAGGGCGGGGCGTTACATTGACACTAAGTCCATTAATAAGATTATGCCCCTTCCGTTGGGGAAGATCACACGCTCTTAATTAACTTCCTATAGTCATCCAAAAATGGAAGTCTATTCTAGTGATCCACAAACAAGCTCATCCGTTATGGAGGAAGACACTCAGAGCCAACGCGCAAGCTTGTTTGCATCACTTACAATCCAGTAATGGAGACCATGGGATTTACTTAAAAATCCCTCTCCCACTTAGTTATTTATAAATGAGGAATTTTAACTATGCTAGCCTACTAAATATGTAAACTAACATGCACACACAGCACAATATAAAAGCAATAAATAGAAAATCTATTTTTCAACTATTATGGCTTTTATCTCTTGTTGTCCTCCGTGTGTTGTCATCCCAAGCTGCTGCCATATTTGCCCACTGCCACCGGGTCTAGCTGTCGCATCCATCTTGCTCCTAGTTCCGCTGCGCCTCTGGTCCTTAGAAGGTTCCACGCTTTGCAAGATTCCATCCGCGACATAAATAAAATTTTACATTTTGATCCTATATTCCTCGAAGGAATTTACATGTAAACTAGATCGAACATAAAATAAAATTTACATCCATCGATCCTATATTCCATAAAAGGAATGTACATGTAACTAGATCAAAAATAAAATCCTAATAAAACTAAATACAGCTCCTGCTGTATTTTATAATACAATCATGCTGTAACACCCCTAGAAAGCCTAGATAAAGTAAGGGCAATGAGAGTACGAATGTAATGAAAAGAATGTGTAGATAGTCTACGTTGAATGTTACGATGGGAAGGATTTAGATGATTAAAAACTTTATGAAAGAAAATAAAGTTGAGAATATAAAGTTCTATACATGATTTATAATGCAAGGAATTAATGTAAACAAAAGAAATATGAGATATTATATATGCATGTATGAAATATTTATGCATAATGCATATACATGAATTATTTTGTACAAAAATATGTTAGGAGAAGGATTTGATCCTTGGTTCTCTTGTGGATGCATGCATGTGTTAACCAAGTGTGATAGGAGTGAATATTGTAAGAGGAGAGATGGGAATTATAATTAAAGGAAAGAAAGGAGAGAAATTAAGAGAAAGAAAAGAGAGAAACTCAAGAAGCATTTCTCTAGCATATTCTTTCTCATTAAGAGGAGAAGTAAATGAGGAGGATGAATCAAGTCAAGTTTTCCTCCCTCACTTTAGTATAAATAGGCATGGAGGGGCTTCATCCTCAACTCACTCTCCTCCTCTCCTCCATTTGTGCCAAGCACTCTCCCTCCCTCTTTCCTCTTGTTGCCGAGAGCAACAACTCTCCCCCTTCTTTCTTTCTTTTTGTTGCCGAGCAACACAAGAGGAAGAAGCCTCCTCTTCTTCCTCCTCTCCACCAAAAGACCTAGCCACTTCTTCCTCCATTGGTGCCGAGCAAAGCAAGCAAGGAAGAAAGGTCCACAAGCAAGTTCTCAACTCTAGGAAACTTAAGCAAAGAAGGTAAGCTTCCCCTCACCTGCGGTACAAGGCTTTTATGTGATTTTCGGATTCTTTTTCTATGCCTTGAAACAAAGTTTTCCCCTATGTTTTTATACATATATGATGCATGATCAGAGGTGTATGTAACCCTAGAATTTCAATCAAAAATATTGTAAATAGGTTAGGAAAATTATTGTCTAACCAAACTAGTGCAAGGTTCCCTCTATGAAATGCTAAGGACCTTCCTATGGTTTTCTTGCTTGGAAGTTGATTGGAACCAAAAGAACCCCACTCTCATGTTTCGGCCAAGAAAGAATTTAGGGTTAGGAGGACCTTGAATTTAAAATAACTATGCTTATATGACATGATATAAAGTTCTTAAGAGTTGTATGCTTGTATGTTGAAAGAAACTCATGAACCTTACTCTTAATATTTCGGCCATGGTAAGGTGATGGTTTAGAGAAGCTTAAACAAAATTCTAATATGCTCAATGACCTCTGTGATATTATGTTATGAAAGATGATTAATGCTCTCATGTTTAATTGTAATGTAGAAAATTAGTTACATGATTTATGACATGTAAGATCACAAGAGTCCTAGCTTGTTTATGATCCAACTTTGTGTATGATGTTCTTAGTAAATCTTGCTATGAAATTTACTTAGGTTTCCCATGCTTTAGGCCACTTAAAGGAAGTTTATATTTTATGAATTTCGGCCAAGTAAGGTTTAAAGGACCTAGAGGCCTTGGAAATGAAACCTAAGGGGTTAAAAGTACTTCTTATGAAAACTTGATAATGTGTGAATGTGATACATGTTTGTATGACCTAAATGAATCATTATGTGTTCGGCCATGAAGGGATAGATGCCCTAGAAACCCTAGAACAAAAATTAAATATGTCTATGCCATGCTGTATGAAAATGATATGATAATAAGTTAGAATGCAAGATTGCTTTAGTTACGAAATGATATGTATAATGAAGTTACATTATGAAATATGCCATGATGTGTTATAGCATAGAAAATGCTATACATAATGAAAAGAAATGAAGTTATGTTATGATATGTGATAGCATAGAAAATGCTATACATAATGAAAAGGAAATGAAAAGAATAAATGCATGAAAGATTGTTAAGGACATGATATGATAGTTATGCATGATAAGTTATTTTTATGGTTTGTACCAAGGGTGGGCTCCGTAAACGCCCCGGGGTCGATGGAGTAAGACTCGGGCCTCGTCAGTAATGGGCCTTTGAGTGCCCTAGGTCGATGGAGTAAGACTCGGGCCTAGTATGTATGCATGGTAGGGCTCAAGACTTGCTACCTTGGACCTACGCATTATGTATGTGGTACAATCCGGGATCCCAAATGATGATGATATTAATTTCAAGTACTATACATCATGAAAAGAAATGAAAAGAATAAATGCATGAAAGATTGTTAAGGACATGATATGATAGTTATGCATGATAAGTTATTTTTATGGTTTGTACCAAGGGTGGGCTCCGTAAATGCCCCGGGGTCGATGGAGTAAGACTCGGGCCTCGTCAGTAATGGGCCTTTGAGTGCCCTAGGTCGATGGAGTAAGACTCGGGCCTAGTATGTATGCATGGTAGGGCTCAAGACTTGCTACCTTGGACCTACGCATTATGTATGTGGTACAAACCGGGATCCCAAATGATGATGATATTAATTTCAAGTACTATTAAGTATAAGTTTTCAAATTCACGATGCATTGCCTACATTCATATGTGCTTGAATTATATGATGATATGATATAATGTCATGTGATATTATGATATGAATATGATGCCCTTGTATGTCTTATGCTTGTGATTTATTTGTTTTATGATATGATATTCATGCTTCTATGAAATGATATGTGAATAAGAAATATGCATGATATGTTTGAATAGAATGATATGTTATGTTATGATTAGTTTTGACGATGATATGTTGATCCATTCTTGATATACGATGATTCTCGGTTTTAGTGAGTAGGAAAGGAACTTACTGAGCCATGAGTGCTCATAGCTTACTTTCCTTGTACCGCAGATAGAAGAGAAAGCTGGATGAACAACGGAGCAGCAGGAGGAGCAGATAGTGATGTGTGTGGTGGTGGCTCGGCTAGGACGATTCGGACAAATTAATATTTTTAGTTATAAGTTCAATATATGCACATTTGAACAAATCAGAATATATGATATTATGCTTAATAAATTAAATTCTTTAAAATTTTTATTCTTCCGCTGTTATAGTAAAACATGTACGTAAGTAGTATAAGAACGTAGCGCCGCCTTTGGTTGGGTAAGAAGGGCGGGCGTTACACATGCACACACAATAAAATGCCCTTGACATGTCCAAGGGTCCAATCACACACATAATAACTATAAGCCATAATAGTTGGATCCTGCATCCACAAAGTTTGCACATCCTACTATTAACCTGCCTAAATTATGTATGACATGTGCATAATTAAACTAATACCAAATACACAGAGGCAAAACCCTAGCTCTGATACCAATTGTTGGTTGCTACTCGGAAAACCTAGAGGTTCCACTGTACAAAAATTTTGTACAAAGGTCTGAACCTTTTCCTAGCTACCATGTGTTCTTTTAAATTAAATTTTAGATCGCCTGCGGAACTTAACACGTTTGATCCAAAACTTAATCTATTTGTTCTTTTAGGTTTTGACTTGGATCTCCTGCGGAACTTAACACGTTTGATCCAAATCACCTAAGTTATTAATTCCATTAAATATTAATTTCCAAAATTGGTTCCCAGTACTGACATGGCGAGGCACATGGCCTTCTTGGATATGGGAGCAACCACCACCGACTAGATAAAACCTTTTAAGGAAAGCTAATATTTAATTTCCTAAAATAACTTTAGGTTAACCGAAAAGAACAATCAAATCACAAGGAAAAGAAAAACAAAAGAACACTATATCAAAAACAAATTCGAAACACTAGAATCGTATGCCTCTTGTATTTAGTATTATTTCCAAAAATAACTAGTATGATGCGGAAAGAAAAATTACTAGTTGTACCTTTTAGAAAGACCTATTGATCTTCTACCGTATTCCTCTTTTAACCTTGGACATTGTGTGGGCAACGATCTTCCGAGATGAGAACCACCAAGCACCTTCTTCTTCCTTGCAAGTTTCGGCCATCAAAACTACTTCTAGGATGAAGAGGTTCGGCCACCACCACCATGCTCCAAGGGATGCTAGAAACTAGGCTTACTTTCTCTCCTTCTTCTCCTTCCTTGATCCGGCCACAAACAAAAGCTCCACCAAGAGATAAGTTTCGGCCAACAAGAGGAGAGGAGAGAAATAGGGCCGGCCACCAAAACCAAACAGGAGAGGAAGGAAAAGAATAGAGATTATTAACCATGAAGCCTTCTCTACCCCCTCTTTTATAATCCTTGGTCTTGGCAAATAAGGAAAATTTAATAAAAATTTCCTTAATTCTTTTTCCATTGAAAAGGAAAAATTATTTAATTAAAATAATTTCATTTTTCAAATACAATGGCCGGCCACCTCAAGCCCCAAATCAAGGAAAGTTTTAATTAAAACAAGAATTAAAACTTCCTAATTTGTTTCCGGAAATTTATAAAATTTCTCCAATAATTTAATCCCTTCATGATTGGTTTATAAAAAGGAAATTTAATAAATTAAAATATTTCTTTTAAACATGTGGATAAAAAGAAAGTTATCTCTAAAAATTAAAATCTCTTTTAATCTACAAATAAGGAAAGATATCAAGTCTTTTCTTAATCTTTTGTAGAAACTAATAAAAGAGAATTATTAATTTTTAAACTTTCTTTTAAATCATGAACATGGTTTAAAAAGGAAATTTTTCTTAAAATTTAAAATCCTCCTTTAATCAACAAATAAGGAAAGATTTCAAATTTTAAACTCTCTTTTAAACATGTAGATGATTTACAAATAAGGAAAGTTTTTACCAAAAATTAAAATGATCCTTTTAAACTACAAATAAGGAAAGAGATTAATCTCTTCTCTTAATCTTTTGTAGAAAGCTATAAAAGGAAATTTTTAATTTTTAAACTCTCTTTTAAAATCATGATATCCACATAAGAAATAATTTTAATAAAAATCTTTTTTAATATTCTAGTGGCCGGCCACCTAAGCTTGGGACCCAAGCTTTGGCCGGCCACCTAAGCTTGGGACCCAAGCTTTGGCCGGCCACCTACATGGCTCATCCACTTGGTCTTGGCCGGCCCTAGCTTGGGTTACAAGCTAGCTTGGCCGACCCCATTGGATGGGTAAGAAGGTGGGTATGCGGTGGGTATAAATCTCTATATACTAGAGGCTACGATAGGGACCGAGAGAAGGAATTGGTTTTGGTCTCCCGATGAAATTAAGCATCCCGTGTTCGCCCCGAACACATAACTTAATTTCATCAATAATAATTCATTCCACTAAAGAACTATTATTGAACTACCACACCAATCCCAAATTACATTTTGGGCTCCTTCTTATTATGAGTGTGTTAGTCTCCCTGTGTTTAAGATAACAAATATCCACTAATTAAGTAAGTTACTGACAACTCACTTAATTAATATCTAGCTCCAAGAGTAGTACCACTCAACTTCATCATCATGTCGGACTAAGTCCACCTGCAGGGTTTAACATGACAATCCTTATGAGCTCCTCTTGGGGGCATTCTCAACCTAGATCACTAGGACACAGTTTCTTCCTATAATCAACAACACACACTATAAGTGATATCATTTCCCAACTTATCGGGCTTATTGATTCATCGAACTAAATCTCACCCATTGATAAATTAAAGAAATAAATATCAAATATATGTGCTTGTTATTATATTAGGATTAAGAGCACACACTTCCATAATAACTGAGATCTTTGTTCCTTCATAAAGTCAGTATAAAAGGAACGACCTCAAATGGTCCTACTCAATACACTCTAAGTGTACTAGTGTAATTATATAGTTAAGATAAACTAATACCTAATTACACTACGACCTTCCAATGGTTTGTTCCTTTCCATCTTGGTCGTGAGCTACTGTTTATAATTTATAAGGAACCAATAACATGATCTTCTGTGTGTGACACCACACACCATGTTATCTACAATATAAATTAATTGAGCAACTACATTTATCATAAATGTAGACATTTGACCAATGTGATTCTTATTTCTAGATAAATATTTATACCAAAAGCTAGGCTTTTAGTATACACTTTAACATTAGGTTCATATGATGAACCAAGAGGATTAGATTCATGTGATGAATCAAATTGGATTAAGAGTAATCCTAATTGGGCTAATTGAGTTGGACTCAAGTTGATTCATGTGTTCAATGAGTCTAATTTAGATTATGACTCATTGAATCAATTTAATTAAATGAATTAGATTCATTATATTAAATTGGCTTGAATTAAATGGTTGGATTAGATCAACCATGAGAGAGATTAAGTCAAGTTTGACTTGACTTGAGAGGAAGAGGAAGAATCAAACTAGAGGAAGAGTCAAGTTTGATTTGACTTTATGCCATATCATTTGTGACTTGGCATTAGGAGAACTAATGATGATGTGCCACATCATCACATGTGCCACCTCATGGAGGTTACAACTATTCTCTTTAACGACCTTCACATTAATTGTGATTAATGTGAAGGGGATTACACCTCTTGTATTGGCCGGCCAATTGATGAAAAAGAAGTTTTTTTTCATTTTGGTGAATAACTCTCATTCAAGTGATCTTCCTCCTCCTAAGCTCTCTTCTTGCTCCTTTCTCTACTGTTGCCATGGGTTTCAAGCAAGGGAGAAGAAAGGAGAGTGAGTCTAATCCAAGAAGAAAAGTTAGTGAAAGTCACATAGAGATTTTAGAGGAGTGTGTTCTCTTCTTTTCTTTTCTTCTTCTTCCAATCCCATCCGAGAGCATCAATAAGTGCTAGCACACTTGTGGTGTTCTCTTCTCCATCCTTGTGTGTTAGAGAACACATCTTGTTCGTGTGGATACTACTAGAGGTGTGTACATTTGAACACACTCGAGATCCAGCGTACCTTGGACGAGCGGGATTTGCAAAGGGCACGCAATAAGGGTAACCTTCTAAACATGTAGATCTAAGTGTAGATCTAGTTAGTAAACTCGTACATGTAAATTTTATTTTATACTCTTCGCACGGATCCATTGGCTAGGGACTTTCGGGGTTTCCGCGACGCGAAAAAGTGGTTTTCGCGGCCCGAAAAACCCAACAAAGAAGAGGAGAATAGTGTAGGTGAAAGGTTGTCAGAGAAGAAGATGGAAAGCGCGAAAGGCAAAGTGTGGAAAGTATGAGCTGTTTAGGGTTTTTATAAAGTATAATTAAATTGTGGTCATTGGATTGAAATAGTATGCAGCAGATCATTGATTTGCATAAAGAGAGAGATTCTTTAGTTTATGAGAAGTCGTGTGTTGGAAGATGTTTCAGAAAACAAAAAGGAATGTCACTTGGCATTAATCCATAAATAGATATTTATGATGGAGGTGACAACTAAATCATTCCTCTATCCATACACCTCTCCGTGCATCCTCAATAATCTGCCAAGAACAACTGAACACGGATAAGAAGATTTTGAAAAAATCGCTAAGTCCTTAAGGCATGAAGGAAAGTGCAAATTTCTGGATGACTGTAGTAAAAAGAAGTGAACCAATGAAGGTAAGACTTGGGTCCAATCAATTAGCTACACCTCCTTCGACTAGACTTGAAGGGGAGGCTAGCGATACTGGTTATATTGAGTCAACCTAGGAGATGATGTGATTGTCAAAGTTAAAGTAATGTGGCAGTCAAAGTCAACGGAGAGAGCATCTCCTCATATGGCTTTGATTGTCCACCCGATGCTAAGGCTCGACAGATGGGCTTGGTCAAATTCTGAGTCATGTGAATAAAAGGTTGTTCAGCCCTTAGGCCAATTGAACATAAGGGTTTCAGTGTTTCACCTTTAAACTAAAGAAACAACACGCCTGGTCACTCAATAGCTGATCAAGTTTAAGGACGGTCGCCCTTATAGGCCGGCCGGGATAGCCAACCCTTAAGGCGCTTAAGGTGTTTAGTTTCATATTGCTAATCGGACGGATCTCTAGCAGGCATAAGTTATTATATTATTTCTCAAACAGACTCTCAATGTGTCCAGTGTATTATATTATTCTTTAAATGAATGACTCAAAATTGCATAGAATATAACTGAGCGGCTTAATGCTGAGCTAGATATAAAAGTAGTTCGGCTTAAAGATCAGCCAAGATACTTAGCAAACAACATCCAAACAGCCTATTAGAATAACATATCATGTGTCAAATAATATTCTCTTGGAACCTTCTTTAGAGACCCTCTCGCCCCCTATTAGCCGACCATTTATAATAGTATATTCCTTCATTAGCCTCAATAGTAATAGAAGCTATAAATGACAGAAGAGGTATACATGTGGGTAAAGGGAAGATTCCTTGGAGGATTGTTACACACCACCTGAGTTGTACACTTCCCTTTACCTAACCAACTCTGACACACTCTTCCACCTCATGATTATGGACATTATGTGAGGTGGTATATAAAGGGGAAGTCCTTTCCGTGGTAAAGGTACGTTCTCTAAACATCGACAACTTTATTCTCACACACAGGTTCTTACTGTTCTTCATCCACCCGTTTGGATCGACATTGACTTGAGCATCGGAGGGCATTCGCCAAGGACTCCTCTTGGTTTCTAGGGGCTAACATTTTGTTAGCTCGTCTCTGTGTGCATAGGAGGAGGAGAAAGCTTTTCTGTGAAGAAAAAGGTGTTCTATCGGTCAACCCTCAATCCATCGTGCCTTGTGCGTTGTCTCTACAGTTTTCAGACAGGATCATTTAGTATGAAAAAAGTAGTTTTTTATGTTGCCCGCATGCACACTTAAGGGGAACTTGCTCATGTGAGTAGATGACTCTCAGATGCGCACACAGGTGTATGTATGGGGCGTGTAGCATAACTTTTGTGTGTGTGTATGTGTGTGTGTGTATATATATATATATATACACACACACACACATATATATAAATGATATTCTGCTCATCTTTTGCGCGACTATGAGTGACGCGTTCACATGACATTGCTAGCTCAAAATTTTTATATTATTAAATTCTTTTTATTCTCTCTTCTCTCACCCTTAATTCAAAACATTCACTTACTTTTATTCTCTCTATCTCCCAAATCTAAATTTTCCTCACTCTCGCTCTTTCCTTTGCTGCTGTCTTATGTTACTCTCACTCCTCCCCTTCTGGCCCATCCACCACAAGCAAAGCAAATGTACTGCAAATTAAGCACAAAATACAACAACAAACTTCTTCTAGAATGGGCTGGAAACCTTCAAAACACTTTCCCAAACTGTTTCCTGCTCTATCGCAAGCTCTTTTAGTTAATCTCTCTCTCCACCTATCCTCCACTCAAAACTTTCAAAATACTTTTTCAAATCTATTTTCCCTCTCAGTCTCTCCCTTGCTTAGATGGGCTCATTCTAAACACTTCGTTGCCACTGCCAACTCCACTTATGCTCATCCACTGTAAACTTCTTCTTGAATGGGCTAGAACCTTCCTAAACTACCACCGCAAACATAGCTGACGCTGCCCCTCCCACTCCTCCATTCTCAATTGTAAGCCCTTCCTCTAGTATCTATTTTTCTCTTTGTACAATATTTTTGATTAGGATTTATGCTACAATGTACAAGCCCTAGCTGTTATACGTTATAGCAGCTACTCGACAGTATTCCTTTCTTATACACAGAGGGGGATTTCAAAAAGATGAATAATTAATAAACATTGAAAATAGGCACAACAATCCTTACTATCCAAGTAATTGCTACACATTGTAGCATCTATTTGGACAGTAGCTGCTACAACATGTAGTCGTTATTGTCCAAGTAGCTGCTATAAGGTGTAGTAGATACTATCCAATAATTATTACATGTCGATTGATACCTTGATCCTTCTGCCTTTTAAATTAGTGATGAAAAATATATATGATATTTGAAGTTATAGTATTTATAGGTCTTCTAGCTTAAACTCTTCCACGATGTATTAACTCTTGAATAAATTAGTGATAAAGAATTGACTTTTAAATTTATTTTGTTGTCATGTTTCTATCTAGTATTAATTACAACATGTAGCTGCTTGCGGTACAAGCCAAACAATATTTTCTTAAAATATGAATAATCTTTTTGATAAATTTTATTTTTTTTAGTTATATAATTTTTTCTAGCAAACTTGCCAAACATTAATTCCCACACCTCATCGATGGTTTGTCATTTCATTTTAAGTTATAATTCCCTCTAATCCTAATATAATGTTTATATGTAATTATAAATGATGTATTTATTATAGGAGAAAATATATGTTGTCTTTATTAGACATCAACTAAGTGTTTATGACATCTGGATAGAAGCATCTAAACAAGTTAATGGTTTTAAGGGTGCTATACATCGGTATTTCAAGAGTAAAGAGGAGGCAAAAAGAGCTTTTGAAGCACATTTTGATAAAATTCTAGTACCTACCTCCTTTACATTGAGAGGAAAAGAAAGTTCATGTGTAGCCCCAAATATAGTATCAAGTTCAAACTCAGAGAGAAAATTATCAAGACTAAAGAATTTAGAAAAGTCAAAGATGCATTGGAAGAGTTGTATTAACTACAAATTAGTGATGAAGAATATATATGACATTTGAAGTTGTAATCTTTATAGGTCTTCTGGCTTAAACTCTACCACGATGTATTAACTCTTGAACAAATTAGTTATAAAGAAAAGATATTTAAATTTGTCTTATTGTCATTGTTTCTATCCAATATTATGGTTCATATTGTGCGATTACTTTTTTTTTCCCTCATGATTCCCAACTTGATGACAAGTGATAACCCCGAAACCTGGCGAGCAAACATTTTGAACCATCCTACTTGGAAGTAGCTCACCACGATGCCTGGTTTTCTTTGCGATGCTTGTCTTCGTCTATTAACCCCACCGCGATGCCTAGTTTTCTCCTCCAAATATTTGCTTCTATTGTAAGTATTTTGTTAGGTTTTAGTGTTTTGAATCTTCTCCTCTTGTTTAGGGTTTCAATTTATTAGGATTTTGATTTTTCTTCTAGCTGATATAATGGTGTTGACTGATTATAAGTCTTCGCTTTGAAATTATACTTTCAGGGAATAGAGTTTTAAAAAAGATTGTGATGTTGTGGCAACTACTCGACAGTAGTTGTTACAACATGGTTAAACCCTATTGACTGCTATAACGTGGTTAAACCCTACTAGTAGCTACTTGACCTTAACTACTACAACGTGAACAATGGATATATTATAGTAGCCATTAGACATTGTAATGTATCATATTATAGTTGAAAACTAACATTGTAATGTATCATCAAGATTATCACTAAGATATGATATATTTGTCTGACAGAATTAAATGGTGATCAAGAGAACTTCTGCTTTCCATTCATATCATAAGAAATTATAATGAAAAAATAATTACCCTCAGTCCAAGACTTTTATATCATCAGTAGAAATAAATGATTAGCGAATGGAGTTGATAAATGGAAGCTTATTTGCTTGGGCCTTAGCCATGCCTGAAATTGCAAATATTTGAAGCCTTATACAAAATATCTTTGATAATTGGGATGTTGAAGGCAAATACTTCATCTTTAAAAATCATGATATTAACTTCACAAGAAAAGATGTTGCACTGATTCTAGGACTCCCAGACCAAGGTGACAAAGTTAATTTACAGTTAAATGCAACCTCCACCCCACACTTTCTTCAAAACTTCACTACTGTGGAGTGTTCAAAGAAGGAACTAGAGAATAAGATGATCAGCCTCAGCAAACAACCATCATTTGCTGAATTCGATACTCTCTTTTGCTAACTTTTAAGATTGTATTTCTTTATTAGTGTATTATTTACTACTACTAGCAGTATATCTAGATTACTAGCACAATCATTAATTGATTGTATAGATAATTTTATGAATTTAGGTAGGTATAATTGGTATAAGACTATATATGACTATATGAGCCCACAACTAGAGGTCATTGGTGTGATGCTTTCACTGAGGCCGAAGCTAGAGGGCCTTAAGAGAAATCAAGCTCTCATGCTCAAAGGGTTTGCACATCACCTCTCTATAAGTTCTTACATTTTAGTGGAATTTATATATGTTATGCATAACATTTTAAATTTAAACATTCTTATTGTATTGCAAGTGTGGATGTGTAAACATGTCAGAATAATGGAGCTTTACAGACAACATGCCCTTCCAAGAATATGTAGATGGAAATGGTTAGCCTCTAGTGTGGAGACAATAAAGTCTAGGATTACAGAACTACCTGCAAGCCAAATAATTGTTAAGTCTATCAGATCTAGAGATATATCTACTCTAAAATGATTTACTAACAAATGTTATAGAGCATAAAAATCAACAAATTGCTAAAGGATTTAAAGAATCAGTTTCTGAGGAAATCTTGAACAAGTTCCTGAGCAATTTCCTGGACAACAAGTGGAAGATCAGGAATATATTGTAGAAGGTGTTCAAGAGAAAGAGTATTTTACATTTTTCTAAGCAAGGGAGTCTGAAAATATTCATTTGAAGTCTTTGGTTGAAGCCAAGGTCTAGCTCATTGCTGTGATAAAGACCCAAATTAGTGAGCTAACTGATGTGATTAAAAATCATGCTAACTATTAGAACCCCAAGGTTATTTTGATGTGATCAACAAGTTAAGTTAGATCCTGTGGTGTTTTAACCTTGTGTCTAAGTGTGCAGGAGCTTAGGAGCACAGGGAGTCGAGCAAAAGATGCAACTAGCGAGAAGGACGACATGGGAGAGAGCTTTTTTCGATTGGCTGAAATCACCCAAGTGAGCGGAGCCGGAGCGGAAGACTCGGACCGAGGCGAGCAGCACCGGAACAAAGGGTCCGAACCAGAAAAAGCCAACTCTGTTGACTTTCTTGGTCCGAGCGCTCGGAACCCTTCTGGGCGCCCGGACATGGAGTTTATCAAGATCATGGTCAAACGTGATTTATGCGAGAAAGGTGTAAAATACGATAAGAAATAATAATTAAATAATAAGGTTTAATAGACAAAAAGCCTTAATGGAATTTTTAGAAATTTTCTAGGATTTAATTGGAGCTCGTATGACGTAATCAAAGGGGATGCATTACTGGGCTCGAAAAAAAGCCTATTTGGAATACCCGGAGGTGGGAGTTAATTGAGGAATGGATCTAGGGTTTAATTAGAAAATCCCTAAGTTATAAAAGGGAAATTTCTCGTGCCCTACCTCCCCACACGACGCCAAACTCCTTCTTCCCGAGCCTTCACCGTGCGAGTACAAGCCGGCCTCCCTCGTCCCCGAGCCCTCACCTTCGCCGGCCTCTTCCTCTCTCAAGCCACAGCTGCCTGCCCTCCTCCCTCATGTAAGCGACACAGCCGACGATCTCTTCTCCGTCGAACCACAACCGCCGAGCCACAGCTTTCGGTACCTTTCCCGCGCGTGAGCACCACAGCGCCGCCATCCTTGTGCCCTAGCACCGACCATCTTCTCCCTGTCCTAGCACCGGCAGCCGGATCTCTACCACCTCCGGCCGTAACAAGAGCTATCCAGCAAGTAGATTCCCTTTGTAAGTATGAGATGAATATTTCTTTCCATAGGTTACAATATCGTCCGGGATGATGTCTAGGGTGTCTGGTGAGTTGGTTTGGTTGTGTGATGTTTTCTTACGGTGCTCTTGTTTTGTTATATGATTTCTATCAATTCTCTACGACGGATTGGGGTGTGTGAGCTAGAATTGAGTGTTGATCGATTTCCTTTCAAATTGTTGAGTTCTGGACTCTATTCTTGCAGTCTTCGTTGGATTTGAAGTAGGAGGTATAAATGTTAAGGTTTTGTTCTTTAAATGCCTTTGAAGTGGATGTAGTTCTTGTATCTTGAATCTGAAGTTAGTCATGTTTCTCTTTACTTCTCCCATTGGTGTGATTAACCTGGACAGATCTAGGAAGGTTAGGGTTTTGGGTTAATGATTCCTTATCGTGACCTGATACTTGTTCTTCTTGTTGTAATGGAGGATGGGGTAATAGATTTGAGTGGATTGGGGAGTTGTCTTCATGGTCGCTTTATCTTCCTGATGGTCCTGGGCTTCTAGCAGTGGATTCCATTGTTGACAAATTGATTTTGAGGTTGTAATGGTTCCGCATAGGGGAATTTGTTTGCTATGTGATATTGTTTTCTTTAGTAAACTAGGGTTTTCCCTAATCAAATTCGGTTATTTGTTAGCCACCTAATTCATGATGGGTTTAGTTAACTGGTTCATGTTTGACATAGTTATGATATACATCATGTGGTGCAGGATTTTGATTCGATATGGGTGATTTGACGTTGGGTTGGTTTGGCACGATCTTCGCAATAAAGGCGGGTACTTCTTACCTTGATTATGTAGTTCTTTGAACTTAGTGCATGAACTATTTTTGGACAAGGACTGTTTTACCTTGACTCCACCCTTATTTTTCCTTCATTTGATACTTCCACATGATCTTCGAGATATTCGTTTCCATATCTATACAGTCTCTTGTTGTTGTCCATGATAAGTAGCAGATACTAGATACCATGTTTGTATGTCTTGACTGTTGTTTATTTATATACTATATTGAGCATACTGGCTTCATGTAGCATACCTAATTTTTACTTATATTGGTATGATGGTTGTTGTTTGTTTAAGTACCGTATTGAGCATGTTGGCTTCCTGTAGCATACTTAATTTCTGCTTATATTTGTATGATGACTATTGCATTTGGCGCATTATATCATGGGATGCATGTCAACGACCAATTCTCCCTTGCGGTCGAGAGAGTTATTGACTGGGGTTGCATCCTCGGCCACTCGAGAGAGTGGTAGCTGGAGTTGATGTCGCTTGTCTTGTCGTGCTTCCACTCGGTCACGCATAGGTAGTGATAGCTGGAGTTGCGAGCAGTAGGGACCCCCGTCGCAAATGTAGCTAGTTAGCTATTATGCAACTGTCCCCTCGACCACTCAAGAGAGTGGTAGCTGGAGTGGTGTACAGTCTGTCACTGACCCGACCTCTCGACCATACAGGGGCCATGGTGCAGAGAGGTGGGCGGGAGTGACCATCCGTGCATACATTGTTATTATACTTGCTTTGGCTGTTGCTGGTTGCACATGCTGTTGTTGCTAGCTTATGCTACTGTTGCTTACTTATGCTGATATGCTTATATATGTTGAGATATATATCTGTTGTGTGTGTTTAGACTGACTTACCTAGTGGTAATATATATATACCTCACATGTTACCCTTGTAGTTATGAGTAACTCTATAGCAGAGTTGTTCTACTCCTGATTTTACTAGCCTAGGATATGGTTACAGGTACGAACATTTATTGTGATTTTATTTTAGTATCTGCTATCTTTTCCTTTTATGAGACTGTATACTGTTGGCACTCTCTATTTATATGTTATGTTCATGCACTATCTTTCTTTACCCGCTGAGTTCCAATACTCACCACACTACAAAAATGGTTTTCTTTCGCCAGGTAACAAGTAGATGAGTCATGGATGCTTGGAGAGATGTCGGCTGCCAGTCCTGGGTCCTATGTCACACTCGAGGATAGTTTTCTTTTTGGGTTTTGTTACTGTTTGGGTGGCATGTTAATTTTACGTATTTTGCTTTTGAACAAGTCGATGTGGATTTTTGGAGTATGGTCTGGTGGTTACAGGTATTTTTGTTAGTACCGTTGTTGGTCTTATGTTCGTATTATTTTGTGTTTTCCGCTGTGCATGTTTACTTTCAGCCGTGTAGGCTTATTAAACTGCATGGTTGTGTTTATTTTGTTCCAGCCAAGTGGGCTGATGATATAAACTGCATGGTTGTGTATATATTCCAGCCGTATGTGGCTGATGTATATTTTGTATGTAGTAATGCTTCAGATTGTCACCCATACAGGGGAGATGCTGCCAGATTTTTGTCTAGCAGGACTGTTTTAGGGGCGTGACAAATTTATGGTATCAGAGCGGGTTTGCGATGTCGATTTCATAATTGTGGATTTCTGAGTTAATTTGATACCAATTTATGGTATCAGAGCCATAGGTTTACGAGTCTTATTTTAGATGTTTTGGATTTCGTGTTTTGGATTTTCGAGTTAATCTGATACCAATTTATAGTATCAGAGTGGGGGTTTGTGATGCCTATTTTAGGTGTTCCGATTGTTTTGTTTTCCTTTTATAAGTTGATTCCTCGATATGACTCTCAAGTTTTGGGACTAGGCAGCGACAGGATGTCTCCAAGCTATAGGATGTAAGTTGTCTACTACTAAATCATTTTCCTAATGGCACTTATATACTTATTACTAACAGGAATGACACGAAGAGGGTCGACTGCTATGCATAACCGTGGACAAGGTCGACCACGAAAACAACCCACGGTGTCAATGGGTCCCGAACCTGCTGCCCAAGGGATGGCGTTTACAGGAAACCTAAATGAGGTTGATTCAGGTAGCAGTGATTGGAATCCTCCAACCTCTACTAGGGAGCGTGAGTTACAGATGTCGGGAGTACCACCTTCTATTCCTGCTCCATACACTACTGGTTGGGTAGTGGATAGAGCTCGAATACCCTTGTTGGCAAAGTCTGTAAAAGTTCGAACTACTCAATTCCATGGAGGTGCTGATCCTTGGGCGACTCATAGTTGGTTGAAGAATTTGGAGGGCACATTTGGGTACATGAAGTGTACAGATGAAGAGAAGGTGGAGTTGGCCGCATATCATCTTCGGGATCAGGCCGTCACTTGGTGGGACATGCAGAAGATGATCTTTAGGGAACAACACGTCACATGGTTGATGTATCAGGAGGCATTTGAGAGACAGTATTTTCCGGCCACGTTTTGTCTAGCTCGTCGTCAGGAGTTTCTGAACCTCAAGCAAGACGACCGTTCTGTGATGGAGTATAATGCAAAATTCAGTAGATTGGCTAAGTTTTGTCCTCATCTTGTGGCTCAGGATCATGATCGGATGCATCAGTTTACTCAGGGACTTATGGCATACATACGACTCAAGATGTCAGGATTTCCAAGTAGTTCTTATCGAGAGGTTTTAGATCGGGCGTTATTCATTGAGATGACTCAGCAATAGGTGAATATGGAAAAAAGTAACAATAAACAAGCAACACAGAAGAAAGAGAAAAGAGGCCAGAGCTCATAGGTTACTTCAGGAGGGTCCTCTCCACCTCAGAAGACAAGGCGAACCTCGGATGGGGGTTCTCATTCTTCTCAACGAGACCGGAAGAATGACTTTGGGGGGATCATGTGTTTTCAGTGTGGCTCCAAAAGTCATACCAAAAATGATTGCCCGTTGGATCATGCTATATGCTTCTATTGTAAGCTTCCAGGGCATGAGAGTCGGAATTGCAATATAAAGGCTCAGTTGGAGACGATTAAAGATACCCCTCAGGGAGGGCAACCCGCCCAGCCACGACAGCAAAAAGGACCTCAGAGGACTCAGAACGCTTCATATCAGCTGCAACCGCCGGGGCCCCAGGGGAAGGTATATCATATCCAGAGTCAGGAGTATCCAGTGATCCCAATGACCACGTAGTACTCTACTGCTGCATCCCCTTATCAGACATATCCTGTACAGTAGGACCCTCTCCTTCCATCTTAGCCTTATTTGGCATTCCAACCGCAGCATCAGCCTCAGTACCAGCAGCAGCAGCAGGAGCAGGGTGTCGCCCCTCTGATTCAACGTCAGTCTACTTCAGGGATGCCAACAAGTGGTATTAGCACACAACTCCTGTGTTCTTTTCCTAGCAATAGTTTGAGCAATTAATGAGTGTAAGAGGTTTCTCCGCCTTCACTGAAGGAGATTTTTAGAGCTTTCATTTATCCTTGGATTAACAACCACTATGTTGCAACCAAGTAAGCCCTGCGCCTCTTCCTTTATTTTTCTTGTTGTTTATTTTAATTATACTATTGCTACTAATCTGAGTTGAACAACCTAGAAATGTGTTTTTAAAATTTTTGACATATAAAATCATCTCTCTCTTGTCGGCCCTACCGGTCACAACAAGTGGTATTAGAGTCAAGTTGACTTCAGGAGGATTAACCACCGAACGAAGCACACGAGATGGCTGGTTCAAGCATCTACCCATCGAAGTTTGAGGGGAATTTCACCAATTGGAAGAAGAAGATGAAGGTATTTTTCAAAACTAATTTTTATTTGCTTTTAATAATGGAATTTGGTTTTGTAGCACCCGAAGGCAAAGAAAAATACCACTAGACCAAAAAGGAGCAAGACGATTTCATTGCAAACAGCAAAGCAGACTTCCATCAGCTAAGCGTCTTACCGCCACAAAAAGTCAACCGGATCAGAGCCTATGAGTTTGTGAAGGAGCTCTGGGAGAAATTCCTGGAACTACATGAAGGAACCTCGGAGGCGAAACCCGCGAGACGGGATCTGCTCAGAAACTAGATCAGTAACATCAAACTGGAAGAAGGGAAAACCGTTGCACACCTTCACTCAAGGATCAAGGAGCTAATCACTGGACTCACGAATCTCGAAAAAAAGATAAGTAACCGAGATTCACTAAGATATGCTATTAATGTATTCCCTAGAAATACTGAAAGGGCATCATTAGTAGATGCTTATTATATATCTAAGGATCTAGATTCAATTACTTTAGAAGAATTATTTTCAACTTTTGAAGTCCATAAAATGAGATGTGCAGGTCCGAAGAAGGAGCATAACATTACCTTAAAGGCAAAGGCAGATGAACAAGATTTAGAATCTTCTCTCGACGATAATGAAATAACACCGATGGTACGTAAATTTAAAAAGTTATTTAGAACTAAAAGTTTTAATCAAGTGCATGGTAGAAAAAGAAGGATAAGATGCTACCACTGTAATGAAGAAGGGCATGTGAAAGATAACTGCCCTAAATTGAAAGACAAGGACAAGAGCAAGAATAAGAATTTAACCCAAGCAAACAAGTATAAGAATATGAAGGCGACGTGGGATGAAACATCATCTGAATCAGAGATTGAAGCCATCGCAGGACTTGCGCTAGTGGCAAGTCACCAAGAAGAATGAGATGAAGCAAGTTCCTCTGAAATGAGCATCGAAAGCATCGATGAAGGGGAAGCGACATCGGAAGACAACAATACTTCATGGAGAGCTTTGGATCACGGGATCGATAAGGTAAGTCAGGTACAGTCTCTTCTGCCTGATATATTATTTCAGTTTGTTAAATTATTAACAAAGAATTGTTGTAAATTAAAAAAATAAGTGAAAGAACTAAAGTCAACTCTAGCTAAATCTTGTCGATTAGAAGACTCTATAAAGTCAAATTTAGAATGAAAAATTGCACAAAGAGAAAGAAATTTTGAAGAATCACACATGCTCAAATATTCAACATATTAGAAAATATAGTGGATTGAATTGGTACCTTAAATATCATAAGGGACAAATTAAAAAAATGTCAAAGAAATACATACCTAAGAGATTCCTAGTTAACCAGTAGGAACGAACCTATATTGGATTCCAAAATTATTTTTTGGATTGAATGCTTTTAAATTATGGCTTTCAAAGTAAATTAAATATTGAATTTCTTTACGAGATTTTGTCTAAGAAGTGGTTGTTGTTCCAATATCGAAAAAGACCTAATGCCTCGCCACAACTTGAAAGCCAATTATTGAAATAAGTATTTAATTGACTAACTGTCAAGCATTTAAAAGTTATAAAAATACCTTAATTCTCTATTAAAATTAATTAAATATTTTTTTAATTCTCATCTTTTTAAAATAGTTAGAATATTTTTAGACTTTTAAATGAATCCCATTTTTAATGTGATCAAAAGGAGAAGTAGAGAACAAGTCTAGAGGGTGCTTGCAAAATTTTTTTACTTGCAAAAATTTAGAATTTTTTCCCCTAACTTAACTTGAGTTTGATCACATCAAAAAGGGGGAGATTATTGGTATCCCATGGTAGTTTTGATGTGATCAACCAAGTCAGGTTAGGTCCTGTTGGTGTTTAACCATGTGTCTAAGTGTACAAGAGCTTAGGAGCATAGGAAGTCGAGCGAAAAATGAGTCTAGCGATAATGACGACACGGGAGAGAGCCGACGGGCTTGGTGCGTCTGAGGGATGAAGAGCTGCAAAAGAGTACACTAGTGGACGAGAAGGACACACGCGATGGCCTGAGGGATGAGAAGCCGGAGCGGAAGCCTGCTCGAGGAGAAGGTCAAAAATTGGGTTTGGGTGAGCCCTATTTCGGTTGGTTGACATCACCCAGGTGATTGGAGTAGCAGGAGAGCAAGAGAAGGCTGAAAATGCTGCTGGAGATGCCTTCAAAGGGAGTTGAAGGTTCCTCCGAGGTGCCTCCGTGCGCCTCCACACATTCACTGTGGAAGACGCCTTCCATGACTAGAAGGTGCCTTCGATGAATAGTACGAAGGCGCATTCCAGCCTTGTGGAAGGCGCCTTCAGCCAGGTTGATTTTAGTCGTTGCCGCCTTCCAGCCCTATGGAAGACGCCTTCAAGCCACGGATAAGATTTTTTAGGGACTATAAAAAGACCCCTAGACCTAGGAAATAACACACAACTCCTTTATTCTTTTCCTAGCAATAGTCTAAGAAATTAATGAGTGTAAGAGGCTTCTCTGCCTTCTCTGAAGGAGATTTTTAGAGCTTCCATTTGTCCTTGGATTAACAACCACTTAGGTTGTAACCAAGTAAACTCTACGCCTCTTCTTTAATTTTTCTTGTTGTTTATTTTAATTATACTATTGCTACTAATCTGACTTGAACGGTCTAGAAAGGTGTTGTTTTAATTTTTGACATATAAAATCATCTCCGTCTTGTCGGACCAACTGATCACATCAAGTGGTATCAGAGCCAAGTTTGCTTCAGGTGGACTAACCATCGAACGAAGCATACAAGAAGTTCGGTTCAAGCATCTACCCACCAAAGTTTGAGGGGGATTTTACCAACTGGAAGAAGAAAATGGAGGTATTTTTCAAAACTGATTTTGATTTGCTTTTAATAATGGAATTTGATTTTATAGCACCCAAAGGCAAAGAAAAATACCAATGGACCAAAAAAGAGAAGGACTATTTCATGGCAAATGATAAAGCATATTTCCATCTGCTAAGCATCTAACTGCCACAAGAAGTCAACCAGATCGGAGCCTACGAGTCTACGAAGGAGCTCTGGGAGAAATTCCTGGAACTACACGAAGGAACCTTGGAGGCTAAACTCACGAGACGGGATCTGCTCAGAAACTATATCAGCAAATCAAACTAGAAGAAGGCGAAACCATTGCACACCTTCACTCAAGGATCAAGGAGCTAATCACTGGACTCACAAATCTCAGAGAAAAGTTAAGTAATCGAGATTCACTAAGGTACGCTCTTAATGCATTCCCTAGAAATACTAAATGAGCATCATTAGTAGATGCTTATTATATATCTAAGGATCTAGATTCAACTACTTTAGAAAAATTATTTTTAACTTTTGAAGTCCATGAAATGAGATGTGCAGGTGAGAAGGAGCATAACATTGCCTTAAAGGCAAAGGCGAACAAACAAGATTCAAAATCTTCTCTCTACGATAATGAAACAGCACTGATGGAAAGTAAACTTAAAAAGTTATTTAAAACTAAAAGATTTAATCAAGTGTAGGATAGAAAAAGAAGGATAAGATGCTACCACTATAATGAAGAAGGGCATGTGAAAGATAACTGCCCTAAACTGAAAGACAAGGACAAGAGCAAGAACAAAAAGCTGACTCAAGTAAACAAGTACAAGAATATAAAGGCGATGTGGGACGAAACATCATCTGAATCTGAAATTGAAGCCATCGCCGGACTTGTGCTAGTGGCAAGTCACCAAGAAGAAAGAGATGAAGCAAGCTCATCCAAAATGAGCATTGAAAGCATCGATGTAGGAGGAGCAACATCAGAAGAAAGCAGTACTTCAGGGGGAGTTTCAGATCATAGGATCGACAAGGTAAGTCAGGTACAGTCTCTCCTCCTGATAAATTATTTCAATTTGTTAAATTATTAACAAAGAATTATTGCTAATTAGAACAAGAGGTTAAAGAACTAAAATCAACTCTAGCTAAATCTTGTCGATTAGAAGACTATGATAAAGTTAAAATTGAGAATGAAAAATTATAAAAAGAGATAGAAACTTTGAAAAATCACACATGCTCAAATATTCAACATATTAGAAAATATAGTGGATTGAATTGGTACCTTAAATACCATAAGAGCCAAATTAAAAAAATATCAAAGAAATACATATTCCTAGTTCGCCCATAAGGAAGGAACTTATATTGGGTTCTAAAATTATTTTTTTGATTGAATGCTTTTAAATTATGGATTTCAAAGTAAATTAAATATTAAATTTTTTTAAGAGGCTTTGTCTAGAAAATTATCGTTGTACCAATATCCAAAATGGCCTAGTGCCTCGCCGCAACCTAAAAACTAATTATTGAAATATGTATTTAATTGATTAACTGTTAAGCATTTAAAAGTTATAAATATATCTTAATTCTCTGCTAAAAATTAATTAAATATTTTTTAATTCTCATCATTTTAAAATAGTTAGAATTTTTTTTAGACTTTTAAATGAACCCCATTTTTAATGTGATCAAATGGGGGAGTAGAGAACAAGTCAAGAGGGTGCTTGCAATTTTTTTTTACTTGTAAAAATTTAGAAATTGTTTTCCTAACTTAACTTGGGTTTGATCACATCAAAAAGGTGGAGATTTTTAGTATCCCGTGATAGTTTTGATGTGATCAACCAAGTCAGGTTAGGTCTTGTTGTGTTTAACCCTATGTCTAAGTTTACAGGAGCTTAGGAGCATAAGAAGTCGAACGAAAGACGCGGCTAGCAAGAAGGATGGCATGGGATAGATCTGACCGGCTCAGTGCGTTTGAGGGACGAGGAACTGTAGAAGAGTACACCGGCGGACGAGAAGGACGCGCATGACAGTCTGACAGACAAGAAGCCAGAGTGGAAGCCTGCTTGAGGAGAAGGCTGAAAATTGAGTTTAGGTGAGCCCTATTTCGGTTGGCCGACATCACCCAGGCAATCAGAGCAGTAGGAGAGCAAGAGAAGGCTAAAAATGCTGCTAAAGGCAGTTTTAAACAGAGTCTAAGGTGCCTCCGCACGCCTCTGCGCCTTCACTATGGAAGGCGCCTTCCATGGCTAGAAGGCGCCTTCGATGAACAGTAAGAAGACGTCTTCCATCCCTATGGAAGGCACCTTCGACCAGGCTGATTTTAGTCGTTGCCAAAGGATAAAGCTTTATCCTTTGGCACCTCGCTGGAGGTGCCTTCCCACCCTATGGAAGGTGCCTTCAAGCCATGGATAAGATTTTCCATGTGCTATAAAAAGACCCCCTGGACTTATGAAATATCACACAACTCCTGTATTCTTTTCCTAGCAATAGTATGAGCAATTAACGAGTGTAAGAGGCTTCTCTGCCTTCACCGAAGAAGATTTTTAGAGCTTTCATATGTCCTTAGATTAACAACCACCTAGTTTGTAACCAAGTAAACTCTGCGCCTCTTCCTTCATTTTTCTTGTTGTTTATTTTAATTATACTATTGCTGCTAATTGAGTTGAATGGTCGAGAAAGGTATTGTTTTTATTTTTTATAGATAAAATCATCTCCCTCTTGCCGACCCTACCGGTCCCAACAAGTGGTATCAAAGCCAAGTTCTCTTTAGGAGGACTAACCATCGAACAAAGCATACGTGATAGCCGATTCAAGCATCTACCCATCGAAGTTTGAGGGGGATTTCGCCAACTAGAAAAAGAAGATAGATGTATTTTTCAAAACTAATTTTGATTTGCTTTTAATAATGGAATTTGGTTTTGTAGCACCCAAAGGCAAAGAAAAATACCACATGACCAAAAATGAGTAGGTCGATTTAGTGGCAAATGAAAAAGCAGAGTTCCATCTGCTAAGCGTCTTACCATCACAAGAAGTCAACCGGATCAGAGCCTATGAGTCTGTGAAAGAGCTTTAGGAGAAATTCCTGGAATTACATGAAGGAACCTCAGAGGCGAAACTCGCAAGACGGGATCTGCTCAGAAATCAGATCAACAACA
This sequence comes from Zingiber officinale, assembly GCF_018446385.1. Classification (NCBI taxonomy): domain Eukaryota; kingdom Viridiplantae; phylum Streptophyta; class Magnoliopsida; order Zingiberales; family Zingiberaceae; genus Zingiber; species Zingiber officinale. The sequence goes on along the minus strand of NC_055989.1, from coordinate 60,310,626 downwards.
TCAAACTGGAAGAAGGTAAAACCGTTGCACACCTTCACTCAAGGATCAAGGAGCTAATCACTGGACTCACGAATCTCAGAGAAAAGGTAAGTAATCAAGATTCACTAAGGTACGTTCTTAAAGCATTCCCTATAAATACTAAATGGGCATCATTAGTAGATGCTTATTATATATCTAAGGATCTAGATTCAACTACTTTAGAAGAATTATTTTCAACTTATGAAGTCTATGAAATGAGATGTTCATGTCTGAAGAAGGAGGATAACATAACCTTAAAGGCAATGGCGGACGGAAAAGATTCAGAATCTTCTCTCAATGATAATGAAACAACATTGATGGTACGTAAATTTAAAAAGTTATTTAAAACTAAAAGATTTAATCAAGTGCAGGGTAGAAAAAGAAGGATAAGATGCTACCACTGCAATGAAGAAGGGCATTTAAAAGATAACTGCCCCAAATTGAAAGACAAAGACAAGAGCAAGAACAAGAAGTCAACCAAAGCGAACAAGTATAAGAATATGAAGGCGACGTGGGATGAAACGTCATCTAAATCAGAAATTGAAGCCATCGCCGGACTTGCGCTAGTGACAAGTCACCAAGAAGAATGAGATGAAGTAAGCTCATCCAAAATGAGCATTGAAAGCATCGATGCAGGGGAAGCGACATTGGAAGAAAGCAGTACTTCAGGGGGAGCTTAGGATCACAGGATTGACAAGGTAAGTCAGGTATGGTCTCTTCCTCCAGATAAATTATTATAGTTTATTAAATTATTAACAAAGAATTGTTGTAAATTAGAAAAAGAAGTTAAAGAACTAAAGTCAATTCTAGCTAAATCTTGTCGATTAGAAGACTATGATAAAGTTAAAATTGAGAATGAAAAATTACAAAAAGAGATAGAAACTTTGAAAAATCACACATGCTCAAATATTCAACATATTAGAAAATATAGTGGATTGAATTGGTACCTTAAATACCATAAGGGTCAAATTAAAAAAATGTCAAAGAAATGCATACCTAAGAGATTCCTTGTTAACCCAAAAGGAAGGATCTTATATTGAGTTCTAAAATTATTTTTTTGATTGAATGCTTTTAAATTATGACTTTCAGAGTAAATTAAATATTAAACTTTTTTAAGAGGCTTTGTCTAGAAAATTATTATTGTATCAATATCCAAGAAGGCCTAATGCCTCACCACAGCCTGAAAACTAATTATTGAAATAAGTATTTAATTGACTAACTGTTAAGCATTTAAAAGTTATAAAAATATCTTAATTCTCTGTTAAAAATTAATTAAATATTTTTTAATTCTCATCATTTTAAAATAGTTAGATTTTTTTTAGACTTTTAAATGAACACCATTTTTAATGTGATCAAATGGGGGAGTAGAGAACAAGTCTGAAGGTGCTTGCAATTTTTTTTTACTTGCAAAAATTTAGAAATTTTTCCCCTAACTTAACTTGGGTTTGATCAAATCAAAAAGGGGGAGATTGTTGATACCCTGTGATAGTTTTGATGTGATCAATCAAGTCATGTTAGGTCTTTTTGGTGTTTAATCCTGTGTCTAAGTGTACAGGAGCTTAGGAGCACAGGAAGTCGAGCAGAAGACACGACTAGTGAGAAGGATGACACGGGAGAGAGCTTACTGACTCGGTGCGTCTGAGGGACGGAGTTACAGAAGAGTACACCGGCGGACGAGAAGGACGCGCATGGCGGTCTCAGGGACGAGAGGCCAGAGTGGAAGCTTGCTCGAGGAGAAGGCCCAAAATTAGGTTTAGGTGAGCCCTATTTCTGTTGGCCTAAATCACCTAGGCGATCGTAGTGGTAGGAGAGCAAGAGAAGGCTGAAAATGCTACTGGAGGTACCTTCAAAGAGAGTTGAAGGTGCCTCCAAGGTGCCTCTGCACGCCTCCATAACTTCACTGTGGAAGGCACCTTCCATGGTTGGAAGGCGCCTTCGATAAATAGTATGAAGACACCTTTCAGCCCTATGGAAGGCGCCTTCGACCAGGTTGATTTTAGCTATTGCCAAAGGATAAAGCTTTATCCTTTGGCGCCTCATTGGAGGTGTCTTCTAACCCTATTGAAGGCACCTTCAAGCCACGGATAAGATTTTCCAAGGGCTATAAAAAGACCCCTAAACTGTAACGACCCAAATTTCCTCCTTTTGAGCCCCAAAAATAATTTAAAAATATTTTAAAATGCTATAGAAAAATTCTAGAGATTTTTAGAAATTTTTAGAGTATTTTTACGTAATTTTTGGAGGTTGTTTGTTATTTTTACCAAAAGAAAGAAGTTTTAACAAAAATGTTCAAGCCGAGGCTCGAACCGGCAACCCCTGACCCGAGCAAAACCCGACTAACCAACTGGGCTAGCAGGTGTTATTTAATCAAATAAAGGGAGAATTTTATTTAAGTAGTAGAAGTTAATAACAAGAAATAATAGGGAGAAAAATGGTTGCAGCCGGGATTTGAACCCGCGACTCCAACCATGAGCCAAGCCGCGGCTAACCAAGTGCTCCAGCTGTCGGTTCTGCTTAGAAAAGGTAGGAGATTTATTTAAAGCAGTTAACAGAATATTAAGGTTATAAGAGGAGAACTTAGGGCTTGATTATTTCCCCGTGACCTAATTTTCTCCCCTCTCCCTCACGAACGGCGTCGGCGCCGATTCTGCTGAGCAAAGGAAAACGAAGCCATAGCTTCATCTCCGGCGGCTGGCCGAAGGGGATTTCCGCGAACTCTTCTCGGATTCGAGCTCCTCTCGTCAAGAAGGACCCGTGAACACGAAGAGAGGCCACGATTTCAAGAGACCCGAACCCTAGAAATCTTCCTTATTCGGCTGTGAGTTCAAGAAACCGAGGTAAGTGCTTCTCACCTGCAGTAGGAGTAGTTCCGGATCTTTGTGTCCTTGAATTCAAAGTATGCTGTTAAGATTTTGGTTTTGGGTTTGCTGCCGTGAGTTTCAAAGAAGAACATGAATGGTAAAGTTCAAGCATGCGGGCTGTTTACCTCAAGCTTTGTAGATGGAATTCAGATTTGTTTCTATGTAGATTGTTCTGTTGAATTTTTATGAGCACGATCAGTCAAATATGGAATTTTACAGGTTCCGGATTAGTACGTCTTTATTGGTTCTACTTTTGTTTTTGGAATCCTTGTAGGGAGTTAAATTAAACAGATACTTGCAACTTGTCAGTCTCCTGTTAGATTCCTGCCAAGATTGGTTAGGTATTGAAGAATTAGATTGTGGTTAGAAGATTTGAGTATGGGTTAGTTGAATTTGATTCTTGCTGTATGACGAACATATTATGTTATTTCTGAACAGAATTGAAGTGTTTTAAAATGTTTTCCATTGTGTTTCACTACTGGTGTTGGCTGGGAAATGTTGGGCAGATTTGAAGGGATAGGTGCAGTGTGGTTAGGTGGATGTGTTTACAACATTCTCCTATGAAACTTGGATTGTACATGTACTACTTGAAGTTTTGAGTTGAGTCCTATAAGAATGACAGTAGAGGGGTGATGCATGGTTATCGGTATTACATGATATGAATCAAGTATAGAGAACTAAATTGATATGAAACACGAAAAGAAGATAGAAAGATGCAGGAAATATGTTTAGTGGAAATTCAAGTCACAAAGAAAAGATACATATGAAACGAAGCATTAAGAAACTAGCTAAGAGTGATAGAATACCGTCTATAACTTTTCGTTTACTATTATTTGTGAGCATATGCAGTTTTTATGTGCTATGAGTTGAACATGAGCAGATTTCCATTAAGAAAATGCAGATTTTTGTTAAGAATTAGTGTGCAGATTTGATTAATGATTAGTGCAGATTTCATTGTGTTATTAGCTGGACATAAGCAGTTTCCTTTGCAGAATATTAAGTGCAGTTTAGTTTAGTTCTTTAGCAAATGCAGATTTCATTTATGCTATTAGTAGAGCACGAGCAGTATTTCTCCTTTGCTATTAGAATAACATGAGCAAAGTTTCTTTTAAAGCATTAAGGTTCTAGATTTCTTTTTATATACTAGCTTGAGGTGATTAGTTTGTGGCAAAAATATAGATTTAAGTTTCTTTGCTACCTCAATATGCATATGGAAAATACCCTAACAGTATTTTGGGTTTAAGAAAAGTATAAGAAAGATAAAGAAAAGAAAGAAAAAGGCCAAGGCCTTAAGTAGATCCCAAAGTCAAGACTTTAGGGATTTTGACACACAAGGTGCTTATTAAAATGCCAAGGCATTTAAAGAAGAAGTAATTAAGATAATAAATATTTTACTTTTAAGAAGAGGCTAGTACTCGACTTCCGAGGTTGTCGTTAAACAAATCCAGGTGTCCAATTCCGAGGTCTTGGCCCTGGTAGACCGAGGTCTGCTCTTTTAGGATTGGTGGCTCGCTACCCCAACCTATTAGGGAACGCACATAAGATGGTACTATGCCTGGGCCCAAGGAGAAGTTGATTATTATTTTGAAGTATTATAAGTATAAGTTTTTGAACAAGTAAAACGAGTTTTACATAAACATAAAGTATTAAAGATTAAGTTTAGAACAAATGAAATAAGATTCATATAGTTCTAAAAATCAGTAAGTTTAGTTCTTTATTCTACCATGTTTATCTAGTAGATGAGTAGTTTTTCATGTTTACCTATTAGATGAGCAGCATGATTAGCTATTAGAATTACATGAGTAGATTCCTTAGCTTTTCTTTGCTATTAGTTTGACATGAGCAGTTATGCTTATGCTTTATTTCTTTTTAGAGCATATAGTTTCTAATTCTTTCTATATACATGCATATTCGTGTTTTTGTGTGTTAGACAACGCTTACTAAGTAAATTTTGCTTATAGATTGCACTTCCTCTTACTGCAGATACAGGAAAAGAAAAGTGTTAGCAAAGGAAGGCGACAAGGAGGTGCGGATGATGTGTGATGCCAGGACTAGGGAAGTCTTGGGAATAGAAAGAAGTTCCTTTAGTCTTCTTTCCTTATTCTTTTTTTTAGCTTCCGCATTTTAGTTATTGTAAACATTTGAGTTCAGTTTAGTAAGTAGATATTTGTGTGTTTGATACTTATTTAACTGCGTGGGTGTTTGATAAATGTTCCAGCCGCCTGTGGCTGTGTATATTATGTTATGTATTAATGATTATAGTCACCGATACAGGGGAGACTCTGCCAAAATTTTTCGGTAGGGATTCCTCGTGGTTTCGATCACACCGGTTAAATAGAGGTAGTAGTTAAGTAACGGTCATCCTTAGAGAGTAGTATAGTATAGTAAGAAGGGTGGTCGTTACATGAACTTAGAAAATAGCACACAACTCCTGTATTCTTTTCCTAGCAATAGTCTAAGCAATTAACAAGTGTAAGAGGCTTCTCCGCCTTCATCGAAGGAGATTTTTTATTTATCCTTGGATTAACAATCACCTAGGTTGTAACCAAGTAAACCCTGCACCTCTTTCTTCATTTTTTTTGTTGTTTATTTTAATTATACTATTGCTGCTAATCTGAGTTGAATGGTCAAGAAAAGTGTTGTTTTATTTTTTGACAAATAAAATCATCTCCCTCTTGCTGGCCCTACCGGACCCAATAATTAATCCTAATTGGCCAATAACAAGGGCAAAGAGGACTGCTACAAAGAGAATCACACCCCCACTTGATAAAGAAATTGAGAGAGTATCTATGCCCAGGAGATATAAAAAGGTAAATGTCTAATATGAGCATGAGACAAAGATCCCCAAAGGAGAGAAAATTATTGAGCAACCTATTAAAGTTCAAGAATCCCCTATCTCACCTATGGAAGTAGCTGCCACATCTTCATCATCTAGACTCTCACATGCACTTGTCAAATAGAAATCTAAAATCATGAAGGTACGATTTAGGTTGGTTAATTGTTTTGTCTTTTATTCCTATATGACATTTAATCACTCATGGAGAAAATTTTTGTCTATGTATTTGTTCAACAAACGAAGTCATATTTTAAGAAAAATAAAGATGATATAGTGGATGAGATATTATTGAAATTGAGTCAACTAAAGTGAGTCAAGTGATACTTAAGTTACATGCTTATTCTAATGCAAAGATATGATGAATAATTTTAATAATTGTATTGTGAACACAAGGACGAATTACATTGGAATTAGATTCTTATTGTATTGTCAAACATACATTTCATAATGTTGAATAAATTCAACAACGCATAACTAGAAGTTGATATAACATATGTAATTCCCATAGCTGCTACAATTGTAGCAATTATAGCAATAGCTCTAGTGTTATAAAACATAATTTATGGATATATTTTATTTTATTTTTTGTTTATGTAGGACTACGATAAAGCCAATATGGTTCAATGGAACATTCATATTGAATATGGAATCTTTAATGACTATTTTTTATTGAACCATACTCATATGATAATTGTATAAATGCATATTTTACAATCATTATAGAGGAAGCCAAAGCATCTGGCATACCATATTGGCTATCTATATTTTGTGCTATTGATTTTGTTGCAAATATAACACCAATTGCTATTATCGACTTTTTTTCCATATATTCCTCTTACAATGTTTGTCTCTTTATACATGATTTGTTTGGAATAATATCATATTAAGCATTTAGTCTATCATCAAACATTGACAATGACAAGCCAATAAGATATATATTCTGTCTTTTAAATAACTCAGATGATCATTGGTACCTATTGATTATTAACTTGCAAGAAGCTTAATATATGTATTATAACTTCCTTTGAACCTCAAAACTATACACTTCTAAGTTTCATAGTTTTGTAAGTACTTGTCATGTTGAAGAATTGTATATAAATAAGCTTTTAGTGTGTATTGCTATAAACTTCATTCATATGCAGACAAACTTTTTAAAAATATACATGAATGTTACTATGATATTTGGTATCTAGGACTACAATCATTAACATCGAGAGAATTTGACGTATCTACAATCTCGGGTGCAACACAAGTAAAATTGTAAATATATGTTTATCCATTTTTTAGTTGCATCTCTATTTTCTTGTTTCCAATTAGATTATTAACAATCCAAAAGAACCTATATCTTTCAGGTTAGATTGTGCATTTTTATTATGTGGTACGCTAAGAGTTTAATGTATCAAAGACCTAATATATTTGAATAAGATGGGATAAGAGAATTTAATTTTCATGTTAGTCATAAAATTTTTACTAGCAAAAAATGGATTACTAAAAAGTTAGTGTAAATTTATTATAAAATTGATGTCAATTTTTACCAATATTTTTTATCAAACTGGTGTAAATGTATTGTAAAACTATTGTAAATTGTTAGGTTGGTGTAAATCCATTATATAACTGATGTAAATGTATTGTATACACTAAAAACTTGGAACTATTGTATAACTGGTGTAAATGTATTGTCAAGATGGTGCGCATTGTAGCAGCTATTATCGATTAGCTGCTACACATTGTAATAGCTAATACTGATGTAGCTAATAAGCCCTAAACTCTAATTGTCACGCCCCGAGGGTATACTTGTATGCCAAATCGGATGGTACCCCCTAGTGACAATATAGGAAATATGATATCGAACCAATTCAAGCCAACATAAAAATACCGATGTAATATAACAACACCAAGCACAAAATGATAATTCATGTATATATGCATGTACATGTGAACATACTCAAAATCTAATATAGAAAGAAACTGTAGCCATAAACAACAGGAATAATAATATAAAGCAACTCAACGAAAACCTAACTCGAGCAGGACTGACAGCCAGGACCTCTGAGCGACACAACACCTCCTCTATTAGCTAACTTGAAAGTCAAGGGAAAAGTAAAGGGTAGTGAGTATAACAACTCAGTGGTAAAAGAAGATAGTGCATGCATAATATACCGGCAGGAGATCAAAGGATGTAGTCTTAAGTAAAATACTTACTAACCAACGTAGGTGTCCCAACATAATCACCAGCTAACCAAAAGTATAATCAATAATATAGCACTTCATTAACTTGCTCAACTAAGTATAACCAACAAATCGGGAGTACAGAGAGTACCTCCAAACCTGCACAAACAAATATATGACCGACATATAGCAAGCATATAACCAATACTGACTGCAGAAGAACACTCTACCACTGATGGTCCCGTGGGTAGTAAAGATAAATGACTAGTCACTGTCCGCGGGAGAATGCTCTACCACAGATGGTCTCGTGGGCAGATAGGGTAAATAACTAATCACTGTCTGTGGGAGAACGCTCTACCACAGATGGTCCCATGGGCAGACAAGGATATATCCCCATGGTCACTGACGACTCTCTCAATCATGTATGGGAGACAGGATATACTAACGGTCGCTAACGACTCTCTCAACCACGAATGAGAGAGAATGATCGGCAGGATATACTAAAGGTTGTTTATGGCTCTCTTAACCATGAATGAGAGACAATGGTCGACAGGATATAGCAACCAAGGGTCTAGTAGAATCCTTGAAATACTATACCATAGTATAATTCTACTAATGTATATGCATGAGCCTATATAACAAGTAAGGGTCTACTAGAATACTCGGTACCCTATATTACGATATAATCCTACTAGTATATAGGCAAAAAATGGACAATCACGTCCCCAAGTTACTAGTCACCTAGCATTAATATCTTGACTAATTCCATGGAATCATCTCAAATATAATAAACAATGGGATCAAGATCAAATAATCCCAGGGGCTGATTCAAAGGGGAAAGCCTAGTGGAGTACACTACCTTTCTGCTAGGGTGTGATTTCCAACAAGTATAGGTCAATATAATCTCACTAATATATATGTCCTCACACCAGTATACAACTATACTACTTATAATATCAGTGATCTATAGGCATGAGCCTAAGTATGTAATCACACTATAATATAAATTCACGAACATAAGCTATAGGCCTAAATAAAAATAAAGATCTATTAGGATACTCAATATCCTATACTACAACATGAAATAATAAACAAAGGTTTAGTAAAATGTTCGATATCCTATACTACAACATGATCATCCTAACAATAAACATAGAGTCATCTACTAAGGGGTATAGCATAATATCCAATGTCCTACAATACGGTATTGTAATATCATGCATATCCATAAACATAATCATGAATATTAAACATAACTACATATCTATCAACAATGGATCAATATATAAGGATAAACAATAATGTATCAATTTCAGGAGTGATATAGGATAGACTTAAGATAAGCAAGTATCTACGATCTCATCAAAATATAGCAGTAAATAATCACACACTATAATCAAAGCTATCAAGAAGATAAGAAGGATCTACCCACCTCATTGTAGATTATCCTAACCATCTTCAAGTCAACAGATTTGCCTCAAGCTTGAATCCTGTAAATAAAGGATACGAGGCAAAACTAAGTGCTAAAAAAATCCTAGGAACGAAAAATCAAATCAATTTATCAACCTTTTGACTTATTCCTATGTTAATCCATTAATTAATCAATATTAATTCTTCAATTAAATAATCAACTAATTAAACTAATTAATCCTCTAACTGATTAATTGAGGTAATCAATTAAAGAAATTAGTTATACCTAATTAATCAAAGCATCGACCACATGTAACACTCGGTCGGTGATCGAACTGCAGCAGTCGTGACTCCTTGTTACTGTCTTACAACAAGTGATATGGCGGCACATGCTGTTGGTCACTCCTTTGGTGAAGCAACGCGGCGGCCGACGGTGATCTAGAGATGCGCTATCGCATGGGGAAGGAGAAAGGAATCCAGTAGGGCCAGAGACGTCGGCGACGACATCGACTGGCGGAGGAGGTGGGGTGACGACAAATCTACTATGGAAAAATCACAATGGTTGGCACGCGACCGTGCCCGACAAAGACCCATGGAGATAGTCAGTTGCTTTAGCAGGAGCAACCAGGGTTGTTGATAGTGTCGGCGGCTTTGGAGGTCGCTGGAGCAGCGATCGACTCGCTGTGGTGCATGGTTGGGTGGCGCCGGTCCTGAACGCGGCAGAAGCACCGAGTGCGTGTGGGTTCGCGACGTGGGTGGAGAAGGATGCCGAGAGGAGAAAGCATCAACGTCGACCGGTTGTGGGTAGAGGAGTGGCGCCGGTGGTCGGCGCGCGATGTCGTCAATCGAGCACGCAACGTCGCGCTCGTGGGGAGGGAAGGAAGTTGACGACGGAAATGGAACTTAGGGTTTAATAAATAAAAACCGAACTTTAGGTCAATCAACTCCTCCTATAAATAGAATATTTTTAAACAGGCTTTAAATCCTATCAATTTATCTCTATAAAAACCTAAAACGTCTCATATAAAATCTAGAAAAAATCCAATAAATTTTAAAAATTCATATAGACTTATTTCCTGATAAATTATCCATGGATATATATATTTTTGCCTTACAATAATTTAATTATGCCACATTTGAATCATATTTAAATCTTTATGATATTTTTGGTATATTACACTAATAATTGAATAACCAATTGATTTTGAAAATAATGAATTTATGGCAACTCATCACTTAATTAATGGTGGGCTACCTACTCTTGCATTGATCTATCATGTCCATACAATGACCACTTTGGTAATTCATTAAAATATCCCTAATATTTCAACTGTGTCCCAATTGTATCCCTAAAGAATTCCAATGGTTGAATGCATCTCTTATCCTTTTAAATGTGCCTCAAATATATCATTCTTGTTAACTCCGTCATTTATAATTAATGGAATGAGGATGTGTTTCTCACATGAGAATTTTTGTTGCATATTTTCTGTCCTTTTTCCCTATACATTTTACCATCTTACAACTTTCCTGTTCATACTTTTATCAAAACAAACAATGATGATCTGGAGAATGCTTGAAGATCATTCATAACATAAGTAGCAAAAGCTTGGAATACATAACACAAGCACATTTATTTATCTCAATACATCCATCAGCCTTTTTTACAAAAGACAAAAAAAACTACTTAGCATCATCTCTAACACCGAGAGCTTTCAATTGTTGTTGTATCTCATCTAAGATCCTTGCAACATTTAAACAATGGTTACAATGCTCATTTGTTAACTCTAACTATGCATCCATAAGTTTAGCTAGCATCTCAGATTGGTCGGGTTTACTAGAACTCAAGGCAACAGTTGAGCTTGATGCGAATGTTGAGCTTGAAGGTTTCTTTTCAACAAGGGTAAAGGTAGTAGCTTGTTTCTCTTTGTATGTAGTAAATGTTGTTACTGCTTCCTCACTAGTTTTAAAAGACTTGTGTACAACTTTGCTAAATTTGTTAACTAGCATTTGTGTTTCTTCCCAAGTGCTATAAATGTCAGGGTTCCGTCCAACAAACATAACATATGTCTTGCCCTATAATTGTAACAAAAGTTTGCAAACTTATTTTCAAAATACAATAAATAATCAAAAATTGAAATTGAAATAAAATGGTTTGCCATTTCCAAACTTATTTACTCCTCTTCTTTCTTCTCCTGCTTAGTTTTGATGATCATGACATGTTTTTTAGTTCGTTTGTTAGCCCTTTAGATCTTATTAGCCCAATTGAACGTAATAAATCTTAGACAGAGTTACACCAATTTGGGAATTAAGGTTGAAGAGAATAGAATTGGGATTTTAATTAGGGTTGCAGACTCACGTGAGAAGCACATGCTCATTTCATTAAATATAAATGATGGAGTTAATGAGAAGGATATATTTAAGACACATTTAAGATCAGGGACACATTCAGCTCCTGGAATTCTTTACATATATAATTGCGACACATTTGAAACATTAGAGATATTTTAATGAATTACCGCATGACTACTTATACCTATTATAAACCATCATCCGTGAACATATGCAAAATTTAACTTTGTCAGAAGGGCAATTGTGGGCGCATAATACACCTTCTATTCCCAAATTGAATATCACCCCTATTTTCCTATTAAATTGATGGTGTCGTAGAGGGAGCCTTCTCATTTATCACTTCTATTTCATTACTCTTTTATGAGCCTCCTCATTTTCTTCATCAATCCTTTCATGACATCCAAAGGTAAACAAGTAGCATAACTAGCTATGGTGCCATCTTCTTGACACCACCTTCATCATTCCTTTCATGGCATCCACTATCTTCATCCGAAATCTGGTAGTGTGTCTTTCTCCCAAAGAGGGAATGGCAAGGTAGTCATGTTGTCTTTCGCAGTATATTGTAAACTTTGGTATGGTTTTACGTAGCCTATTTGGGGTTTAGAAAGAAAATCTTTACTGCAAACACCACGAGGTCTAGGCCCAAAGTAGACAATATCGTGTCATTATGGGAGATATGTGAATATTCTTTAGTTGTAACAAATGATATCAGAGAAATGATCCAAACCAGATGTCATGTGGGGTAGCCTTGAACGAAGTTGAGTGTCGGCCCGGAGCAGATCAGGTTGATCGGATGCTTGCGGGGAGGCCCTGGAGGAGGTAAGGGTGATCAAATACTCATGGAGAGTTCCAGAGTAGGTCAACGTGATCGGATGTTCACGGGGAGGCCAGAGCAGGTTAGGGTTGTTAGAGAGTGTATACTAAAAGCCTAGCTTTTGTAAACATTTATTTTTGAAATGAAAAAATCACGTTTGTCAAATGTCTATATTTATTTGTTGAATATAGTTGTTCAATTAATTTATAAAGTAGATAACATGGTGTGTGGCGTCATACACAGAAGATCATGTTATCGGTTCTTTATAAATTATAAACAGTTGCTCACGACTAAGATGGAAAGGAACAAACCATCGGAATAGTCGTAGTGTAATTAAATATTAGTTTATCTTGATTAATAAATTACACTAGTACACTCTAAGTGTATTGAGTAGGACCATTTTAGGTAAGTTCTTTTTGTACTGACATAATAAAAGAACTAAACCTTAGTGATTATGGAAGTGTGTGCTCTTAATCCTAATATAATAACAAGCATATATATTTAATATTTATTTCTTTGACTTATTAAAGGGTGAGGTTTAGCTTGATAAATCAATATGTCCGATAAGTTGGAAATGATATTACTTATAGTGTATATTGTTGATTATAGAAGGAATCTGTGTCTTAGTTATCTAGGTTGAGAATGCCCCAAAGTGGAGCTCATAAGGATTGTCATGTTAAACCCTGCAGGTGGATTTAGTCTGACATGACAATAAAGTTGAGTGATACTACTCTTGGAGCTAGATATTAATTAAGTGAGTTGTCAGTAACTTATTTAATTAGTGGACACTCGTTATCTTAAACACAGGGAGACTAACACACTCATGATAAGAAGGATCCCATAATGTAATTTAGGATTGGTGCGGTAGTGCGATAATAACTCTCTAGAGGAATGAGTTATTATCGATGAACTTGAGTTGTGTGTTCGGGGCGAACACGGGATACTCAAGCTCATCGGAAGGCCAAAACTAATTTCTCCTCTAGGTCCCTGTCGTAGCCACATTAAAGCCTGAAGTCCATCCAAAGAAAGGCCCATCTTGGTGTCCAAGAAGGGGGCTGGTCTATTGCTTGGTGACCAAGCAATGGTCGACCACCATATCCTCTTAAGGGGTCGGCCCCTTGCTTGGTGCCCAAGCAAGAGGGGGTCGGCCACAATAATTCAAACAAGGAGGGGTGTTTTGAATTTTAAAATCTTCTCGTTGTAGAAAACTACAAGTTTTAAAAGAGAGATTTTAAATTTAAAAACTTTCCTTATTTGAATTAGGCCACATGTTTTAAAAGAGTTTAAAACTTTTCTTTTTTAACCATCCTCATAGTTTAGGGAAAAAAGAAAAAGAAGTTTTAAAATTTAAATTTTCTATCACCATGTTAAAAAATAAAATTTTATAAGAGAAGTTTTAAAATTTTAAAACATGGTTTTAATTTTTAAAACTTTACTTTTTTAACTCCTACTTTAGGAAAGAGAGCTTATAAAATTTTATAAGATTTTTTCTTCTTGTAAAATTTTATAAAAAATATATTTCCTTCCTTTTTAAGGGGGCAGACCACCCTTTCTTGGTGCCCAAGCAAGGTGGCTGGCCACATTAAAATAAAATTAAAATCATCATCCAATGATTTGGTGATTGATTCAATCAAGAGGAAAGAAAAGGAAAATAAAAAGGGAAAAGGAAAACCATGAGGAAGATTTTAATTTTTGTAAAAATTCTTCCCTTATTTGCCTTGGGCAAGTAATATAAAAGAAGGGGTGAGGAGGTCTCATGAGACACAATTCTTATTCTCTTGCTTGGAGATTTTGGTGTGGTCGACCCTCCCTCTTCCCTCTTCTTTTCCCTTTTGCTCTCTTCTCCTTGGTGGTGGTGGTGGCCGAATTTTAGAGGAAGAGGAGGAAAGCTTTTGGGTGGTGTTCGTCTTGGAAGATCGTCGCCCACACGACGTCCAAGGCAAGGCGAGGAATACGATAGAAGATCTCGAGGTCATTAGCATACAAAGAGAAGGTATAATTAGCAATTGTTTTACGCATCATGCTAGTTATTTCTTTTTGTATGAATTCCAAACACAAGAGACATTAGATCTAGTTTTTCGAATTTATTTTTCAAGTTTATGTTTTCTTTGTTTTTCGAATTTGTGATTCGATTGTTCTTTTTGGTTAACCTAGAGTTATTTAAGGAAATTAAATATTAGCTTTCCTTAAAAGGCTTTGTCTTAGCAGTGGTGGTTGCTCCCATATCCAAGAAGGTCATATGCCTCGCCATGCAGTCCTGGAAGCCAATTTTGGAAATTAATATTTAATGGAATTAATAACTTAGGTGGATTTGAATCAATAGTGTTAAGTTCCGCTTGCGATTCAAATCTAAACCATTAAGAACAGATAAGTTAAATTTGGAATCAATGATGTTAAGTTCCGTCTGTGATTCCTAATTTAACTTCTAAAGAACACAATAGGTTATTTAAGGAATGGTTCGACACTTGTACAAAATTTTTGTACAGTAAAATCGGTATGTTTTCCTAGAACTAACCAACAATTGGTATCAGAGCTAGGCTTTACCTCTGTGTATTTTGGTTTTCAAATTAATTATGCACATGCCATACATAATTTAGGCAAGATAATAGTAGGATGTGCTAACTTTGTGGTTGCAGGCTCCAACTATTATGACATTTAGATATTGTGTGTGATTGGACCCTTGGACATGTCAAGAGCATTATTTTGTGTGCATGATTGTATGTATCAAATACAGCAGGAGTTGTATTATTTTTAGAATTTTATTTTTGTTCGATCTAGAATACATGTACATTCCTTTATGGAATATAGGATCGATATATGTAAAATTCTATTTTTGTCGTGGATCGGATGCTTGCAAGGCGTGGTACTTTTGGAGGACCAGAGGCGCAGTGGAATAAGAAGCAAGATAGATGTGACAACTCGACCCGAAGGCGGTGGCTAAAGATGGCAGCAGCTAGGGTTGGAGCATACTGAAGACAGTGATGGAAAAATGCCATAATAGTTGGAAAATTTAATTTCCAATTTTATTGCTTTTATTTACTGTGATGTTTATGTGCATGTAATGTTTGCTAGTATAGGTTAAAATCCTCAATTTTAAATAACTAAGTGGGAGAGGAATTTTAATAAATTCTACGGTCTCCATTACTGGTTTGTAAGTGATGCAAACAAACTTGCGCGTTGGCTCTAAGTGCCTTCCTCCATATCGGATGAGTTTGTTTGTGGATCACTAGATCAAACTTCCATTTTGGATAACTATAGGAAATTAATTAAGAGTGTGTGATCTTCCCCATCAGAAGGGGTACAATCTTATTAATGGACTAAGTGTTAAGTAATGGTATACACTTAGGCACGTCTAATAGTATCCTCCCCATATCGGAGTCACTGCTATTATTTGTGTGACCGAAGGAAAACCAACTATTAATTTTATTTGTCATAAAGTTAGGTTGACAAGAATAAAATTAATGGGTAAAATCTCCTCTTACAAATGTTTGATTTTGTATACGTCCACACTATCGTAGCATGCAAAATTCACGGTGATTTAAGGTATTGGTTAATTTAAAATAGTATTGTTATATTATTCTAAATTTAGAGTCTTGACCAAAGTTTATTTTTGTGATTCTTAGGATGACTTTCAACCCACTGGCCATTATACTGAAAGAAAACAAACTTATTGGTCATAATTATATAGATTGGAAAAGGAACCTGGACATTATTTTAACTGCTGAGAGCTATAAGTTTGTATTGACTGAGTCTTGCCCTGAAGCACCTAATGGTGACTCTACCCCAGAGGAGATTGAGTATCATAAGAAATAGGTAAAAGCAGATGAAATGACGCGGTGTTACATTTTGGCTTCAATGTCAAATGTATTGCAACATCAGCATCAAGATTTACCAATGACTTATGATATAATGAACAATCTCAAAGAATTCTTTAGGCACCAGAGTCGGACTGCTAGGCAAGAGGCAATGAGAAAGTTAATGATAGCCACCATGTCTGAGGGGACACCCGTAAGGGATCATATCCTCAAAATGATGGCTTATCTGAATGAAATACAAGTCCTTGGAGGAGAAATTGATGGGGAAACCCAGGTCGATATAATTCTCCAAACGCTACCCAGAAGTTTTGAGTAGTTCTGCCTGAACTATAATATGAACAAAAGAGAGTATACGTTGGCGAAACTTCTGACATAACTACAGGCAGCAGAAGTTATATTTCGTCACAGTTCTCAGATTCACTATGTTGAAAATGATTCTACTTCTAAGTCGAAAGGCAAGAAGAAGAAGAAACAGGTCTTTTCAGCAAAGAGAGTGAATAAACCTCAGAGTACATGACAAAAGGCTGGAATGAAGAAGCCGAAGGGTAAGTGCTTCATCTGCAAGTAGTCTGGACATTGGAAGGCGGATTATCCTCGTAGAAATCAGAACAATAAAGGTATATCTCATGCTCTAGTAGTTGAAACATGTTTAACAGTGTTATCTACCAGTACCTGGTGTGTAGATACGGGAGCCACTGATCATGTCTGCAATTCTTTGCAGGGGTTCTAGGAAACCTGACGACTATTTGAAGGAGAGATAACTGTCTACATGGGCAATGCTACTAAGGTGGCGGCTGTTGCAGTGGGAGACGTCTACTTATCTTTTGATAGGAATAGAAGTTTGATTTTAAGAAATTATCTTTATGTACCCAGTTTTAGAAAGAATTTAATTTCAGTTTCTAAACTGTATGTGGATGGATATTCTGTTTCTTTTAGTAACAATGTGGTTATAAAGAGAAATAAGGTGATTATCTATTCTAGTGCATTGGTTGGTAATTTATATACTTTAAATCCAATTTCTCCCACAAACCAAAATATGAAAATTAATAACACATCTTCTAACTCTAATAAGAGAAAAGAACCTTTGGAGATGAACCAAACGTATCTTTGGCATCTAAGGTTTGGTCATATTAACTTAAGTAGGATTTAAAGACTCATAGCTGATGGACTCTTGGGTCCATTGGAGTTGGAAAATTTTCCAACCTGTGAATCTTGCTTGGAAGGTAAGATGACCAAGAGACCTTTTAAGGCCAAGGGGTATAGAGCCAAAGAAGCGTTAGAACTGGTTCATTCTGATTTGTGTGGTCCTATGTCTATCCAGGCAAGAGGTGATTTTGAATATTTTATCTCTTTTATAGACGATTATTCAAGATACGGATATATTTACCTGATGCGCCGCAAGTCTGAGTGCTTTGATAAATTCAAAGAGTACAAGGCTGATGTGGAGAAACGTCTTGGTAAAAGTATCAAGACACTACGGTCTGATCGTAGTGGTGAATACCTCTTAGGAGAGTTTAGGAATTACTTATCAGAGGCCGGGATTCAATCCCAGTTGTTCGCACCTAGTACACCCCAACAGAATGGTGTGGCAGAACGAAGGAATAGGACTCTTATGGAGATGGTTAGATCGATGATGAGTTATTCAGAATTACCAAATTCGTTTTGGGATACGCTTTGGAAATAGCAGCGCACATTCTGAACTTAGTACCTTCTAAATCAGTATCCTCTACTCCCATAGAATTGTGGAATGGGCGAAAGCCCAGTCTAAGACATATTCAAATTTAGGGTAGTCCAGCACATGTGCTAAATCCAGATGCTGATAAGTTAGAATCTTGTACAGAAGTGCACATGTTTGTGGGTTATCCTAGAGGAATGAAAGGTGGTTTATTTTATAGTCCTAAAGACCAGAAGGTCATTGTTAGCACCGATGCCCAGTTTTTAGAAGAAAACTATATAATGGACCACAAGCCCAGTAGCAAAATTGTTCTAGAAGAACTTAGAGAGGACACGTCTAATTTAGTACCAACAGTACAAGATGAAGTACCATAAGAGACTGCAACACATGTCACACATGTTACACAACCACCGACAGTGCCTCGTCGTAGTGGGAGGGTTGTAAGGCAACCTGAGAGATTCATGTTTTTGGGAGAGTCTTCAGACTTGATCCCGGGCAAACATGAACCTGATCCCCGGACATATGACGAAGCACTCCAAGATATAGATGCAGTATCTTGGCAAAAGGTAATGAATTCTGAAATAGAATCTATGTATTCTAATAAGGTCTAGGAGCTTGTAGAACCACCTGATGGTGTAAAAGTCGTTGGATGCAAGTGGATCTACAAAAGGAAAAGTGGGACAGACGGGAAGGTAGAAACCTTCAAAGCAAGGCTTATTGCAAAAGGGTACACTCAGATAGAGGGAATCGATTATGAGGAGACCTTTTCGTCGGTATCCATGCTTAAGTCCATCCGGATACTCTTATCCATTGCCGCTCATATGGATTATGAGATTTGGCAAATGGATGTCAAGACAACTTTCCTTAATGGAAGTCTTGAAGAAAACATCCATATGAATCAACTAGAAGGGTTCATTGAAAAGGGCAAAGAGCATCTAGTGTGCAAGCTCAATCGATCCATTTATGGACTGAAGCAAGCTTCAAGATCTTGGAACATCCAGTTTAATGAAGTAATCAAGTCATATGGATTTATTCAGTGTCCGGATGAGTCTTGTGTATACAAGAAGTGTAACGGAAACGTGGTGATATTTCTAGTACTATACGTAGATGATATTTTGTTAAATGGCAACAATGTCAAGGTATTATCGAACGTAAGGGTATGGTTGTCCAAACAATTTGATATGAAGGACTTAGGAGAATATGCACACATTCTTGGGATCAAAGTCATAAGGGATCTCAAGAAAAGAATGTTGTGCCTATCTCAAGCTTCATATATAGATACGATCCTTGCTCATTTTGGCATGCAGAACTCCAAGAAAGGTTTCTTATCTTTTAGGCATGGAGTAGCCTTATCTAAAGAGATGTCTCCGAAGACATCAAAGAAGATGGAGGATATGAAGGCAGTTCCTTATGCTTCGACTTTAGGAAGCCTTATGTATGCAATGCTGTGTACGAGACCTAATATCTGTTTTGCCGTGGGCATGGTTAGCAGATATCAGAGTAACCCTAGACAAGGACATTGGATTGCTGTAAAGCATATATTGAAGTATCTGAGAAGGACTAGAGATTATATGCTAGTCTACCAAGCAGAGGATTTGCTCCCTGTGGGTTACACAGATTCGGACTTCCAATCATATAGGGACAATAGTAAGTCTACGTCAGACTATGTGTTTACTCTAGGAGGTGGAGCCATTGCATGGAGGAGTGTTAAGCAGAAATGCGTCTCAGACTCAACCATGGAAGCTAAGTATGTGGCAGCCTCTGAGGCAGCCAAAGAAGCTGTATGACTCAGGAACTTTCTAATGGACTTAGATGTGATTCTTGGTTTGCCCAAAATCATCACAATTTATTGTGATAATAGCGGTGCAGTTGCAAACTCGAAGGAACCACTAGCCCATAAGACAAGTAAACATATACAGGGCAAGTACCACCTGATACGAGACATCGTCAAGCGAGGAGGAGTTGTCGTCGCCAATATTGCATTAGTAGATAACCTGGCAGATCCTTTCACTAAGGCCCTTCCGGCGAAAGCTTTTGATTGGCATGTGAAGGAGATGGGAATCAGATGTATGGCAGCAGATATGGCAGCTTAGTCTTTTAGTATAAGTGGGAGATTGTTAGAGTGTATACTAAAAGCCTAACTTTTGTAAACATTTATTTTTGAAATAAAAGAATCACATTGGTCAAATGTCTCTATTTATTTATTGAATATAGTTGTTCAATTAATTTATAAAGTAGATAACATGGTGTGTGGTGTCACACACAAAAGATCATGTTATCGGTTCTTTATAAATTATAAACAGTTACTCACGACTAAGATGGAAAGGAACAAACTATCAGAATAGTCATAGTGTAATTAAGTATTAGTTTATCTTGATTAATAAATTATACTGGTACACTCTAAGTGTATTGAATAGGACCATTTTAGGTAAGTTCTTTTTGTACTAACTTAATAAAAGAACTAGACCTTAGTTATTATGGAACTGTGCTCTCTTAATCCTAATATAATAACAAGCACATATATTTAATATTTATTTCTTTGACTTATTAAAGGGTGAGGTTTAGCTCGATAAATCAATATGTCCGATAAGTTGGGAAATGGTATTACTTATAGTGTGTGTTGTTGATTATAGAAGGAATCTGTGTCCTAGTTATCTAGGTTGAGAATGTCTCCAAGAGGAGCTCATAAGGATTGTTATGTTAAACCCTGCAGGTGGACTTAGTCCCACATGATAATAAAGTTGAGTGGTACTACTCTTGGAGCTAGATATTAATTAAGTGAGTTGTCAGTAACTTATTTAATTAGTGGGCATTCGTTATCTTAAACACAGGGAGACTAACACACTCATGATAAGAAGGAGCCCATAATGTAATTTGGGATTGGTGCGGTAGTGCGATAATAACTCTCTAGTGAAATGAGTTATTATTGATTAACTTGAGTTGTGTGTTCGGGGTGAACACGGGATACTCAAGCTCATCGGAAGGCCAAAACCAATTTCTCCTCTAGGTCCCTGTCGTAGCCTTATTAAAGCCTTAAGTCCATCCAAAGAAAGGCCCATCTTGGTGTCTAAGAAGAGGGCCAGGCCATTGCTTGGTGACCAAGCAATGGTCGGCCACCATATCCTCTTAAGGGGTCGGCCCCTTGCTTGGTGCCTAAGCAAGAGGGGGTCGACCACAATAATTCAAACAAGGAGGGGTGTTTTGAATTTTAAAATCTTCTCTTTGTAGAAAACTATAAGTTTTAAAAGAGAGATTTTAAATTTAAAAACATTCCTTATTTGAATTAGGCCACATGTATTAAAAGAAAGTTTAAAAGTTTTAAAACTTTCCTTTTTTAACCATCCTCATGGTTTAGGAAAAAAAAGGAAAAGAAGTTTTAAAATTTAATTTTCTATCACCATGTTAAAGAAGGAAATTTTATAAGAGAAGTTTTAAATTTTTAAAACATGGTTTTAATTTTTAAAACTTTCCTTTTTTAACTCCTTCTTTAGGAAAGAGAAATTGTAAAATTTTATAAGAGTTTTTCTTCTTGTAAAATTTTATAAAAAATATATTTCCTTCCTCTTTAAAGGGGCCGACCACCCTTGCTTGGTGCCCAAGCAAGGTGGCCGGCCAAATTAAAATAAAATTAAAATCATCATCCAATGATTTGGTGATTGATTCAATCAAGAGGAAAGAAAAGGAAAATAAAAAGGGAAAAGGAAAACCATGAGGAAGATTTTAATTTTTGTAAAAATTCTTCCCTTATTTGCCTTGGGCAAGTAATCTAAAAGAAGGGGTGAGGAGGTCTCATGAGACACAATTCTTATTCTCTTGCTTGGAGATTTTGGTGTGGCAGACCCTCCCGCTTCCCTCTTCTTTTCCCTTTTGCTCTCTTCTCCTTGGTGGTGGTGGTGGCCGGATTTTAGAGGAAGAGGAGGAAAGCTTTTGGGTGGTATTCATCTTGGAGGATCGTCGCCCACACGACGTCCAAGGCGAGGCGAGGAATACGGCAGAAGATCTCGAGGTCATTAGCATACAAAGAGAAGGTATAATTAGCAATTATCTTCCGTATCATGCTAGTTATTTCTTTTTGTAAGAATTCCAAACACAAGAGGTATTAGATCTAGTTTCTTGAATTTATTTTTCGAGTTTGTGTTTTCTTTGTTTTTCGAATTTGTGATTCGATTTTTCTTTTTGGTTAACCTTGAGTTATTTAAGGAAATTAAATATTAACTTTCCTTAAAAGGCTTTGTCTAGGCGGTGGTGGTTGCTCCCATATCCAAGAAGGTCATGTGCCTCGCCATGTAGTCCTGGAAGCCAATATTAGAAATTAATATTTAATGAAATTAATAACATAGGTGAATTTGAATCAATAGTGTTAAGTTTCGCTTGCGATTCAAATCTAAACCATTAAGAACAGATAAGTTAAATTTGGAATCAATGATGTTAAGTTCCATCTGTGATTCCTAATTTAACTTCGAAAGAACACAATAGGTTATTTAAGGAAAGGTTCGACACTTATATAAAATTTTTGTACAGTGGAACCAGTACGTTTTCCTAGGACTAACCAACAAGGGTGACTGGCATCTTACAGGGAGGCCTAAAGCAGGTCAGGGTGACTAGATGCGGATGCTTAGGGGAAGGTTGGGAATAGGTCAGGATGATCAGATGCTAACGGGGAGACCCGAAGTAGGTCAAGAGTGATTAGATGCTCACGTGAGGCCCTGACCATGAGAGAAATTGTGGTCCTTCATTTGAAGGGAGGATTGTTGGGGATTCAATCAAAGTCTCATATTGAAAAGATTTAGTAAAGATCATGAATTTAAAAGGATGTAAGATATCTCCATTAGAATAAGACCTTTTGGGTAGAGCCCAAGAGGAAAGCCATGAGGTTCTAGGCCCAAAATGGGCAATATCATACTATTATGGAGATATGTGAATATCCTTTGGTGGCAACAAACTTCTCCCAGCCACGACCAAAGTGTTTGTGCAATATGCACTAATGGTCTAATTTAGATTTTGATGAATGACAAACAAGTTAAGTTAGTTGTTTTTATGATCTAATGCATTTACCGAGCATGCAGGAATTAACAGGTCTGGAGATTTAACATCAGGCTGAAACCCAACTAGGTTTGACGACCCGAGAGTTGGTGCAAAGCGTAGATAGATCAAAAGGCTGACCTGATATTTGGTGAGAAGTTAGCTGGGTCTGCGGGGCTTGATAGCTGGCTGAAGTCCAATTGGGTTTACGGACTTGACAATTGGCCAGAAGACTTGGTGGGTCAAGAGGTAATCAATAGATTGCAAGTTGTTAAGTGAAGTAAGTCAATAGTGCTTGAGGCGCCTCCTAGCGATTGGAGGCGCCCTAGAGCAAAAGTCGCTGAGGCACCTCCTAGCGGTTGGAGGCACACTGGAGTGAGGGTTGGAGGCACCTCAGAAGTGTTAGAGGCACCCTTGCACAAGATAAGAGCAAAGCTTGCAAAGACCATCTAGTTCGCTACGGTTGGAGGTTGGAGGGGGCTCAAAGGTCGATGAAGGCGCCCTTAGAAGGATAAAACCCACCGGAAGTGGAGTTTATTATCTTCGAGGCGGAGGGGATGAGAGCTGATGTTGGAGGAACCCTAGAGGCTATTGGAGGTGCCCTCAACAACCTATAAAAAAGTGTTAGAGGCGCCCTCACACAGCATAAGAGCAAAGCTCGCAAAGACCAGCCAGTTTGTTGTGGTTGGAGGTTGGAGGGGGCTTAAAGGTCGATGAAGGGACCCTTAGAAGGATAAAAATCACTGAAAGTGGAGTTTATTATCTCCGAGGCGGAGGGGTTGAGAACTGATGTTGGAGGAACCCTAGAGGCTATTGGAGGTACCCTCAACAACTTATAAAAGGAGGATTGAAGTAGCTCCTTGTACAACAATTGATATTCATTGGATCCAAGTGCCCTCCTTGTTGGATCGCGGCGGTCGGCTAGAAGGGGGGTTGAATAGCCTGAAAAAATAAAAACACAACCCTTCTCGACTTTTCTTAAACTAACACTTGCAAAATAAATGAAGGCAATAAATAGAAAGAAGAGGCAAGAGGATTTTTACTTGGTTACAACTGGGGAGGTTGTTAATCCAAGAAAAGTGTAGCACTAAATACTCCTTTAGGCAGAGAATTCTCTTACACTAGTGAAGCGCAAAAAGAAAGAAACCAACTAAAAATGAGGCGCACAAGTGTTGGATTACACAGTTTCTGAGTTGATATAAAGCTTCTGGACCAAGGCTATATTTATAGCCTTGGTCGGGGCACCCCGAAAGGTTTTAGGCGCCCTAGGGGTGATAAAATTTTTGGTCCAGGCACCTCAGACTATTCCGGGCGCCTCGGACTGTTCTAGGTGCCCCGGACAGTTTCAGGTGCCCCGGAAGGGGAAAGTCAACATCGATGACTGTTTCAGCCCGGGTCTTCTTCTCCGGCTCCGTTTGCCTCAGTCCGAGTCTTTCGCTCGTTTGGGTGATCTCAGCCATCCGGAATAGAGCTCACCTGAACCCAACTTCCGGTCTTCTCGAGCAGGCTTCTGCTCTGCCTTCTCATCCCTCGGAATCGTCGCATGCTTCCTTCTCGTCCGCAAGCGTACTTATCCGCAGTCTTCGTCCCTCGGTCGTACCCTGTCTCGCTAGCGGCGTCTCTTGCTCCCCAAGCAGTCTTCTGCTCCGGCTTCTCAGCCCTCAGAACCACCACACGCTTCCTTCTCGTCTGTCGGTGTACTCTTTTACAGCACCTCATCCCTCGGACGCACCACGTGTCGTCCTTCTCGCTAGCTGTGTCTTCCGCTCGACTACCTGTGCTCCTAAGATCCTGCACACGTAGACACAAGGTTAAAAACACACAGGACCTAACTTAACTTGTTGATCACACGAAAATAACCTTGGGGTTCCAACAATCTCCACCTTTTTGATGTGAGCAACCCAAGTTAAGCTAGGTTAAATAGACATAATAAATAAACTAACTAATTTTGAAATAAGGTGCAAAAAGATAGAAAAAATTGGTCTACCTCCCCCTAGACTTATACTTTTCCTTCTCCCCCTTTGATCACATAAAAAATTGGGGTTTTAGGAAAAACTCAAAGGGTAAAAATTTTGAAAACTTTGAAAAAGTTTGCAATAATTTCCACATAAAGAGTCTCTAAGTAAAAAAAAATTCTAAGTAAACTTTAAGTAAGAAAATTTTTTAAGTGTAACTTTATGTAAGAGAATTTTTTTTAAAAAAAACTCTGACTTAGGCAACTTTGCAAAAATATTTTTGAAAATTTTCCTAAGAAAAATTAAGCAGAAATTTCTAATCAGAATAAATTTTAACTTATGTAAAAATATTTTTTTTTTAAAAAATATGTTTGACAAACTTTCTAAAAAAATGTTAAAAAGACTTTTTAAAACATTATTAAATTTCAACTTTAATGCTTTATCAGAAAGTTAATTAAACATTTTATTTCAATATTTTGACTTCCAGGTCGTGGCGAGGCACTAGGCCTTCTTGGTTATTGGAGCAACAAACACTTCCTTAGACAAAGCCTCATAAAGAAACTCATTATTTAATTTTCTCGCTGAGAGCGCTAAATTCGATTAAAATTTAGATTAAGCAAGACTTAGGAACTCAATATAGATTCCAACGAACTGGATTAACTAAGAATTTCTTAGGGACATATCTTTTTGAAATGTTCCTAATTTGTCCCTTATGATACCTAAAATACCAATTTACATTGTTAAATTTTCTAACATTGGTATTAGATGAGCATGCATGGTTTTTCAAGTTATTTATTTGTACTTTTAAATTATCATTTTCTACTTTTAATTTTTCATTTTCTAATTTAATCTTGTCAAATTCTTCTATTAGGCAAGATTTAGCTAATATTATTTTTAAATTATTAATTTCCTTTTCAAATTTATAGCAATCCTTAGTTAACAATTTAATAAACTTAAATAGTTTGCCGGGAGGAAGAGATCGTACATGACTTACCATGTCAATCTCGTTGTCCGTTTCTCCCCCTAAACTGTTGCTTTCTTCTGACATAGCTCCCCCTTCATCGATGCTCTTGATGCTCATTCCGAAAGAGCTTGAATCATAGTCGTCATGTTGATGACTCGCCATTAATACAAGTCCGGAGAAATCCTCGACATCCAATTCGAATGACGTATCATCCCACGTCGCCTTTAGGACCTTGTGCTTTTGGATAGACTTTTTACCTTTATCTTTATCCTTGCTATTTAGCTTGGGGCAGTTGTCCTTGACATGCCCTTCCTCATCGTAATGGTAGCAGCGGATGGTCTTTTTCTTTCTACCCTGCGGATGGTTAGTTTTTCTAGACTTACAAAGATTCTTGAATCGTCTTACCATCATTACCATTTCCTCGTCGTCGAGAGAAGTTGTTGTTGGGCTTAGGTTCATCTCTCGATGCTTTGAGGGCGACGTTGTTCTTGGGCTCCTTCGTACCTGCACATCTTGATTCGTGCACTTCAAATATCAAGAATAATTCTTCCAAAGTATTTTTTTCTAAATCTTTAGAAATATAAAAGGCATCTACTAGTGATGCCCATTTCGTATTTCTAGGAAAAGAGTTTAGTGTGTACCTGAGTGAATTTCGGTTACTTACCTTTTCTCTGAGATTCAAAATTTCGGTGATGATTTCTTTAATTCTCGAGTGCAGAAGCGCAACTGTCTCGTCTTCCCCAAGTCGCAGGCTAGTGAGCTGATTGCGAAGTAGATCCCATCTAGCGAGATTGGCTTCGGACGTCCCTTCGTGCAGCTCAAGGAACTTTTCCCATAGTTCCTTTGCTGAGTCGTAGTTACCGATTCGGTTGACTTCTTGTGGTGGTAGAACGCTCAGCAGATGGTGCTCTGCTTTGCCGTTTGTCATGTAGTCGGCCTGCTCCTTTTTCGACCACTGATATTTCTCTTTACCTTCCGGTGCTGTAAAATCGAATTCCATAATTAACATTAAGTGAAAATCGGTTTTAAAAATACCTGCATTCACATTTTCCTGCTAGCAAATTCCCCTTCGAACTTCAGAGGGTAGATACTCGGTCCGGCCATTATTTCATTGCTTCGTTCGACGGTTAGTCCTCCTGAAGCACCTTGACTCTGATTGTAACTGTAGGGTGATCGGTGGCCGGCTAGAAGGGGGGTTGAATAGATGTGCCCCCAAAATCGAATGCTTCCTACGTATTTGTTAGTTGCGCAAGCAGAAATACAATAATACAAACACAAATACGAAAGCTAAATACTAAAGGAAAGAATGCAAACCAATACACGTCGATGTAACGTGGTTTGGAGATAACTTGCTCCTACTCCACGGCTGTCCGTAAGGTGGGCGATCCCTATCCTTTGGTGGATTAGCCCCCGGTAAACTCCGGCTACTCAAGCAACTCCTTGTGGGTGGAGAAACCTCATCACAACACCAACCAAGAACACTTGGACACAAGAGAACCTTGAGCACTTTGGTGACTGCTAATTAGGCTTTAACCAAGTCTAATTTTGGCACCTTGGTCGGCCATCCCATGCTCCTTCTTATAGAGCTTGGAAGAAATTAGCAAGCTGATTTGCCCGTTACCAGTTGACTGGTCCTTGCACTAGTCGACTGGTGCCAGCCCAACGGCATGCCAACGACTATCTACTAGTCGATTGGTCCCAGGACCAGTCGATTGGTCCCAGGACCAGTCGACTGATCCTAGCTGTTTCGAGCACAAAGAGCTTCTGTGCTCACCACCAGTCGACTGATCCCAGTACCAGTCAACTGGTACAACCCTATACCTAGGGTCGCCATCCCGAGTACATTTCTCTCAGCACTCGGACCCTCACGATTCACTTGACTCTTCTTTGCAGCTTTGACCTCTTGCCTTCAAGCCTACTTCCTTTGACTCTCGTCCCTCGGATGCATCCAAGCTTGTGGCTCATCCACAATGTCATCCTTCGCGTATGCCTCGAAGTCGCTTCCCTCAGCCCTTGTCCTTGCTGCCTTATCCATGGTCCCTTGGATGCTCCATCCTTCACCGGACCCGAAGCCATCAAGCTGAATCACATGTGTATCCTGCAAACCTGCACACTCACATACACATATCAAATAACGAGGGCAATCCTAACTTAAACCCTTTGCCAAAACACAAAAACACATGGTCGCACGGACCATTGGGATTGCTCCAACAATCTCTCCATTTTTGATGTTTGGCAATACGTTTAAGTTAGGGAAAAAATATAGAAAATAAACATGCTAAAAGAAACAATGGACTTACATTGCCAAGGCTACACACTTGGACTTACACTATCGAATGGACTTACGTTGCCAAGGCTACACACTTGGACTTACACCGCCGAATAGACTTACGTTGACAAGGCTACACACTTGGGCTTACACTGCCGAATGGACTTACGTTGCCAAGGCTACACACTTTGAATTACACTGCTGAAACAAAATGTAAACATGTATTGAAACCTATCACAAGGATCCCCCTACACCTAAGCTCCCCAATGAGCTAGGATTTTCCCACAGGGATTTTTAAAAACCTATCACATGGCTCCCCCTACGCAAAGACACTTAAGGTTTTCCAACTAAACCTTACTTCTCCCCCTTTGCCTAACATCCAAAAAGTTCTCTCAACAATATCCCAATTGTTGGAAACTTATCATCCAAATAGATCCTAAACTCATGTATTTATCCTCCATGGATCTCATACATCTAAACGAGTTGGCACGGTCAAGAACAGTGCTGAAAAACACTTTCAAGCTGGTATCAATCGACTGCCCTTTGGTACCAGTCGACTGCCCCCTTCGACACAACCTTACAGAAGCATTCTATGGTCGAAAAATACTGTTACCAGTCGACTGGTATCTACACCAGTCGAGTAGTACCCTATTTCTGCAAAAATCAACCTTTTCAGGCCAACTTTAGAAATACACTAGAAATTCCATAGATCTCCAAATATCCTCAACTTTTGTGGAGAGGTCTATTATACCCTTGTCTACTTGGGAAAAATACATTACAAAATATATCTATCACTAATCCTAAGATTGACATAAAATCCAAAACTAGCTAAATGGTTCAATTGAACCTTGACCTAAGTCCTAGTTTTAGCTTCCTCTTGATGTATCTGCCCATACCAACCCATAATGCATCCCTAGCATTGGTTTATATGGCATCTATACATCCAAAACCAATTATCATGCAATATAACCCTAACATCATATTCCTTGCATGAAACACAAACCATGTGTGCCAAATCCCTAGGTTTGAGACTCAAGTCCGTCTCCAAATCATTTGGCACACTCCATGGCTTCTCTAGACTCCCAAGTAGTACCCACCTGAGATCCATTAGCCATAGGTCCCAATTTGACTCTTTGAGCTCCCCCTAGAGCCCTTAGCCTTAGCCACCTCCCTAGGTGACTCATCCACAATCGCTAGGCTACATCGGTGCAACTCCGGTGACACTTGGCCTACAAACCTAACCTTCTTAACCTTGGACATTTGTCCTTGGTTAATTTATTCTTACCATTAAATGGCTTTCCCTTGCCATTTATTGACTTCTCCTTGCTATAGTCATATGCAACCCTAGCATAAGACTTTCCCTTAGCATTAGAGACACTAGATCAGTATCCCAAACCCGATCTATCATTGTTGGGTCTTTGACTACCCAACACCATACTTAAACCCTTAGATCCAACATTGAATCTTTCTAGGGTTTTCTCCAACTTATCAAGCTTTGCCTTCAAAGCTTGATTTTCCCTTTCTAGGTTCCTAAACCTAGAGTCAACATGTCCATATTAGACATTCCTAGACCTACCCATTTTTCTAGGCATATGTCTTCCCTTCTTGGGATTAATGCCTTGTGTCTCCTTGGGTCTACCATTTCTAATTTTATCATGAATTGTTCTCCTAGGGTTATGATCTATAATTATCCTATTCCTATCATGATATTTAAATCCAAAATTTTGCATGGCTACAAAATGATAATCATTATTTTTCCTAGCATGCATGGGAGTATAAGAATTTGAATTACGATTCAAGTTAGGGTATACCTCCCTTACCCTTGAAGCTCCCCCTTGACACTTGCTTCTCTCCTTCTTCTCCCATTTCTTTAGATGTGCTAGCTTCTTAATATCTCCCTTCTTGGGACATTTGGTGTGGTAGTGGCCCTTCTCTCCACACGTGAAGCATATGATGCGCATCATCCTTCCTTGGGTTTCTTCATTCCTACAACCCTTGTTAGTATTCAAATTAACTTGAATGAGTTTAGGATTTACCTTCTTCTTACCCATTGGACACCTACTCTTGTAGTATCCCTTCTCATTGCACTCGAAGCAAATTATGTGGTCCTTTGACTTCACTTCGGTGGAGGTGCTTGCTAGGTTGACCACTTCCAAGACCTCTTCTTCTTCTTCACTTGTCTTGGAATTTTCTTTAATTCTTGAGGATGTAGATGATATCTCATCTTCCTTTTCCTCCTCGGATGTTGAGCGTGACTCAACTTCCGTTTGCTCCTCCTCAACTTGAGCAATTAAACCCATCTCCTTGGGTTCTTCTTCTTTTTGTGTAGGTTTAGGTTCTTCCCGTAGAACCATCTTCACCTTGCTCCACAAATCGTAGGCATTCTTATATTCACCTACACCAATTATCACATTAGACGGCAATATATCTATTAATATTGATATTACCTTTGAGTTTGCCTCCGAACGTGAGGTTTGCTCTTCTGTCCAATGTCATGGTCGGAGTCTTTTTCCCTTCTTGTCTCTTGGGACTTCGAACGGGTCCTTGATCACCATCATGGTTTCCCAATCTGTGTTGAAGAAGACTTCCATCTTCATCATCCAATATGTGATGTACCCAAGGCTTTCTCCTTCAAACTTTGGACATTCAATCAAGCCAGTCATCTTCTTGTAGCTGCTCTTCTCGGTGGTTAGTCCGGTGAAGTGCGAACCTCGCTCTGATACCACTTGTAGGGTGATCAGTGGTCGGCTAGAAGGTGTTGGAGTGTATACTGAAAGCCTAAGCTTTTGTAAACATTTGTTTTGAATAAAGAATCACATTTGGTCAAATTATCTACATTTGTTTGTAGTTGTTCAATTAATTTATATTGTAGATAATATAGCATGTGATGTGACATGCAGAAGATAATGTTATCAGTACCTTATAAATTATAAACAGTAGCTCACAACCAAAATGGAAAGAAACAAATCATTAGAAGGTCGTAGTGTAATTAGGTATCAGTTTATCTTGACTGTATAATTACACTAGTACACTTAAAGTGTATTGAGTAGGACCATTTGAGGTCGTTTCTTTTATACTGACTTTATAAAGGAACAAAGACCTCAGTTATTATGGAAGTGTGTGCTCTTAATCCTAATATAATAATAAGCACATATATTTGATATTTATTTCTTTAATTTATCAATGGGTGAGATTTAGTTCGATGAATCAATAAGCCCGATAAATTGAGAAATGATATCACTTATAGTGTGTGTTGTTGATTATAGAAGGAAACTGTGTCCTAGAGATACTAGGTTGATAATGTCCTCAAGAGGAGCTCATAAGGATTGTCATGTTAAACCCTGCAGGTGGACTTAGTCCGACATGATGATAAGGTTGAGTGGTACTACTCTTGGATTAAGATATTAATTAAATGAGTTGTCAGTAACTCACTTAATTAGTGGACATTCGATATCTTAAACACAGGGAGACTAACACGCTCATAATAAGAAGGAGCCCAAAAATATAATTTGAGATTGGTGCGGTAGTTCAATAATAGTTCTCTAGTTGAATGAATTATTATAGATAAAATTAAGTTGTGTGTTCGGGGCGAACACGGGATGCTTAATTTTATCGGGAGACCAAAGCCAATTCCTCCTCTCGGTCCCTATCGTAGCCTCTTATTTATAGAGTATTATACCCACCTTGTATACCCACCTAAAGGGGGCCGGCCAAGCTAGCTTGGGAACCAAGCTAGGGCCGGCCTAAGCATGAATTGTGGTGGTCGGCCCTAGCTTGAACCCAAGCTAGAGGGGCCGGCCATATTAAATTAAAAAGAATTTTAATTTTAATTTTTATTATGTGGAAGATATAATTTATTAAAGAGAATTAAAATTAAAATATCTCTCTTGTAAAAGATCTACAAAAGATTAAAGAAAGAGATTAAATCTCTTTCCTTATTTGTAGATTGGTGAGATATTTTATTTTCTCTTTAAAAATTATTCACATGTTGAAAAATTAAAATTATAGAAATTTCTTTTTATCAACCATGAAGAGATTTTTGAAGAGAAATTTTATTTTTAAAATTTCTGGAAACAAATTAGAAAGTTTTAATTTGTTGATTAAAACTTGTCTAATTTATTCCTACATGAGGTGGCCGGCCACAATTCAATTAATTAGGAAATTTTATTTATTTTTTCTTAATTAATTGTTGTCAAGGAAATTAAGCAAATTTTATTGTAATTAAATTTCCTAATTTACCAAGGCTAAGGAATATAAAAGAAGGGGTGAGGGTGCCTTCAATGGTGACAACCTCTATTATTTCTCTCCCTCTTTTGTTCCTTGGTGTGGCCGGCCATCATCATCCTCTCCCTCTCTTCCTCTTGTGGTGGCCGAATCTCTCTCTCCCCTTGGAGCTCTCGCGGTGGCCAGATACTACTTGGAGAAGAAGAAGAAGAAGGAGAGAAAGCTAGCATCTCTTGAAACTTGGATGGCGTTTTGATTTTCTTCCTTGGTGAAGCTTCCTTATTGTGGCCGAACCTAGCTTGGAGGAGAAGAAGGTGGTTGGTGGTTTCTCATCTCGGAAGATCGTTGCCCACACAACGTCCGAGGTTAGAAGAGGAATACGGTAGAAGATCAAGAGGTCTTTCTAGAAGGTATAACTAGTAGTTTTTCCTTTTCCGCATCATACTAGTTATTTATGGAAATAAAACCAAATACAAGAGGCTTACGTTCTAGTATTTCGAATATGGTTTTTCGAAGTTGTGTTCTTTTGTTTTATTTTTCCTTGTGATTTGATTGTTCTTTTCGGTTAACCTAAAGTTATTTTAGGAAATTAAATATTAGATTTCTATTAAAGGTTTTGTCTAGTAGGTGGTGGTTGCTCCCATATCCAAGAAGGTCATGTGCCTCGCCACGTCAGTACTGGGAACCGATTATGGAAATTAATATTTAATGGAATTAATAACTTAAGGTGATTTGGGTCGAACGTGTTAAGTTCCGCAGGAGATCCAAGTCAAACCCTAAAAAAATAAATAGATTAAGTTTTGGATCAAACGTGTTAAGTTCCGCAGGCGATCCAAAATTTAATTTAAAAGAACACATGGTAGCTAGGAAAAGGTTCAGACCTTTGTACAAAATTTTTGTACAATGGAACCTCTAGGCTTTCCGAGTAGCAACCAACAATTGGTATCAGAGCTAGGTTTTTTGCCTCTGTGTATTTGGTATTAGGTTAATTATGCACATGTCATACATAATTTAGGCAGGTTAATAGTAGGATGTGCTAACTTTATGGATGCAGGATCCAACTATTATGGCTTTTAATTATTATGTGTGTGATTGGACCCTTGGACATGTCAAGGGCATTTATATGTGTGTGCATGATTGTATTAAAATACAGCAGGAGCTGTATTTAGTTTTATTAGGATTTTATTTTTGATCTAGATACATGTACATTCCCTTTATGGAATATAGGATCAAAAATGTAAAATTCTATTTAATGTCGCGGATCGAATCTTGCAAAGCGTGGAACCTTCTAAGGACCATAGGCGCAGCGGAACTAAGAGCAAGATGGAGGCGACAGCTAGACCCGGTGGCGGAGGCCAAATATGGCAGCAGTTTGGGATGACAACACACGGAGGACAACTAGAGATAAAAGCCATAATGGTTGAAAATTAGATTTTCTATTTATTGCTTTTATATTGTGCTGTGTGTGCATGTTAGTTTACAAGTTTAGTAGGCTAGCATAGTTAAAATTCCTCATTTATAAATAACTAAGTGGGAGAGGGATTTTTAAGTAAATCCCATGGTCTCCATTACTGGTTTGTAAGTGATGCAAACAAGCTTGCGCGTTGGCTCTGAGTGCCTTCCTCCATAATGGATTAGCTTGTTTGCAGATCACTAGAACAAACTTCCATTTTTGGATGACTATAGGAAGTTAATTAAGAGCGTGTGATCTTCACCAACGGAAGGGGCATAATCTTATTAATGGACTTAGTGTCAAGTAATGGTATACACTTAGATACATCTAATAGTATCCTCCCCATCAGAGTCACTGCTATTATTTGTGTGACCAAATGATACCAACTATTAATTTTATTTGTCAAAAAGTTAGGTTGACAAGATAATAAAATTAATGGGTTAAAACCCTCCTTTTACAAATGTTGAATTTGTATACGTCCACACTAACGTGGCATACAAAATTCACGGTGTTTTGAGGTGTTGGTTAATTTAAAATAATATTGTTTGAGGAATCAATATTATTTTAAATTTAGAGTTCTGACGAAAAGTTATTTGTGATTCTTAGGATGACTTTCAACCCACTGTCCATCATACTTCAACAGAATAGACTTACTGGACCTAATTACATAGATTGGAAAAGGAACCTGGACATTGTTCTTACTGCTGAAAGCTATAAATTTGTACTGACTGAGCTATGCCCTGAAGCACCTACTGGTGAATCTACCCAAGAGGAGATTGAATATCATTGGAAATGGGTAAAAGCAGATGAGATGGCGCGGTGTTACATTTTGGCTTCAATGTCAAATGTATTGCAACATCAGCATCAAAATTTACCAACAACCTATGATATTATGAACAATCTCAAGGAACTCTTTGGTCATCAGGATAGGGCTTCTAGGCAAGAAGCCATGAGAAAGATAATGACAGCCACCATGCATGAGGGTACTCCTGTGAGGGATCATATCCTAAAGATGATGGCTTATCTGAACGAGATACAGATCCTTGGAGGAGAAATTGATGGGGAAACCCAGATCGATATGATCCTCCAAACGCTACCTAGAAGTTTTGTGCAGTTCCGTTTGAACTATAATATGAATAAGAGGATTTATTCATTAGCGGAACTACTGACAAAACTTCAAGCAGCAGAAGGATTATTTCGTCACAATTCTCAAATTCACTATGCTGAAAATGGTTCTACTTCTAAACCGAGAGGAAAGAAGAAGAAGAAACAAGCTGGCTCAGCAAAGAAAGTGAATAAAACTCAGAGTACTGAATTTAAAGCTGGAGTGAAGAAGCCGAAGGGAAAGTGCTTCATCTGCAAGCAGTCAGGGCATTGGAAGGCGGACTGCCCTCGTAGGAATCAGAACAATAAAGGTATATCTCATGCTCTAGTTGTTGAAACATGTTTAGCGGTGTTATCTACCAGCACCTGGCGTGTAGATACGGGAGCCACTGATCATGTCTGCAATTCCCTGCAGGGGTTCCAGGAAACCCGACGACTAACTGAAGGAGAGATTACCGTCTACATGGGCAACGCTACTAAGGTGGCGGCTGTTGCAGTGGGAGACGTCTACTTATCTTTTAGTAGAAATAGAAATTTGGTTTTAAGAAATTGTCTTTATGTACCCAGTTTTAGAAAGAATTTAATTTCAGTTTCTAAACTGTTTTTAGATGGATATTCAGTTTCTTTCAGTAACGATGTAGTTATTAAAAGAAATAAAGTGATTATCTGTTCTGGTGCATTAGTTTGCAATTTATATACTTTAAATCCAATTTCTTCCACAAGGCAAAACATGTAAATTTATAACTCATCTTCTAACTCTAATAAAAGAAAAGAACCTTCGGAAATGAACCAAGCATATCTTTGGCATCTAAGGCTTGGTCATATTAACTTAAGTAGGATTCAGAGGCTTATAGCTAATGGACCTTTTGAGTTCGTTAGAGTTGGAAAATTTTCCAACTTGTGAATCTTGCTTGGAAGGTAAAATGACCAAGAGGTCATTCAAGGCCAAGGGGTATAGAGCCAAAGAAGTGTTAGAATTAGTTCATTCTGATTTGTGTGGTCCTATGTCTGTCCAGGCAAGAGGAGGTTTTGAATATTTTGTCTCTTTTATAGATGATTATTCAAGATACGGATATATTTAACTAATGCGCCGCAAATCTGAGTGCTTTGATAAGTTCAAAGAGAATAAGGCTGATGTGGAAAAACGACTAGGTAAAAGTATCAAGACACTACGATCTGATCGTGGTGGCGAATACCTCTTAGGAGAGTTTAGGAATTACTTATCAGAGGCCGGGATTCAATCCCAACTGTCCGCACCTTGTACACCCCAACAGAATGGTGTGGCAGAACGAAGGAATATGAATCTTATGGAGATGGTTAGATCGATGATGAGTTATTCAGAATTACCAAATTTGTTTTGGGGATATGCTCTGTAAATAGCAGTGTACATTCTGAACTTAGTACCTTCTAAATCAGTTTCTTCTACTCCCACAGAATTGTGAAATGGGCGAAAGTCCAGTCTAAGACATATTCGGATTTGGGGTAGTCCAGCACATGTGCTGAAACCAGATGCTGATAAGTTAGAATCTCGTACAGAAGTTCGCGTGTTTGTAGGGTATCCCAAAGGAACGAAAGGAGGTTTATTTTATAGTCCTAAAGACCAGAAGGTCATTGTTAGCACCAATGCCTAGTTTTTAGAAGAAGACTATAAAATGGATCACAAGCCCAGTAGCAAAGTTGTTTTAGAAGAACTTAGAGAGGACACGTCTACTTCAGTACCAACAGTACAAGATGAAGTATCACAAGAGACTGCAACACGTGTCACACATGATACACAACCACAGACAGTGCCTCGTCGTAGTGGGAGGGTTGTAAGGTAGCCTGAAAGATTCATGTTTTTGGGAGAGTCTTCGGACTTGATCCCGGGTAAACATGAACATGATCCACGAACATATGACGAAGCACTCCAAGATATAGATGCAGCATCTTGGCAAAAGGCAATGAATTTTGAAATAGAGTCTATGTACTCTAATAAGGTCAGGGAGCTTGTAGAACCACCTGATGGTGTAAAAGCCGTTGGATGCAAGTGGATCTACAAAAGGAAAAGATGGACAGACGGGAAGGTAGAAACCTTCAAAGCTAGGCTTGTTGCGAAAGGGTACACTCAGAAAGAGGGAATCGATTATGAGGAGACCTTTTCACCGGTAGCCATGCTTAAGTCTATGTGGATACTCTTATCTATTGCTGCTCATATGGATTATGAGATTTGGCAAATGGATGTCAAGATAACTTTCCTTAATGGAAGTCTTGAAGAGAACATCCATATGAAGCAACCAGAAGGATACATTGAAAAAGGCAACGAGCATCTAGTGTGTAAGCTCAATCGGTCCATTTATGGACTGAAGCAAGCTTCAAGGTCTTGGAACATCCGGTTTAATGAAGTAATCCAGTCATATGGATTTATTCAGTGTCCGGATGAGTCTTGTGTATACAAGAAGTGTAACGGAAATGTGGTGGTATTTCTTGTACTATACGTAGATGATATTTTGTTAATTGGCAACAATGTCAAGGTATTATCAGACGTAAGGGTATGGTTATCCGAACAATTTGATATGAAGGACTTAGGAGATTGTGCACACATTCTTGGGATCAAAGTAATAAGGGATCATAAGAAAAGAATGTTGTGTCTGTCCCAAGCTTCATATATAGATACAATCCTTTCTCTATCTAAAGAGATGTCTCCGAAGACATCAAAGGAGATAGAGGACATGAAAGCAGTTCCTTATGCTTCGGCTGTAGGAAGCTTAATGTATGCAATGCTATGTACGAGACCTGATATCTGTTTTGCCGTGGGCATGGTTAGCAGATATCAGAGTAACCCTGGACAAGGACATTGGACTACGGTAAAGCATATATTAAAGTACCTGAGAAGGACTAGAGATTATATGCTAGTTTATCAAGCAGATGATTTGCTCCCTGTGGGTTACACGGATTCAGATTTCCAATCAGATAGGGACAACACTAAGTCTACATCAGGCTATGTGTTTACTTTAGGAGGTGGAGCCATTTCATGGAGGAGTGTTAAGCAGAAATGCGTTTCCGACTCAACCATGGAAGCTGAGTATGTAGCAGCTTCTGAAGCAGCTAAAGAAGCAGTATGGCTCAGAAACTTTCTAATGGACTTAGATGTGATTCCTGGTTTGCCCAAAATCATCACAATTTATTGTGATAATAGCGGTGCTGTTGCAAACTCGAAGGAACCACGAGCTCATAAGTCAAGTAAGCATATACAGCGCAAGTACCACCTGATACGAGATAACGTGAAGCGAGGAAAAGTTGTCATCGCCAAGATTGCATCAGCAGATAACCTGGCAGATCCTTTCACTAAGGCCCTTCCGGCGAAAGCTTTCGATCGACATGTGGAGGGAATGAGAATCAGATGTATGGTAGAAGATATGGCAGCTTAGTCATTAGTATAAGTGGGAGATTGTTGGAGTGTATACTGAAAGCCTAAGCTTTTGTAAACATTTGTTCTGAATAAAGAATCACATTTGGTCAAATTATCTACATTTGTTTGTAGTTGTTCAATTAATTTATATTATAGATAACATAGCATGTGGTGTTACATGCAGAAGACAATGTTATCAGTACCTTATAAATTATAAACAGTAGCTCACGACCAAAATGGAAAGAAACAAATCATTAGAAGGTCGTAGTGTAATTAGGTATCAGTTTATCTTGACTATATAATTACACTAGTACACTTAGAGTGTATTGAGTAGGACCATTTGAGGTCGTTTCTTTTATACTAACTTTATAAAGGAACAAAGACCTCAGTTATTATGGAAGTGTGTGCTCTTAATCCTAATATAATAATAAGCACATATATTTGATATTTATTTCTTTAATTTATCAATGGGTGAGATTTAGTTCGATGAATCAATAAGCCCGATAAATTGGGAAATGGTATCACTTATAGTGTGTGTTGTTGATTATAGAAGGAAACTGTGTCCTAGAGATACTAGGTTGATAATGCCTCAAGAGGAGCTCATAAGGATTGTCATGTTAAACCCTGCAGGTGGACTTAGTCCGACATGATGATAAGGTTGAGTGGTACTACTCTTGGATTAAGATATTAATTAAATGAGTTGTCAGTAACTCACTTAATTAGTGGACATTCGATATCTTAAACACAGGGAGACTAACACACTCATAATAAGAAAGAGCCCAAAAATATAATTTGAGATTGGTGCGGTAGTTCAATAATAGTTCTCTAGTTGAATGAATTATTATTGATAAAATTAAGTTGTGTGTTCGGGGCGAACACGGGATGCTTAATTTTATCGGGAGACCAAAGCCAATTCCTCCTCTCGGTCCCTATCGTAGCCTCTTATTTATAGAGTACTATACCCACCTATACCCACCTTGTATACCCACCTAAAGGGGGCCGGCCAAGCTAGCTTGGGAACCAAGCTAGGGCCGGCCGGCCGGCCCTAGCTTGAACCCAAGCTAGAGGGGCCGGCCATATTAAATTAAAAAGAATTTTAATTTTAATTTTTATTATGTGGAAGATATAATTTATTAAAGAGAATTAAAATTAAAATATCTCTCTTGTAAAAGATCTACAAAAGATTAAAGAAAGAGATTAGATCTCTTTCCTTATTTGTAGATTGGTGAGATATTTTATTTTCTCTTTAAAAATTATTCACATGTTGAAAAATTAAAATTATAGAAATTTCTTTTTATCAACCATGAAGAGATTTTTGAAGAGAAATTTTATTTTTAAAATTTCCGGAAACAAATTAGGAAGTTTTAATTTGTTGATTAAAACTTGTCTAATTTATTCCTACATGAGGTGGCCGGCCACAATTCAATTAATTAGGAAATTTTATTTATTTTTTCTTAATTAATTGTTGTCAAGGAAATTAAGGAAATTTTATTGTAATTAAATTTCCTAATTTACCAAGGCTAAGGAATATAAAAGAAGGGTGGGGTGCCTTCAAGGTGTGCAACCTCTATTATTTCTCTCCCTCTTTTGTTCCTTGGTGTGGCCGGCTATTATCATCCTCTCCCTCTCTTCCTCTTGTGGTGGCCGAACCTCTCTCTCCCCTTGGAGCTCTCGTGGTGGCCGGATACTACTTGGAGAAGAAGAAGAAGAAGGCGAGAAAGCTAGCATCTCTTGGAGCTTGGTTGGCGTTTTGATTTTCTTCCTTGGTGAAGCTTCCTTATTGTGGCCGAACCTAGCTTGGAGGAGAAGAAGGTAGTTGGTGGTTTCTCATCTCGGAAGATCGTTGCCCACACAACGTCCGAGGTTAGAAGAGGAATATGGTAGAAGATCAAGAGGTCTTTCTAGAAGGTATAACTAGTAGTTTTTCCTTTTCCTCATCATACTAGTTATTTATGGAAATAATACCAAATACAAGAGGCTTACGTTCTAGTATTTCGAATATGATTTTTCGAAGTTGTGTTCTTTTGTTTTATTTTTCCTTGTGATTTGATTATTCTTTTCGGTTAACCTAAAGTTATTTTAGGAAATTAAATATTAGATTTCTATAAAAGGTTTTGTCTAGTCGGTGGTGGTTGCTCCCATATCCAAGAAGGTCATGTGCCTCGCCACGTCAGTACTGGGAACCGATTATGGAAATTAATATTTAATGGAATTAATAACTTAAGGTGATTTAGGTCGAACGTGTTAAGTTTCGCAGGAGATCCAAGTCAAAACCTAAAAGAACAAATAGATAAAGTTTTGGATCAAACGTGTTATGTTTCGCAGGCGATCCAAAATTTAATTTAAAAGAACACATGGTAGCTAAGAAAAGGTTCAGACCTTTGTACAAAATTTTTGTACAATGGAACCTCTAGGCTTTCCGAGTAGCAACCAACAGAAGGGGGGTTGAATAGACGTGCCCCCCAAATCGAATGCTTCCTACATATTTGTTAGTTGAGCAAGCGAAAATACAATAATACAAACAAAAATATGAAAGCTAAATACTAAAGGAAAGAATGCAAACCAATATACGTCGATGTAACGTGGTTCGGAGATAACTTGCTCCTACTCCACGGCTGTCCGTAAGGTGGACGATCCCGATCCTTCAGTGGATTATCCCCCGGCAAACTCTGACTACTCAAGAAACTCCTTGTGGGTGGAGAAACCTCACCACAACACCAACCAAGAACACTTGGATACAAGAGAACCTTGAGCACTTTGGTGACAACTAATTAAGCATTAACCAAGTCTAATTTCGTCACCTTGGCTAGCCATCCCAAGCTCCTTCTTATAGAGCTTGGAAGAAATTAGCAAGCTAATTTGCCCGTTACCAGTTGACTGATCCTTGCACCAGTCGATTGGTGCCAGCCCAACGGCATGCCAACGACTATCTACCAGTCGACTGGTCCCAGGACCAATCGACTGATTCCAGCCGTTTCGGACACAGAGAGCTTTTGTGCTCACCACTAGTCGACTGATCCTAGTACCAGTCGACTGATACAACCCTATACCTAGGGTTCCCATCCCGAGTACATTTCTCTCAACACTCGGACCCTCACGACTCACTTGACTCTTCTTTGCAGCTTTGACCTCTTGCCTTCAAGTCTACTTCCTTTGGCTCTCGTCCCATGGATGCATCCAAGCCCGCGGCTCGTCCACAATGCCATCCTTCGCGTATGCCTTAAAGTCGCTTCCCTCGGCCCATGTCCTTGCTGCCTTATCCTCGGTCCCTCGGATGCTCCATCCTTCACCGGACCCGAAGCCATTAGGCTGAATCTGTAACACCCACTAAGCTTTTAATATAAATATGAGAATGATGAATTTGCCTTAGAAAAATATTAGTGGAATGTTGAACCAAAAATAAATAAAAAGAAATAAAAATAGGGAATGGTCAAGGATTGAACCTTGAACCTCTTATACTATAATTTATAGAATTAATTAGTAGAAACCAATTGGGATAGAGAGAAGATATTGATAGCAAGGAAAGGGAATGCATGATAAAGATAGGAGTAAAGATCTAAGAAGAGAAAACAAGAAAAGAGCAAGAGAAAGGCAACTTGCCTTCCTCCCTTCCTCTCTCTTTTCCCTCTCTTGCCGTGACCTTAAATGAAGAATTAAGGGGATTCATTCCCCCTTATTTCATCATGAATGATGAGAATAAATTAGAAAATAAAATAAATGAAAGAAAAATAGAAAATGGGTTAAGGGAGAAGGAAAGCAAAAACCAATCTTGATACCTCTTCCCCCTTAACATAAAAGGGAGCAAGAAAAGAGAAGTTTATTTTTCTCTCATTTTCTCTCATTCTTCCTCTCCCTCACCGAAACCATCAGTCCCCTATCCT
The DNA here is from genome assembly GCF_018446385.1 of Zingiber officinale. Classification (NCBI taxonomy): domain Eukaryota; kingdom Viridiplantae; phylum Streptophyta; class Magnoliopsida; order Zingiberales; family Zingiberaceae; genus Zingiber; species Zingiber officinale. The sequence goes on along the minus strand of NC_055989.1, from coordinate 60,268,419 downwards.
CCATCATCGGCCCCAAAGCAAAGGTTTTTCCCCTAGGAAGCCTAAGATACAAGGAGGACTTAGCAAGGGAATCAAGGGAAAGGAACTAGAAGAAGAGGCTACTTCTTCCATCACCATACCTTAGATCCACAAGCGAAAAGGATGTAAGCTTCCCCTCACCTGTGGTACAAGGCTTTTTATGTGATTTTCGGATTTTATGAGGATTAGAAAACCTAGGAAAGAATTTTAGAAAATTCGGCTAAAGAAAGGGTTTTCAAATCTAGGAAGGTTTAAACAAGTCTTTATTTTATGATATGTTTTCTATGCTATGTAGGAAGGATTTTCTTAATGTTTTTTTATACCTAATTGATGCTTGATCAGAGGAGTGCCTAACCCTAGAATTTCGGCCAAAAATATTTTAAGGAGGTTAGGGAAAACATGGTGTAACCAAACTAGTACAAGATTCCCTCCATGAACTACTAAGGGTCTTTTATTGGTTTTCTTGCTTGAAAGTTACTTGGAACCAAAAGAAATCCATTTATATGTTTCAGCCAAGAAAAAGGGCTTAGGGTTAGGAAGACCTTTAATTTAAGTAACCATGTTTGTATGATAGAATATAGAGTTCTCTTAAAGAATTGCATGTTGAACATTGTTAGAAATTCATGAACTCTTATTTTAGATTTTCGGCCATGATAAGATGGATAGTTTAGAAAAGCTTGAACAAAATTCTAATATGCTCAAGACCTCTGTGATATCATGATATGAAAGTTGTTTAATGCTCTCATGTTTAATTGGAGTATAGAAAATTTGTTACATGATATATGACATGTAAGATCACAAGGGTCCTAGCTTATTTATGAACCCACTTTGTATATGATGTTCTTAGTAATTTTTTGCCATGAAACTTACTTAGGTTTTCCATGCTTTAGGCCACTTAAAACCTAGTTTAAAGATTTGTAGGTTTCGTCCATGAGAAAAAATAAAAGAAAAAGGGAAAGAAACCTAGGAAGCCTAAGACACAATTCACATGTATGTTTATTATGCTTGTCTTTATACATGCTATGAAACTTGTATGATTTCTTATGCTTTTAGGCTATTTGAAGCAAGTTTATATACTCTTGAGTTTCAGCCAAGTAGGGTTTAAAAGACCTAGAGGCCTTAGAAATGAAACCAAAGGTGTTAAAAATGCTTCTTATGGAAAGATGATAATGTGTTGATTGTGTCACATGCTTGTACAATTTTTCCATGACCTAAATGGACCATTGTATGTTTCGGCCATGAAGGGTTAGAGGCCCTAGAAACCCTAGAACAAAAATTAAATATGCTTATGCCACTCTACATGAAATATGATAAGTATAAAGACAAAGTTCCTATGCTATATGCTGGTTAATGACCTATTTGAGGCTAGGGTAAGTTTCGGCCATACATATTGTATAATGTCTTGTTATGAATTTATACATGATCTTAGTTCAAGTTCACATGATTGTATATTTGTTTTTATCCCTAATGAACACTTGTTAAAAGTTTGACCATGACATATGTAAGGGCTTGAAGGACTTAGGAACTAGCTCAATATGCTTACTATGTTACTTGGAAAAAAATGCTATAAATGTGGTTTAAGGTTTCCATGCTTTCATGACATTTGGGACCTTGTTTCACACCTGATAGGGTTCGGCCACATGAAGTTTAGGGACTTGGAGAACTTAGAAACCAAGCAAAATCATACTTATAATGCTTCCTATGAAATTTATGTAATGATAATTTAGGTTCCACATGCTTGGAGGTTGTTTTTACCTAAATTGAGATCTAAGGGGGTTCGGCCATGATAAGAACCCAAGAGATTAGGAAGCTTAGAACCCAAGCTAACTATGTTACCATATTTCTTATGATAGTATAATTACATGATACACCCTTATGCTTAAACATGTATGCTTGTGATTTCTACTTTCCATGATATGATATGTGCTTAGAAATATGCATGCTTTGATGATATGTTATGTGCTTAAAATATGCATGTTTTTATGATATGATACGTGTTTAGAAATATGCATGCTTTGATGATATGTTATGTGCTTAGAATATGCATGCTTGATGATATGCTATATGCTTAGAATATGCATGTTTTTATGATATGATATGTGTTTAGAAATATGCATGCTTTGATGATATGTTATGTGCTTAGAATATGCATGCTTGATGATATGATATATGCTAAGAATATGCATGCTTTTTATGATATGCTATGTGGAAGGAAATATGCATACTTTGATGATATGCTATATGCTTAAAATATGTATGCTTTTATGATATGCATGTTAATATGATGTATGCCTAAATGATGCATACTTTTATATGATGTATGCCTAAGTGATGCATACTTTTATGACATGATGTATGCCTAAGTGATGCATACTTTTATATGATGTATGCCTAAGTGATGCATACTTTTATGACATGATGTATGCCTAAGTGATGCATACTTTTATATGATGTATGCCTAAGTGATGCATGCTTGTATGATGCATGATATGTATAAGTATGACATGTATTTTACTTTGAATGGCTTGTACCAAAAGGGTGGGCTCCTTATGTGCCCCTAGGTCGAATTACGGGCCTAGTAAAGGGTGGGCTCATTACGTGCCCCTAGGTCGAGCTACGGGCCTAGTTTCCTAGTAGGATCAAGACTAGCTACCTTGGATCTACTTAGGATGCGCGAATTATGTATGTATGTGGTACTAAGCCGGGGTCCTGAATATGTTGATATTACGTTCAAGTATATACGTAAGAAGAAATGGTTTTTAAGATCATGAGACATACACATATTTTTCGGATACATGTTTTCAAAATCATATTGCATATACCATATGATCATGTTGTGATGATGCTATGATCTATGATATGCCATGATTAGATATGATTATGTTATGTTTCATGCTATGCTTGATATGCCATGCTACCTTATGATGATGTTATGATATGCCATGATTAGATATGATTATGTTATGTATCATGCTATGCTTTAAGAGATGATATGCCATGACTAGTTATGATTTTTGTTATGTTGCATGATATGCTTAAAGAGTATGATATGTTATGCCATGACTAGTTGAGATCATGTTATGTTGAGATATTCTTTGATCATATGATGATTTTCGGTTTTAGTGAGTAGGAAAGGAACTTACTGAGCCATGAGTGCTCACAGCTTACTTTTCCTTGTACCGCAGATAAAGGAAAAAGCTGGATGTGCTAAAGGAGCAGCAGGAGAGGCAAGGAGTTGTGTGTGGCTGTGGCTAGGCAACCAAGTAAGAACCTACTTTAAGAACTTTTAAGAATTACGCTTTGGTTTCATAAATTGTAGTACTAAATGGGTGACTTGATGTTATGTTTATATTTATCTTGTTATCATGTTATGGAAACCATATTAGTGTAGTTCGGATATGCAAACAAAAGAAAAGTTTTATTAATCTAAGAAAAATTATTTTAAGTCTTCCGCTGTAATATGTACGTAGAGTATCGTAGCCCCGTCCCTTAGGGTTAGCAGGGAGGGCGGGCGTTACAGGTTGGTATCAGAGCCAAAGTTATTGCCAGCTCACTACACACACATCAAGCCTCCGACCTGCCGCTCCAAGTAAGAATGTTTATGTTTAATTTTATATGCTCATGTTTATTTTCTTGTGTTATACTATTTGCTTGATTTATTCTTTGAATTTCTTATATGCTTATGCTTAGTTTCATGTTATACGATTTATGCTTTATTTTCTTTGCTATATTGCTTATGCTTTATTTCCTTATGTCATATTGTTGTCACTCTACTTCTTACATTTCTTTATGTTGTTTATGTTTTAGCTTCATGTTTTACTTGCTTATGTTTAATGCTTTATTCTATGCTTTTAGTTATAAATTTAGATTAGGATTTCATATTGGTAGGTTAGGAATAATACCAGGCTAAAAACGATAACCACTTACACTAGTCTAATTGTCCTTATTTAGATAAACATGGTTAGGACACGCAATACCCGAACCGAGGGAACAGTGACTCCACCAGACCTTACGCAGGTAGTCGCAAATCTCCAGCATCAGATTGCCGAGCAACAGCAGCTGATCACTACCTTAATGGGTCAGCAAGGCAACCCAGTTACCCCACCGATACAGCTGCGCCAGTGCCCCCGGCAGCCCCTACTCCGATGGTCCGACAAGAGGCCTATCTGATTCAGTGGCAAAGGCTTAAGCCGGAAGCATTCTCGGGAAACTGTGAACCATGGGATGCACAAGCCTGGCTCAAGACCATAGAAAACATAATGGAACTATTGGATTGGCCTGAACACGAGAAGGTCAAATACGCGTCGTTCTGTCTTACCGGAGATGCCCGGATGTGGTGGGACAGAGTAAAGGCGAAAAGACAAATAAACCAAATGCAGTGGACAGATTTTGAGACAGAGTTCTTAGAGGAATTTTTCCATATGCAAGTGACCAACAAGCACTATGACGAGTTCACTGAGTTCCAGCAAGGTGATCTGTCAGTTAACGAAGCCGTCAAGAGGTTCAACCGCCTAGCCCGATTGTGCCCAGAACTGATCCGTACTGAAAAAGAAAGGGTCCGATTAATGTTAAAGATACTCCGACCCGAGATAGCTCTGAATGTAGCCGGCGGAGTTAATAGACCGTAGACTGCAGAGGAGCTAGTCAGCAGTGCCCTGATTACTGAGCACTATCAGGAAGCAATGAACAAGGGCAAGAACCAAGCACTGACCGGAGGACAAAAATCGCACAATACCAGAACTGACTGGAAGGGAAACTCAGGTGGAAAGAGGAAACAATGGAATAAAACAAAAGGTGGTCCGGCCAATAAGCAGACTAAGTACCCTCAGTGTGCCACATGTGGGAAGATGCATTATGGAGTATGTCTTCTGAGCACCAGAAAGTGCTATAACTGCGGAAAGGAAGGCCATCTAGTGAGAAATTGCCCAACTCAACCTCAGGCACCACCTCCGCAGAACTTTCAGAATAGGAGTGCCCCCGCACAGCTTCACCAGATGCAAGCTGCCATAGAAGGGACTTCAATCAGCCAAGGAAGATTGGAAGCCCCTCCCACTATGACCAATGCCAGAGTCTACTCTCTCGCTCAGGATGATGTGGTGAACGCCTCTACTATCGTCACAGGTCAGCTATCTAATTTCAGTCAGTATGCTAGAATTTTTATTCAATGCTGAAAGTGAACTGATGAGGGAATCCATCGAGAAACTGAAACATGTTTCGTATCCGTTAGTTGAAACCATGTCCGGACGACTCTCTACCCTCACTATAACACCAACGTTATTCGAGAACATGTTAGAGAAGCAAACCAGTGACCCGAGCCTTCAAAGAATTAAGCAAGAGACCGCAGAAGGAAAGAATGACGGGTTCCGTATCGCAGACGATGGAATATTATACCTCAGGGATCGATTATGTATTCCAGAGGATCCAGAGTTGCGAAAGAAGATACTGGAAGAAGCCCATACAACGCCTTATGCAATGCACCCGGGTTCCACTAAGATGTACCAGGACCTGAAAAAGAAATTTTGGTGGTCCGGTATGAAAAGAGAAGTGGCTCAGTACGTCAGTACTTGTCTGACCTGCCAAAGGGTAAAAGCTGAACACCAGAGACCCGGCGGATTATTACAACTTGTCCAAATTCCAGAATGGAAATGGGAAGAAATCTCCATGGATTTCATTTCAGGACTACCCAAGACGACAAACGGATATGATGCTATATGGGTGATCGTGGACAGATTGACGAAGTCTGCACACTTTTTGGCGATCAAGATGACTTATTCAACTGAACAACTAGCTCAACTATATGTTAAGGAAATCGTCAGATTACATGGTATCCCTAAGACCATTATTTCTGATAGAGACGGACGTTTTGTCTCGCACTTTTGGGAGTGCGTTCAGAAGACCCTCGGCACGAAGTTGTTGTTTAGCACAGCCTTCCACCCACAGACTGATGGGCAGACTGAAAGAGTAAATCAAATATTGGAGGATATGTTAAGAGCATGTACCCTGGACTTCAAGGGGAGCTGGTGCTGATATTTATACCTGGCAGAATTTGCCGACAATAATAGCCACCAAGCTACTATAGGAATGGCACCTTACGAAGCTCTATATGGGAGGAAGTGTAGATCTCCTATATGCTGGTATGAAAGTGGTGAAAAGAAGGAAATGGGGTTCCGAACGGAACTTATTGATGACACCACCCGAGCTATACAAAAGATCCGTCAACGAATAGAAACTGCTCAGAGTCGGCAGAAGAATTATGCCGATAAACGGCGCAGGCCGCTAGAATTCAACATCGGAGACTTGGTATTCCTTAAAGTATCCCCCATGAAAGGGATAATGAGGTTCGGAAAGAAGAGCAAGTTAAGCCCATGATACGTAGGACCGTATCGGATTTTAGAAAGAGTGGGCCAAGTCGCATACAGACTAGAACTACCTCCAGACATGGCAGCCATTCACAATGTGTTCCATGTATCGATGCTCAAGAAGTGTATTCCCAGCACAGATCAAGTGATTGAGCCACAGTCGGTACAGGTTCAAGAGGACCTAAGTTACGAAAGTAGACCTATTCAGATCCTAGACCGAGAAGTCAAGAGGTTAAGGAACAAAGAAATACCCTTAGTAAAGGTTCTATGGCGGAATCAATGATTCGAAGAAGCCACCTGGGAACGTGAGGACGATATGAAACAAAAGTACTCGGAGCTATTTTAAAGTTCGAGGACGAACTTTTTATGAGGTACGGGGTATTGTAACACCCACTAAGCTTTTAAGATAAATATGAGAATGATGAATTTGCCTTAGAAAAATATTAGTGGAATGTTGAACCAAAAATAAATAAAAAAAAATAAAAATAGGGAATGGTCAAGGATTGAACCTTGAACGTCTTATACTATAATTTATAGAATTAATTAGTAGAAACCAATTGGGATAGAGAGAAGATATTGATAGCAAGGAAAGGGAATGCATGATAAAGATAGGAGTAAAGATTTAAGAAGAGAAAGCAAGAAAAGAGCAAGAGAAAGACAACTTGCCTTCCTCCCTTCCTCTCTCTTTTCCCTCTCTTGCCGTGACCTTAAATGAAGAACTAAGGGGATTCATTCCTCCTTATTTTATCATGAATGATGAGAATAAATTAGAAAATAAAATAAATGAAAGAAAAATAGAAAATGGGCTAAGGGAGAAGGAAAGCAAAAACCAATCTTGCTACCTCTTCCCCCTTAACATAAAAGGGAGCAAGAAAAGAGAGGTTTATTTTTCTCTCATTTTCTCTCATTCTTCCTCTCCCTCACCGAAACCATCAGTCCCCTCTCCTCCATCTTCGGCCCCAAAGCCAAGGTTTTTCCCCTAGGAAGCCTAAGATACAAGGAGGACTTAGCAAGAGAATCAAGGGAAAGGAACTAGAAGAAGAGGCTACTTCTTCCATCACCATACCTTAGATCCACAAGCGAAAAGGATGTAAGCTTCCCCTCACCTGTGGTACAAGACTTTTTATGTGATTTTCAGATTTTATGAGGATTAGAAAACCTAGGAAAGAATTTTAGAAAATTCGGCTAAAGAAAGGGTTTTCAAATCTAGGAAGGTTTAAACAAGTCTTTATTTTATGATATGTTTTCTATGCTATGTAGGAAGGATTTTCTTCATGTTTTTTTATACCTAATTGATGCTTGATCAGAGGAGTGCCTAACCCTAGAATTTTGTCCAAAAATATTTTAAGGAGGTTAGGGAAAACATGGTGTAACCAAAATAGTACAAGATTCCCTCCATGAACTACTAAGGGTCTTTTATTGGTTTTCTTGCTTGAAAGTTACTTGGAACCAAAAGAAATCCATTTATATGTTTCGGCCAAGAAAAAGGGCTTAGGGTTAGGAAGACCTTTAATTTAAGTAACCATGTTTGTATGATAGAATATAGAGTTCTCTTAAAGAATTGCATGTTGAACATTGTTAGAAATTCATGAACTCTTATTTTAGATTTTCGGCCATGATAAGATGGATAGTTTAGAAAAGCTTGAAAAAAATTCTAATATGCTCAAGACCTCTGTGATATCATGATATGAAAGTTGTTTAATGCTCTCATGTTTAATTGGAGTATAGAAAATTTGTTACATGATATATGACATGTAAGATCACAAGGGTCCTAGCTTGTTTATGAACCCACTTTGTATATGATGTTCTTAGTAATTTTTTGCCATGAAACTTACTTAGGTTTTCCATGCTTTAGGCCACTTAAAACCTAGTTTAAAGATTGGTAGGTTTCGGCCATGAGAAAAAATAAAAGAAAAAGGGAAAGAACCCTAGGAAGCCTAAGACACAATTCACATGTATGTTTATTATGCTTGTCTTTATACATGCTATGAAACTTGTATGATTTCTTATGCTTTTAGGCTATTTGAAGCAAGTTTATATACTCTTGAGTTTCGGCCAAGTAGGGTTTAAAAGACCTAGAGGCCTTAGAAATGAAACCAAAGGTGTTAAAAATGCTTCTTATGGAAAGATGATAATGTGTTGATTGTGTCACATGCTTGTACAATTTTTCCATGACCGAAATGGACCATTGATGTTTCAGCCATGAATGGATAGAGGCCCTAGAAACCCTAGAACAAAAATTAAATATGCTTATGTCACTCTACATGAAATATGATAAGTAGAAAGACAAAGTTCCTATGCTATATGCTGGTTAATGACCTATTTGAGGCTTGGGTAAGTTTCGGCCATACATATTGTATAATGTCTTGTTATGAATTTATACATGATGTTAGTTCAAGTTCACATGATTGTATATTTGTTTTTAGCCCTAATGAACACTTGTTAAAAGTTTGACCATGACATATGTTAAGGGCTTGAAGGACTTATGAACTAGCTCAATATGCTTACTATGTTACTTGGAAAAAATGTTATAAATGTGGTTTAAGGTTTCCATGCTTTCATGACATTTGGGACCTTGTTTCACACCTGATAGGGTTCGGCCACATGAAGTTTAGGGACTTGGAGAACTTAGAAACCAAGCAAAATCATACTTATAATGCTTCCTATGAAATTTATGTAATGATGATAATTAAGGTTCCACATGCTTGGAGGTTGTTTTTACCTAAATTGAGATCTAAGGGGGTTCGACCATGATAAGAACCCAAGAGATTAGGAAGCTTAGAACCCAAGCTAACTATGCTACCATATTTCTTATGATAGTATAATTACATGATACACCCTTATGCTTAAACATGTATGCTTGTGATTTCTACTTTCCATGATATGATATGTGCTTAGAAATATGCATGCTTTGATGATATGTTATGTGCTTAAAATATGCATGTTTTTATGATATGATACGTGTTTAGAAATATGCATGCTTTGATGATATGTTATGTGCTTAGAATATGCATGCTTGATGATATGCTATATGCTTAGAATATGCATGTTTTTATGATATGATATGTGTTTAGAAATATGCATGCTTTCATGATATGTTATGTGCTTAGAATATGCATGCTTGATGATATAATATATGCTTAGAATATGCATGCTTTTTATGATATGCTATGTGGAAGGAAATATGCATACTTTGATGATATGCTATATGCTTAAAATATGTATGCTTTTATGATACGCATGTTAATATGATGTATGCCTAAATGATGCATACTTTTATATGATGTATGCCTAAGTGATGCATACTTTTATGACATGATGTATGCCTAAGTGATGCATACTTTTATATGATGTATGCCTAAGTGATGCATACTTTTATGACATGATGTATGCCTAAGTGATGCATACTTTTATATGATGTATGCCTAAGTGATGCATGCTTGTATGATGTATGATATGTATAAGTATGACATGTATTTTACTTTGAATGGCTTGTACCAAAAGGGTGGGCTCCTTATGCGCCCCTAGGTCGAATTACGGGCCTAGTAAAGGGTGGGCTCCTTAAGTGCCCCTAGGTCGAGCTACGGGCCTAGTTTCCTAGTAGGATCAAGACTAGCTACCTTGGATCTACTTAGGATGCGCGCATTATGTATGTATGTGGTACTAAGCCGGGGCCCTGAATATGTTGATATTACGTTCAAGTATATATGTAAGAAGAAATGATTTTTAAGATCATGAGACATACACATGTTTTTCGGATACATGTTTTCAAAATCATATTGCATATACCTTATGATCATGTTGTGATGATGCTATGATCTATGATATGCCATGATTAGATATGATTATGTTATGTTTCATGCTATGCTTGATATGCCATGCTACCTTATGATGATGCTATGATATTCCATGATTAGATATGATTATGTTATGTATCATGCTATGATTTAAGAGATGATATGCCATGACTAGTTATGATTTTTGTTATGTTGCATGATATGCTTAAAGAGTATGATATGTTATGCCATGACTAGTTGAGATCATGTTATGTTGAGATATTCTTTGATCATATGATGATTTTCGGTTTTAGTGAGTAGGAAAGGAACTTACTGAGCCATGAGTGCTCACAGCTTACTTTTCCTTGTACCGCAGATAAAGGAAAAAGATGGATGTGCTAAAGGAGCAGCAGGAGAGGCAAGGAGATGTGTGGCTGTGGCTAGGCAACCAAATAAGAACCTGCTTTAAGAACTTTTAAGAATTACGCTTTGGTTTCATAAATTGTAGTACTAAATGGGTGACTTGATGTTATGTTTATATTTATCTTGTTATCATGTTATGGAAACCATATTAGTGTAGTTCGGATATGCAAACAAAAGAAAAGTTTTATTAATCTAAGAAAAATTATTTTAAGTCTTCCGCTGTAATATGTACGTAGAGTATCGTAGCCCCATCCCTTAGGGTTAGTAGGGAGGGCGGGCGTTATAGAATCACATGTGTATCCTACAAACATGCACACTCACATACACATATTAAATAACGAGGGTAATCCTAACTTAAACCCTTTGCCAAAACACCATAACACATGGTTGCACGGACCATTGGATTGCTCCAATAGTAATACCCGTAAATTTCCTTTCCTCCAAAAGAGCAAAAAGAAATAGAAGAAGAGAAAAGAAATAAAAATATATATATAAATGACCCGGGCTGGGATTTGAACCATAGACCCTTGAGTTAAGATTGGTTTATGTAGCCATTAGGGTGGTGGTAAAGCATAACATTGAAAATAGGGAACTTTTCATTATATGTTGATGATGGGTGAAGAGATGCTTCAACTTCCACTTAATATAAAAGGGGAAGGGAAGAGAAGAAAACCTATCTTTTTTATCTTCTCTTCTCCTCCCTAGCCGAAATCTCATATTCCCTCTTCTTAGTTTTCGGCCAAGAACCCTAAGGTTCCGAGGTTCTAAGTTCTTCAAGAGGAGTATTTAAGAGGAGAGTTTTCACAAGGATTAGTACTCACGGGAAGGGTGTATTGGAGATTAAGGCATACAAGAGAGGATTGTCTTCCCTACACCCTATAATAGTAAGATCTAGTGAAAGGATGTAAGTACTACTCACCTACAGTATAAGTTGTTTCGATGATACATGTTGTGATGTGTTTTATACATGTTAAAGAAGATACATGTTGTGTTATATTTTATGTATGTTAAAGAAGATACATGTTATGATATGTAAGATGCCCTCTAAAGTTTTGGGATTAAGAGCATGTTTGGAGTATCTTGATTTGCTTCCCATTTAGTTTTGGAGCTAAGAAGCATATTCAAGTGCCCTAAAGTGCTTTCCTATAAGTATGGGGGATTAAGCGCACATAAGGTGCTTGTTTAAATGACAAGTAAGTGCAAGTATAAGAAAGCAATGTTTAAAAGTATATATTTTACTTTAAAGTGGCATGTACTGGACACAAGGTCCATGGGTGGGCTCCTAGATCCCCCCTAGGCCCCTAGATCGCCTAGTAGTACCTTAATAGGTTCGGGATTAGCTACCTCAGATCTTATTAAGGTTGCGTGCAAAGTGGTACAATGTCGGACCCAAGTAAGTTTATTATTATTTTCACTAGTTACGTAATATAAAATTTTCAAACTTTGTTGTTTGTCTTAGTAGAAGCCTTCTTAAGTTTGAGAACTTGAGTTATGAAGTGTAGCGTGGATAAACTCTATAGTATGACAAGACTTATGCTTCCATTACATGTTTACATTGCTAGCATAGTCTTAAGTTGATATTTTGCATGATAAATCTATTTAAAAATGCATGCCACGTACATATATTTGAATTATGCGTTTTAGCGTGAATTATTGTCAAGTGCGAGTTTTGTGTTTTTCCCAAGCAGATTTGAAAAGCCTATTCTTGTTTTAATGCTTGTTTTGTGAGTAGAGGGTACTTACTAAGCATTCACTTATAGATTTGCATTTCCTTATACTGTAAATAAAGGTAAAGGAAAGCTCGAGTAGGAGGAGGCAGCAGGAGCGGTGTTTTGTGTGTGTGTGACGGAACAGTGGAAAGAGATATGGGAACTTGTGATTGTTTGGAATATGTTAGAACTGATGCTAAAATATTTTCTTCTCTTCGCTTTACATGAAATACTATCACTAATTACTTACGATGAATTTATCAATTTGACAATAATTAGAGTGACAAAGATAAGTACAAAGGGGAGAACAACCCCTTTTTGCAGAGCAGGGTGTGACCTCCACAATGGACACGGTCGTGTGGATTCACACGGCCGTGCATCTCTCCCTCTCGGCCAAGGTGACACGACCATGTGGATTCACACGGTCGTGCACCTCTCCCTCTCGACTAAGGTGACACGACCGTGTGGATTCACACGATTGTGCATCTCTCCCTCTCGGCCAGGGTAACACGACCATGTGGTTTCACACGGCCGTGCATCTCTCCCTCTTTGCCAAGGTGACACGGCAGTGTGGATTCTCACAGTCGTGCACCTCTTCCTCTTGGCCAAGGTGACACGACCGTGTGGATTCACACGGTCATGCACCTCTTCCTCTTGGCCAAGGTGACATGGTCGTGCACCTCTTCCTCTCGGCCAAGGTGGCACGGCCATGTGACACGCCCGTGCGGTGCCAAGGTGACACGGTCGATTATTGCCACACGGCCAGGTCTTGCTCCTTCTCGAGCAAGGCTACACGGTCGATCAGGGCCACACGACCCAGAATCACTGGAAGCTCGAGACTCCCTTCCAGCTCTGCTTAGCTCCAAGTCATGTCCTATCAGTCTGAAAAAGTTTAAAGTAGATCTTTGGACTGAGCGGTATATAATATCTAAGAATGCCAAAATTTTAGATATGAAAAGAGTAACGTCTTCCCTGTAAGGTAAGGCTAGAAGGGTGGGTTGTTCCAGTTTGGTATCAAAGCAAGTTCCACCCTTCCACCACACACACATCAAGCATTGATCGTGCAGCTTCTATGTAAGAAAGTATTTTCTCACAACTTTTAGGCATTTTTGTTTCTGTTAGAAATGTCTGTTAAGATTAAGCATGCTTATACATGAAAGTGCTGCCTTTCACCTAGCCTTTTTAATGAATAGATAACCTTTCACTTAACCTTTTTAATATGGATTTATTTGATACAAAGAAGAGAGAATTCGAATAGCCATAATCATGACGATTAATGGAGAATTCAAAGAGTCATCATAATGATAATTAATGAATAATTTGAAGAGTCATCATAATGAAGGTTATAAATGAAGAATTTATGGAGCCTATAACTCTTCATCTTCTTAATTAATGAAGAACATAAATGATGAATTAATTGAGACTTGAACTCTTCATATTCCTTGGAGGCTATAAGTAGCCATCCTTGGAAAGATGCAAGAGGGGAATTCCTTCTCTCGATTTCTCCCTCGTCAACTTCTTCTTTGTTGACCTTCCACCGGAAGAGATCGGTAGTGCTTCCAAGTCTCTGTCAATCCAAGAGGCTAGCACCTAACGGATCGTATCAAGTTCGTGATCTAGTGCGCGTAGATACCGCTAGAGGAGTCACACGTGGGGCTCTTATCTGTCTATCTATCTGTGATATCATTCACACCTATCGAGAGCTCAAGTTGAAGCAAGTTTCGATTAACAAGCACAAGTTCAAGTTATGGCCCTGATGTGTTAGGTAATAATAACCGATATATGTCCTCACCCCTTAGAGGAATTACATATAGGGGACTGATCAGTAAAAGGAAATTTTTAAAAACATGATAAGTTATGACAAGTTATGGCCCTGATGCGGTAGGTAATAATAACCGATATATGGTCTTACCCCTTATAGGAATTACATATAGGGGATTGATCAGTAATACCATGGAAAAAAAGATGATTAAGTGCTATGTTTTTGTTAAGTGCTATGATTAAGCCAAGGGAGTTCTAGCACTCAAAAACCCCAGAGACATGGTTCAAACTGGAAGGGGAACCCCAAGAGAAAGTAGTGGAATAATCCAAAGGGAGGATCCGCAAGCAAGTAGCCTAAGTATGCTATGTGTCCCACGTGTGGGAAGATGCATCCTAGAATATGTCGTAAGGGCACTAGTGGTCATGCACCTCTCCCTCTAGGCCAAGGTGACATGACCGTGTGGATTCACACGGTCGTTCACCTCTCCCTCTCGGCGAGGGTGACACTACCGTGTGGATTCACACAGTCGTGCACCTCTTTCTCTTGGCCAAGGTGACACGGCCATGTGGGTTCACACGACTGTGCACCTCTTCCTCTTGGCCAAGGTGGCACGACCATGTGACCCTCACACGACTATGCGCTGCCAAGGTGACACGGCCGGTCATTGCCACACGACCAGGTCTTGCTCCTTCTCAGGCAAGGCTACACGACCTAGAACCGCTGGAAACTCAGGACTCCCTTCCAGCTCTACTTGGCTCCAGGTCACGTGCTATCAGTCTGAACAAGTTTAAAGTAGATCTCTGGACTGAGCGGTATATAATATGTAAGAATGTCAAAATTTTAGATATGAAAAGAGTAATGTTTGGCCTATAAGGTAAGGGTAGAAGGGTGGGTTGTTACACTGTTACCACTTGTTGGACCGCGGCGGCCGGAAAGAATGGGGGTTGAATAGCCTGAAAAAATAAAAACACAACTCTTCTCGACTTTTCTTAAACTAACACTTGCAAAATAAATGAAGGCAATAAACAGAAAGAAGAGGTAAGAGGATTTTTACTTGGTTACAACCAGGGAGGTTGTTAATCCAAGGAAAGTGTAGCACTAAATACTCCTTCAGGTGGAGAAGCCTCTTACAGCAGTGAAGTGCAAAATGAAAGAAGAGGTGCACAAGTGTTGGATTACACAGGTTCTAAGTTGATGTAAAACTTCTGGACCAAGACTGTATTTATAGCCTTAGTCTGGGTGCCCTGAAGGCTTCCAGGCACCCTGGGGGGATAAAATTTTATCTCCTACGCACAGATCTCGATTTAAATGAGATCTGGATATATTTTCGGTCCGGGCACCCCGGACTGTTCCGGGCGCCCCGGACAATTCCGGGCGCCTCGGAAAGGGAAAGACAACATCATTGACTTTTTCAGCCTGAGTCTTCTGCGCCGGCTCCATTCGCCTCAGTCCGAGTCTTTCGCTCATTTGGGTGATCTCGGCCATCCGGAATAGGGCTCACCCAAACCCAACTTCCGGTCTTCTCGAGCAGGCTTCCACTCCGGCTTCTCGTCCCTCGGAATCGTCGCGTGCTTCCTTCTCATCCACTAGCGTACTTATCCACATTCTTCATCCCTTGGTCGTACCCTGTGCCGACCTTCTCGCTAGTTGCGTCTCTTACTCCCCGAGCAGTCTTCCGCTCTGGCTTCTCGTCCCTCGGAACCACCGCACGATTCCTTCTCATCCGCCGGTGTACTCTTTCACATCCTCTCGTCCCTCGGACGCACCGCGTGCCATCCTTCTCGCTAGCTGCATCTTCCGCTCGACTACCTGTGCTCCTAAGCTCCTACACACTTAGACACAAGGTTAAAACACACACAAGACCTAACTTAACTTGTTGATCACACCAAAGCAACCTTGGGGTTCCAACACTCCTAAGCTCTACTGTTAGTTCAAAAATGTCGTTCTATCATCGAGCTCTTCCTATGAGTTGGCCAACCATTTTTGATAGACTGATAACAACATACGAGCTCACCCTGAATAGTTGGTAAATTTAATTAAGTGTTGCTTTCTTTACTTCTACTTAAAAAGGGGAGTGTAGGTTGTCACACTAGCCCTACCAGTCTTTTATTGTATTTGATCACCTCTTTCGGTGGTTTCGGAAGAGCCTATTAGTGAATTACCCATCTATAGGTCTGTGGGACACGGGTCTTGGAGTAGGAGTCACTGAAAGCTCTGAACCAAGTAAAACCAATTAAGTTTTTCCTTATGTTATTTTTAGTTTAAATTTTCTGCTGTGATTTTATTTTAAATTTTTTAAATAACTCTATTTTCAAAAATACATGATTTACCACCCCCCCCTCACGTGCTCACGATCCAATAAGTGGTATCAGAGCCAAGTTAGTGCTGAATTGGTGCAACCACCGATCGAGTAGGGGGTTCATCAATTTTCCAGTTTCTCTCATTTAAATTATAACTGTAACTTTTTCTCACACTACTTACCCCAAGACCAAGTCTTGGCATCCATTTTAAATTTTCTATTTTAGTGAACCAATGACCCAAATCGAGGGATCCAACATCGTTCAACCCCCGTTATTCAACAAAGACGACTTCTCATACTGGAAGAAATGAATGGAAGTATATTTGAAGACTAACTTCGACTAGTGGTTCAGAATAACAAAAGGATACAAGGTGCCAGTTGACTACCACACCAGAATTCCCATTGACTTGAAAAATTAGAATCCAAAGATGAAGAGGAAAGCCCAAATAGACTTTAAGACCCTCAACACAATCTAGTACGGTCTCACAAAGGAGGAAAAAACTGTGTCGACCCACATGAAAATGTAAAGGAGTTGTGGGACAAGCTCATAGAACTACACGAAGGGACCAATGACGCAATGATAACTAAAAGAGATTTATTTTTAAATAGGTTATTTAATATCAAAATGCAGGAAGGAGAGACTACAAGTCAGTTGCATTCAAGGATCAAGGACATCCTCAACGGACTCCACATAATTGGCCACCAGATGGAGAATCGAGATCTTATAAGGTACGCCCTAAACACATTCCTTCAAAATACATTATAGACATCCATCGTGGATACCTATAAAATTTTGAGGAATCTTTCAAAATTAAAATTAGATGAATTATTCTATGAATTAGAGCTACATGAACAAATTAATGTCAAACCCATCGAGAAAGGTATTGCTCTCCTTGTAAGATCATCCAATGAAAAGTCTAGAACTAGAAGTTGAATCTGATCTAGACTCAAATGATAAAGAGCACCTAGTGAACCTGGTAAGAAAAATGTTTACTAGGAAAAAGGATTTCACCAAAAAGGATCTGTAGAAGATCAAGTCCACCTCCAATAATAACAAGGCGAATGTCATGTGCTTTCGGTGCAACAAAAAGGGAAACTACAAGCATGATTTCCCGAGTCTCAAAAAGAAGAAAGCCCTCAAGGTGACTTGGTATGAATCATCATCAGAAGAATAGGCCAGTGATGAATCAAAGCACACCAATCACCTCGCACTTATGGCATCCAGACTAGAATGAGAAAGCGAATTGAAAGATGGGTCTGAACTCGAATCAATCCATGAGTCTGTGCTCATTTCTGAAGGTTCCAACAAGGTACAAGCTAGTTTAAGTAATTTTTTTTCAAAATAATTACATGTTTATATAGGAAATTGACTATTTCTAAAAATCAAATAAATGAACTAAGTATAGAAAATAAAACACTTAACAAATAGCTAAAATTAACTTCAACGACTGAGCCAATTCAAGATAGAATCCCAACTCAACTTACAAAACTTGAGGAGGGCAATTCCAGATTGAAAGACGAATTAGTTAAACTAAAACAACTTCTATTAAAATTCACAACTAGATCCAAGTACCTTGATATGATACTTGGATCATAAAGAGCTGTGTATAATGTCAGGACTCGAATATAAGTCTAACTTGACTAACAAGACTTTTATATCTCTAGTCACCCAAAATAAAAATCAAACCCAAGCTTGGGTTCTAAAAACATGTCTAACAATGCAAGTAGGACTAAATCAATATATGTACCTAAGAATTAGATAAATTATATAAAACAAGAAAATAATAAATCAAATAAGCTAAATCCAAACTGCAAATTAACTAAACCAAACTTGAGCCACAAGTCTAAAATAAAACCCAAAACTAACTACAATCAAGTATTTTATAATTATAAAACAAATAAACATAGACCAAAAATCAAAAGAAAATACAAAAATAATAATTTAAGGGGAGGCTTAAAATTAGTTGGCACCTCTAAAACAATAGTTTACCCAATAGGGTAATTAGGACTAGGGAAATCAAGGACAAAAGTTAACTTGACAAACAGTATTGAAGAAGTTTTGGATGATAGTAGGTTAGTGAAGCTCTGTCTATATATGTCTAGGAAGATATGACTTCGACCGGATGCATTTGGCTTAGTAGAACTAACTAAAGCTATCCCTTACTAATCCTAGATGGTTAGACCAAAGTTTTATAATAAGTTAAGTGGGCAGGACTATTTGAAAATTTTCAAAGCACGTGGTTACTCTAATGATGTCCAAGTAACTTATCACATAGCCTAGATGTTTATACAAAGAATGTTTACTTGTTAGACCCAAAGTTAAACATGAATCTAACACAAGTTAAACAAATTCAACTTAACTTATCCCACAAAATTATAGGATTCCGTTGATTAAAAAATATAGATTGGGTGAGATGAATAAGCATTAAATTAAATTAAATTAAATTCAACTAAATTAAAATAAAATAAACATAAAATTTAAACTTAAGCTTAAAATTTAAAATTAAACCCTAAATATTAGTCCACTTAAACTTTAAAAATAAGTTATCTAACATTAAATATTAAATTAAAACTTAAAATTAAAATAGAATTAAACGTAAAGTTAATAAACATATTACATTAAAAATTATTTTAAAACTTATTTAAAAATTATTTAAAATTTATTTAAAAATTATTTAAAAATTATTTTAAAAATTCTTTTAAAATTCAATAAAAATTATTTTTAAAAATCCTTTAAAATTTATTTAAAAATCCTTTAAAATTTATTTAAAAATACATTAAAAATTATTTTAAACATCCTTTAAAAATATTTTAAAAATTATTTTAAATATTCCTTTAAAAATGCTTTAAAATGTTTTAAAAATTATTTTAGAAATTCCTTTAAAAATAGTTTTACAAATTATTTTTAAAATATTTTAGAAATTATTTTAAAAATATTTTAAAAATTATTTACAAAATATTTTAAAAATAATTTTATATCTTTAAAAAAATATTTTTAAAATATTAAAAAATATATCAAAAGTTAAAATTATTTAAAAAATTATTTTAAATATTTATTTTAAATAATTTTTAAAAATTAAATTAAATTAAAATAAATCAAATTTAAACTTAAACTTAAAATATTAATTAAAACTTATATTAAAATATTAATTAATTTAAATAAGATTTAAAATTAATTTAAACATAAAATATTAATTAAATTAAGTTAAATTTAAAACTGAATTAAATAATTAATAGATAATCAATTAAAATTAATTGAATTAAACTCAAAACATTAATCTAACCTTAACTGATAATTTAGAATAACCTCAATTGAAAACTAAATTTAATTAATACGTTAATTTAATTTAACCTAATTAAAACTTTAAACTAACTTAACTCAAATAAATCAAATTACTAATCAATTAAATTAAATCTCAATTAATAACTAAGTATTATTAATCCAAAATAAATAATCAATTTAATTATTCTAAAAATTAATTAATCAATTCATACTTAAATTAATTACAATGTAATTCTTAATTTAACCTAAATTAAAGTATAATTAAACTTAACTTAATATAATTAAATTATAAATAATAATTAATCATTATTGATAATAAACAATCCAATTTAGTTTCAAGTAAACTTTCAATCCAAACATAAACCTATTAAATACACTTAATTCGAACTTAAAAAATTTGAACTTAACTTATCTTTAACTTAATAAAATATTAGTAACCAATTGATTCATTTGGTCTGAAAATTAATCCTAGAACAATCTTCAAGGAATAATTAATTAATGATTAATTTAAAAAATCTTAAATTAATTAAAATTATCTTATAGTTTTTCAAAATTACATATTTTCTAAAAATCAGTATTACAACACTAAGTCTCTTAAACAATTAGATAAAGCTTCTTGATAACCATAGGTGTCAGGTTAAGGGGGAATACCTATTTAAGGGGGAGGAAGGATAAAAAGTTAGAAAGAAATTTTTTAACTATTGAAAAATATTCTGAAAATATTTCTAAAACTATTTTTCCTAATCTTTTTAAAAAATAGTTTGAAAGTCTCTTTATAACTTTTGAAAATTGTTTCAAAATTACTTTAAATTTTTTTTCTAAAAATAAAAATACTTTAGAAATTACTCCTTAAAAATCCTTTCAAAAGTTAAGCTTTATGAAACCTCGTTGCACAATATTTTGAAAATTATTTTTGAAAAGTGTTTTGAAATTCTCTTTGAAAAATTAACTTTCGAAAGTTATTGTCACGCCTCAGAGGAGTTCCTTCCGGACAACATCTTCCCTATAACTGTGACAATATGAAGGATATATACATTGCCACAAGGCTACTCACCAGCAATAATCAATAGTCCACACGATTGGAGCATACATAACCATGCAGTTATATACACATCCCACTTGGCTGAATAAAATGATCACAATCACGCAGTTGTATAATAAACATCCCACATAGCTGTACTAAAAACACAGCAGAAATGAAAGGAAAGCCCAAACAAATCAAAATGATACAATGTGTATCGACACGGCTTAAACACAACAAAATACCACATGGCTAAACACCAATACAACATCATTACGATAAAGAAAATATGTAAGAAAATAAGAGCGAAATAAAGACCATCTTCTGATGTAACGTGGGGCTAGCAGATAGGATACTCCAAGCGACTCCATAATCACTATCTGCTACCTGAGAAAAAAGACAACATAGAAATGCGGTGGTGAGTGCGGGTCACTCAGCGGGTAATAGACAAAATAGTGCATGATCTATATAAAACATGGAGATCAAAGTATACAGTCTCATCAGGGAAATAATAATATGATCATAAACTGACATAATAAATGTACATACCCAATCTGGATCCAACACATAATATCATGATCACAATGGCATAGTAAATGAACCTACCCAATCTGGAACTAATATATAAGGTCAAGATCATAAATGATATAATAAATACATATAATCATAACTGACATAATAAATGCACATACATAATTTGGAATCAACACATACGGTATAATGATCAGCAAACTCACCAGTGATCAGCAACAGATCTACTCGTAACACCTGAGCAATATAACCGACAATATATAAATGTATAATAAATGACATGAATGTAGCATGGCAACCATATGAAACAATCATAGCTCAAACAAGTGCAATATATCACAATCACATGTAGCTAGTATCTACTAGACATGCATGCAAATATATCTCTACAGATGCACTGCGCATCATATGCAAATGCGCATGCATGACACATGGTCACCTCCACCACCTCTCCAGACATCACGACCCCTGTATGGCCGAGAGGCTTGGGTCCATGACAACTGTACTACCCTCCAGATACCATAATAGAGTGGCTGAGGCGGACAATCCGCTAAGTAGCTATCTAGCTACATAGCATCAGACTCCCTGACTACTCAATCTCTAGCCCCTGACTACTGTACCCTCTAGATCCCACTACTCATGAGTGGCTGAGGATGACAGAGTATAACACTGAGCGGCCAAGTGAGCACGATAGGACTAGCTCCACTTCTAGCTACCACTCTCCTATAGTGGCTGAATGGGCAGCTAACATGACTGACAACTAGCTCATACCGAAAGAGAGCAATTGTCAAAGGACCAGCCCATACCATATGGGAGCAATGGTTATCAGCATGCATATGTATATATGATTGTCAACTAGCTCATACCACAAGAGAGGAATGGTCGTCAGCATGCAGTGCAATGATGAACATGATGTAGTAATCATGATACCGACACGATATCGACACAATCATTATCAATGCAACACCTCAATCCACATAAGTAACTCCAGTAGAACACATCATGCACATACCCTCTCTACAACATATAAATGCTCAATAAACATGATAACACCTTGACACAAACCACACATGTGTGTACTCATCATTATATGCATAATCAACATGTTAACTTAGTCAACAAGATATCCCCTACTATATATACTCTACATGTAAATATATAATAGATTATAGATATCCAAAAGCTAAGACTGTATTTAAAATAAATATATCATCTTAAAGGTCAAGCACAAGTATCAAGCAGGATAACAATATGGATAGATTTAAGGTAAAGCAACCTAATCCATCAATCCAAAAATAACCATGCATTAAGATCAAAGAACTAAAGAGGCCAAGAAAGAAATACCTGCCTTTATTATAGATCGCCCCCAAAATAAGTCTCTCGTTAAGATGTTTGTCTCTAATCAAAGTCCTATAACATGGTACATAATAGAAATCCTATCACACATCCAAATAACTAACCTAAATCCAAATCCAATTAAACCCCTAATTGGATTATCCAAATCCTCAATCAACTTTAATTAATCCATCACCTTCATTAGATTAGGCTACCCTAAACCTTCCATACTCTAATTGAATTAAATTTATGCATGAACCATCACCAGAACTTACCCAAAACTTGTTGCTCCTCTATTGACACACGGCAAGAGAATTTTCTATTGGAAATAGGATGTTCGGAGCTGTGGATCATCGATGAATAGTGCTGGCCGGAGCTAGTTGGGTAGCTAACCACCAAATGAGATCCCAAATCAGAAATCCAGCAGTTTAAAACACGAAATGTATTGCTAGGGTTAAGCTATTACCTCAATGGCACGAAGGTTGCTCTTAGGTAGTGGCGACTTTGATCCAATAGCATACAGTGCTAAAAAATCACCTGCCTACTGTGATAACCAAGATTCTATCAAGGAGGTGATCGTTGTAGCCTAGATCTGCATCCAATGCCGATCGGATGAGTTCAGTGGCCAGCAGCTAGGTAAAGATGAAGAACCATGATAAATGGCACATCTTACCTCTTTGTGGCTTACATCGATTCCACTTTCAGGAGATGGCCCTATGCTTATGGATCAGAGCAGGCGACGAAAGATGTTAGCGCCGTTAGCAGTGAGGGTTGCAGCATCCTATGAGAGAGAGAAGGAAAGGGGCGGTGACTGCATGAATGGTAGCCCTATCCTCTTTTTCACTGGCTCCTTCCTCTCTGGCAATGGTGTCACTCAGCAGTGGTGGTGGTGGTGATCCGGGAGTTGCGCAAGTGCTGGCGATGGTGGATTGGCGTGTAACAACCCAAATTTTCTCATTTTGAGTCCAAATAGTGCTTGAAAATATTTAGAAATGCTTTAGAAATATTCTAGAGATTTTTAGGAATTTTTAGAGTATTTTTATGCAATTTTCGGAGTTCGTTTGGTATTTTTATCAAAAGAAACAAGTTGCAAAAAAATAAAGAGGTTGAGCCGAGGTTTGAACCATAGACCTCTGGTTAAGCAAAGCCTTAAGTTGTTTCGGATGACCAGGAACCCAGCAAGGCCGTGCTGATTAAGGAAAGAGCGTAAATAATTTAAGTAGTAGTTGATAATAGAAATATTTAGGTATTAAAAGGGATATGTTAAGAGAAGAATTGGGGTTATATCTGTGACCTAAATTCTTCTCCCGACGACACGCGCGCGGCGTCTCTGTTGGGCGAAAACTAAAGAGAAGCTAGGGCTTCTCTCCGGCGACCGGTGTAGGGTGATCTCCGAGAGGTTTCTCCACCATCGCGACCACCTTGTCGAGGAGAACAAGTGGATGTGAAGAAGTTGCCGAGAGCTTCAGTTTCTCCAAAGCCGAGAAGCGATTTCGGTTGTAAGTCCAAGAACAAAAGTAAGTGCTCTCACCTGCAGTAAGTGTAGTTCCGAGATTGTTTTTTTTCCTTGCTGTTGCAAAGGTTGTGATAGTCGTGGAACCCTAGCATGTGTAACGACCACCCTTCTTATCTATACTACTACTCTCTAAGGGCGACCGTTACTTATCTATTACTCTACTTACTAGTGTTACTTATGCTATTATTAGCAACACTTAAATTTATCACGGCCCCAGAGAAGTTCCTACCGAAAAATTTCGACAGAGTCTCCCCTGTACCGGTGACAATAATCATTAATACATTCAAAATAAACCATCAGCCACATGCGGCTGGTATAAATATCTCACAACCATGCAGTAATAAGACACAACAACTTAAAAAAAAACTATTCTATCAATAGCAAACGAATAAAGCTCCAACAGTGGGAAACAACCAAACTAACAATGCGGAATAGACTCAATTAGCAAAATAAGAAAATGGAAACAACTCTTTAACAATCTCAACTTCTCTAATAACATTAAAGAAAGACTCTAAACAACTTCTTAGCCAAGTCCCGAGGCTTCCATAGTTCAACATCACACACATCCATCACGCATCCTCCTTGTCGCCTTCCTCTTTATACTTTAGCTTTTCCTTTATCTGCAGTAGGAAGAAAATAAATCTATAAGCGAAACGCTTAGTAAGTACTAAACTATCTCACAAAACTCGAAAGTGCATAAGATACAAAGGATGCTAAAACTGAAATGCTAAAAAGAAATGCTACACCTGCTCATCTAATAGCAAAGCACTAAATAATCTGCATACTCATGATATATAAGAATAAATCTACATGCTAGAAATAAAGCTAATCATGCTCAATAAACTCATAAGGAAAGCAAATGAAAACTAATACTGTATGCTTAGAATTATAAGAGTCAAACTTTGCTAGTTCTAAACATAGATGATAATTGTCTCATTTACTTATAGCCTTATATTTGAAATTAATATTTAACTTTCTTCTTCTCTTTCTTGGGCCAAGGCTTAGTACCAAAATGTGCGCTCTCTAATAGAGACTGAGGTAGCGAGCCTCTAGTCCTATGAGGGTAAAGACCTCGGTCTTACCAGGGCCAAGACCTTGGAATTGGTCACCTGGATTTGTTTAACGACAACCTCGGAAGTCGGGTACTAGCCTCTTACTTTAAATTACTTGTTATCTTTTCTAATTAGAACTTGGTCTTTTCTCTACTCATAACTTCTCATAATCCTCTAAAAAGGTTTAATAGGGCACATAACCATTCCACTAAAATACATGGCTGTTCATCTTATTAAAACAACAAAGATAACTAACTATATGCTTTAGATTAAAGAGCTATTAAAAGCTAACTAACACATATATGCATATGTATCAAAACAAGAGACTAGAAACTGAATTAAGCATCAATACTGCTCATGCTATTCTAATACGGCAAGTGAAAAGAATTAAGAACTAATACTGCTCGTAAATTTCTCATGCTTGTAAACGTCAAGGAAGAGAAAACAGCAAAGGAAGATTATAAAGCTACTAATTTCTCATGCTAAGAAACTATTCTTATAACAGTTGGTTCTAGGTAGCAAGAAATCTAGACTGAAATCGTAAACTAAAATGCTACAACAGAATGAACTAAACTGTATGCTTAATTAAAAATCTGGAACTAGATTATTTGAACACATGGCTATTTGTATCCAACAAATCCCAAAGGAAATCAAGACTAATTTGGCACAACAGCAATAAGGAAAGGCTCAGATCTGCACTTGCTATAAGGACCACTGCAAACTAAAGAAACTCCAATCTGAATTATATGAAGGAAATTCAGGTTTAATACCGCAGCAACAAAGGAACCCAAACCTAAATTCTGCATGTTCCGGAGTCAGGAAAGAAAGGCTAAATCCGTAGCAACAATTCTATACGGCATGATCCAAAAGCATGAAGGGAAACTAAAGCTCTATCATATAATTCTACTCGGCAAAGCAAAATTCAAAGCAAGGAACGAAAACCCTAAGTTCGGAGCAACTCCTACCACAGGTGAGTAGTACTTACACTTGTTCTTGCACTTACAACCGACGGTATGGTTCTAGGGTTTCGGGTGGAGCTTGAAAGCTCGGCGATTCCTCTGTGTCCGCGTCTCTTCTTGGCGAGAGGAGCTCGATGGTGTGATGACCTCTCGGAAAAGAGTGCTCACCGGCCGCCGGAAATGCCCTAGCTCTCTGTCGCGGTTCCGCCCGAGAAGAGAAGACCCGTCGAACTCGAGAGAAGGGAAAACAGGATTTAGGGTTCGGGAAAAAGAAAACCTAAACCTTTTCTTATAACTAGGGTTTTTATTAATTACTATACCTTAAATATTTGTCGCTCTTTCCTTACTCAGGAACAGCCACGTGAACACTTGGTTGGCTGCGTTCGGCTTTAAGCTCGTCTCGTGGGTTCAAATCTCGGTTGCAACCCTTTTCTTCCTATTATTTCCTGTTATTAACTTCTACTACTTATATAGATTTTGTTCTTTATATGTTCACAAAAAGGTCACGGAACAGTTGGCTGGCTGGATTCGATTAAGGCTTGGTTCAGGTCCGAGGTCCATGGTTTGAATCTCGGCTTGGACATTTTTTTTCGAAACTTCTTTCGTTTTGTAAAAATATCAAACGACCTCCAAAAATTGCGTAAAAATACTCTAAAAATTTCTAAAAATTTCTAAAAATCTCTAGAATATTTCTATAGCATTTCTAAGTATTAATAAGGACTTTTAGAACTTGAAATAAACAAAATTGGGTAGTTACAATCCCCCATACCTTATAAAAAGTTCATCCTCGAACTTAGAATAGTTCTGAATATTTCTGTCTCATACTGTCCTCATGCTCCCAAGTGACTTCCTTATGCTTCTGGTTCTGCCAGATGACCTTCACTAGTGGCACTTCTTTGTTCCTTAGTCTCTTGACTGCTCTATCCACTATCTGTGTAGGTCTTCTCTCGTAGCTAAAATCCTCTTGGATCTGCACTGTCTGAGGCTGAATCACTTGACTAGGGTCGTGTATACACTTCTTTAGCATAGAGACATGAAATACATTATGTATTGCTGACATGTCCTGTGGTAAGTCCAGCTTGTAAGCTACTTTCCCAATCCTTTCTGTGATCAGGTAAGGCCCTACATAACGAGGACTTAATTTGCCCTTCTTGCCAAATCTCATCACTCCCTTCATCGGAGCAACCTTGAGAAAGACTGAATCCCCTACTTGGAATTCAAGTGGCCTACGACGTGTGTCAGCATAACTCTTCTGTCTACTCTGGGCAGTATCAATTCTCTGTCTGACCTTCTGAATAGCCTGAGTAGTCTCATCTATCAGCTCTGTCTGAATGCCCAGTTCCACTTCCATTTCTTTTCTTTCACCTGCTTCTTGCCAGCAAATGGGTGATCTGCACTTCCTGCCATACAATGCCTCATAAGGTGCCATCTTCATGGTGGCCTGATAGCTATTGTTGTAGGCAAACTCAGCTAAGCATAGATACTTGCACCAACTTCCCTTGAAATATAGCGCACAAGCTCTGAGCATATCTTCTAAAATCTGATTTACTCTCTCTGTCTGTCCATCAGTTTGAGGATGGAAGGCTGTGCTGAACTTGAGTTTGGTGCCTAGTGCAGTCTGAACACACTCCCAAAAGTGAGAGGTGAAGTGCTCATCTCTATCAGAAACAATAGATTTAGGAACTCCATGAAGTCTAATCACTTCCTTCACATATAGCTGTGCCAACTGCTCTATAGAGTGGGACACCTTGATGACTAGAAAATGAGCAGACTTGGTCAATCGATCCACTATTACCCATATCGCATCATGTCCATTCGTGGTTCTTGGAAGACCTGTTATAAAGTCCATGGATATGTCTTCCCACTTCCACTTCGGTATTGGGAGAGGCTGTAGAACTCCTCCTGGTCTCTGGTGTTCTGCTTTGACCCTCTGACATGTCAGACAGATACTGACATACTTAGCTACATCTCTTTTGAGTCCAGACCACCAAAACCTCTGTTTCACATCTTGGTACATCTTGGTGGAACCACGATGCATGGAATAAGGTGTACTATGTGCTTATTCTTGAATCTTCCTCCTTAATTCCTCATCATTGGAAAAACAAAGATGGTTCCCCTGATAAAGAACTCCGCTGTCTGATACTCGAAACTCTGTATCTCCTTCTTTTTGTACCCCTTGCTTGATCTTCTGGATATCTGAATCTTCCCTTTGCTTTCTCTGTATATCCTCAAGCAGGGTTGACTCTAAGGTCAATGCAGAGAGTTGCCCATAAATAACTTCAAGTCCGAAATCTGACAACTCTTTCTGCAGTGGCAGGGCTAATGATGACAAAGACATCAGGGATGCACTGGATTTTCTGCTTAGTGCATCTGCCACTTTGTTAGCTTTGCCTGGGTGGTAGAGGATTTCACAGTCATAGTCTTTGACCAACTCTAGCCACCTACGTTGTCTCATGTTTAAGTCCTTCTGAGTGAAGAAGCACTTAAGAATCTGATGGTCTATGAAGATTCTGCACTGGACTCCATACAAGTAATGTCGCCAGAGTTTCAGTGCAAAGACCATAGCTGCCAGCTCAAGCTCATGAGTGGGGTAGTTCTTCTCATAATCTTTGAGTTTTCTGGAAGCATAAGCTATAAATTTTCCTTCTTGCATGAGAACAGCTCCTAGACCCATCTTGGAGGCATCACTGTAGATGTCAAAACTCTTGTCACTAGCTGGAACAGTCAGAATGAGAGCACTGGTCAGTCTCTTCTTCATCTCTTGGAAACTCTGCTCACATTTGTCTGACCACTCAAATTTTTTGTTCTTTGTGGTCAGGGCTGTCAGTGGAGAGGCTATCCTAGAAAAGTCCTCCACAAATTTTCTGTAGTACCCAGCTAAACCAAGGAAGCTTCTGATCTCCCTGGCGTTCTTGGGTCTACTCCAGTTGTTGACCGTTTCTATTTTGGCTGGATCCACTTGGATACCTTCTTTAGAAATTATGTGACCTAGAAACACCACCTGATCTAACCAGAATTCGCACTTTGAGAATTTAGCATACAACTACTTTTGCTGAAGGGTCTGCAATACTATCCTCAAGTGCGTGTCATGCTCCTCTGGGGTTCTTGAATAGACTAGAATGTCGTTGATGAATATGATGAAAAATTTGTCAAGGTATTCTCTGAACACTCTGTTCATCAAATCCATGAAGACTGCAGGTGCATTAGTCACACCCGAAGGCATGACTACAAACTCATAGTGTCTGTATCTAGTCCTGAAAGTTGTTCTGGGTATATCACTTTCTTTCACTTTCAACTGATGGTACCCAGAGCACAGGTCTATCTTGGAGAACACTGTTGCCCCTTTCAATTGATCAAATAAGTCGTCAATTCTGGGCAGTGGGTACTTGTTCTTGATTGTCACTTGATTTAGCGCCCTATAATCTATGCACATCCGCATAGATCCATCTTTCTTCTTGACAAACAACACAGGAGCTCCCCATGGTGAATGACTAGGGCGTATGAAGCCTTTGTCAAGTAGCTCCTGAAGTTGCTCTTACAACTCTTTCAGCTCTGCTGGAGACATGCGATACAGAGCTTTTGAAATTGGACCGGTACTAGGAACCAATTCAATCTCAAACTCCACTTCTCTGTTGGGAGGCAGTCCAGGTAGCTCTTCTGGAAATACTTCTGGATACTCGCATACTACCCGAACATCCTCCTGCTTGAGTCCTTCTTGTTCTTCTGTGCTCGGTCCTCAGTACAAACATATGGGGACGTTCTCTTCTTGGCATCTAGTTATGCAGGGAAAAACTTAAAATCGTCCCTACACTTTCTAGACATATATACATATGTAAACAAAAGAAAACAAGAACTTTCATCTTACTTAAGCATATCTAAGAAAATACTCTATAATGCAAATAATAAGGAAAAGCATAAAAGAAAACTTAAATACTTTCTTACTTGAAGACGGCAAGGCTGATGCTGATGTGTGTGTGATGCTGGAGAATGAGAACTGCTCTGATACCAACTGTAATGACCACCCTTCTTATCTATACTACTACTCTCTAAGGGCGACCGTTACTTATCTATTACTCTACTTACTAGTGTTACTTATGCTATTATTAGCAACACTTAAATTTATCACGACCCCAGAGAAGTACCTACCGAAAAATTTCGACAGAGTCTCCCCTGTACCGGTGACAATAATCATCAATACATGAAAAATAAAACATCAGCCACATGCGGCTGGTATATATATTTCACAACCATGCAGTAATAAGACACAACAACTTAAAAAAAACTATTCTATCAATAGCAAACGAATAAAGCTCCAACAGTGGGAAACAACCAAACTAACAATGCGGAATAGACTCAATTAGCAACATAAGAAAAAGGAAACAACTCTTTAACAATCTCAACTTCTCTAATAACATTAAAGAAAGACTCTAAACAACTTCTTAGCCAAGTCTCGAGGCTTCCATAGTTCAACATCACACACATCCATCACGCATCCTCCTTGTCGCCTTCCACTCTATACTTTAGCTTTTCCTTTATCTGCAGTAGGAAGAAAATAAATCTATAAGCGAAACGCTTAGTAAGTACTAAACTATCTCACAAAAACTCGAAAGTACATAAGCTACAAAGGATGTTAAAACTGAAATGCTAAAAAGAAAAGCTACACCTGCTCATCTAATAGCAAAGCACTAAATAATCTGCATACTCATGATATACAAGAATAAATCTACATGCTGGAAATAAAGCTAATCATGCTCAATAAACTCATAAGGAAAGCAAATGAAAACTAATACAGTATGCTTAGAATTATAAGAGTCAAACTTTGCTAGTTCTAAACATAGATGATACTTGTCTCATTTACTTATAGCCTTATATTTGAAATTAATATTTAACTTTCTTCTTCTCTTTCTTGGGCCAAGGCTTAGTACCAAAACGTGCGCTCTCTAATAGACACTGAGGTAGCGAGCCTCCAGTCCTATGAGGGTAAAGACCTCGGTCTTACCAGGGCCAAGACCTTGGAATTGGTCACCTGCATTTGTTTAACGACAACCTCGGAAGTCGGGTATTAGCCTCTTACTTTAAATTACTTGTTATCTTTTCTAATTAGAACTTGGTCTTTTCTCTACTCATAACTTCTCATAATCCTCTAAAAAGGTTTAATAGGGCACATAACCATTCCACTAAAATACATGGCTGTTCATCTTATTAAAACAACAAAGACAACTAACTATATGCTTTATATTAAAGAGCTATTAAAAGCTAACTAACACATATATGCATATGTATCAAAACAAGAGACTAGAAACTGAATTAAGCATCAATACTGCTCATGCTATTCTAATACGACAAGTGAAAAGAATTAAGAACTAATACTGCTCGTAAATTTCTCATTCTTGTAAACGGCAAGGAAGAGAAAACAGCAAAGGAAGATTATAAAGCTACTAATTTCTCATGCTAAGAAACTATTCTTATAACAGTTGGTTCTAGGTAGCAAGAAATCTAGACTGAAATCGTAAACTGAAATGCTACAACAGAATGAACTAAACTGTATGCTTAATTAAAAATCTGGAACTAGATTATTTGAACACATGGCTATTTGTATCCAACAAATCCCAAAGGAAATCAAGATTAATTCGGCACAGCAGCAATAAGGAAAGGCTCAGATCTACACTTGCTATAAGGACCACTGCAAACTAAAGAAACTCCAATCTGAATTATATGATGGAAATTCAGGTTTAATACCACAGCAACAAAGGAACCCAAACCTAAATTCTGCATGTTCCGGAGTCAGGAAAGAAAGGCTAAATCCCTAGCAACAATTCTATACGGCATGATCCAAAAGCATGAAGGGAAACTAAAGCTCTATCATATAATTCTACTCGGCAAAGCAAAATTCAAAGCAAGGAACGAAAACCCTAAGTTCGGAGCAACTCCTACCACAGGTGAGTAGTACTTACACTTGTTCTTGCACTTACAACCGATAGTATGGTTCTAGGGTTTCGGGTGGAGCTTGAAACCTCGGCGATTCCTCTGTGTCCGCGTCTCTTCTTGGCGAGAGGAGCTCGATGGTGTGATGACCTCTCGGAAAAGAGTGCTCACCGGCCGCCGGAAATGCCCTAGCTCTCTGTCGCGGTTCTGCCCGAGAAGAGAAGCCCCGTCGAACTCGAGAGAAGGGAAAACAGGATTTAGGGTTCGGGAAAAAGAAAACCTAAACCTTTTCTTATAACTAGGGTTTTTATTAATTACTATACCTTAAATATTTGTCGCTCTTTCCTTACTCAGCAACAGCCACGTGAACACTTGGTTGGCTGCGTTCTGCTTTAAGCTCGGCTCGTGGGTTCAAATCTCAGTTGCAACCCTTTTATTCCTATTATTTCCTGTTATTAACTTCTACTACTTATATAGTTTTTATTCTCTATATGTTCACAAAAAGGTCACGAAACAGTTGGCTGGCTGGATTCGGTTAAGGCTCGGTTCAGGTCCGAGGTCCACGGTTCGAATCTCGGCTTGGATATTTTTTGTCGAAACTTCTTTCGTTTTGTAAAAATATCAAACGACCTCCAAAAATTGCGTAAAAATACTCTAAAAATTTCTAAAAATCTCTAGAATATTTTTATAGCATTTCTAAGTATTAATAAGGAATTTTAGAACTTGAAATAGGGAAAATTGGGCCGTTACAGCATGCGTGTGTGATTGATTTCTTCAAGTGCTATAATCCGAACCCTAGTTTTCAGTTTGTGCTTATAGTTTTAGTATTTCAGTTTAAATCTTGTTGTTTGACTCAAGCATGAGATTTTAGGCCTTTATGTGCAATTCGGATTTTTGTGCTGTGAAAGGGCACG
Organism: Zingiber officinale; assembly: GCF_018446385.1. Lineage (NCBI taxonomy): Eukaryota > Viridiplantae > Streptophyta > Magnoliopsida > Zingiberales > Zingiberaceae > Zingiber > Zingiber officinale. Next base: position 60,235,537 of record NC_055989.1, on the reverse strand, counting down.
AGTAGCTTTCTTTTGAGTTTTCTGTGCAATTCGGTTTTGTGCTATGTTTATGGGTTTTGTTTAAAATTCCAGCAAGCTTCACATAGGCTTTAATTCCAACAAGTTTCAATTTTGTTTTGTGCTGTAAAACGGGCACGAACAACCCCTTTAGAGCTTATAGTGCAGATTTTGTCGAGCTTATAGTGCAGATTTTGTTAAGCTTATAGTGCAGATTTTGTTAAGCTTACAGTGCAGATTTTATTAAGTATTATAGTGCAGATTTTGTTAAGCTTATAGTGCAGATTTTGTTAAGTATCATGGTGCAGATTTTTGTTAAGTATCATAGTGCATATTTTGTTAAGTATTATAGTTTTAGAATTTGTTTAAGCGTGACAGTTTTAGAATTTGTTTAAGTATTGCAGTTTTGTATGAGGTAGTCTTTTATTATTAGTATTAACAAGTAATAAGTATTTTATTTGAGAAGGCAAGTACCCGACTTCCGAGGTTGTCGTTAAACAAATCCAGGTGACCGGTTCCGAGGTCTCGGCCCTGGTAAGACCAAGGTCTTTACTCTCGTAAGACTGGTGGCTCGCTACCTCAGTTTCTATTAAGGAGCGCGCAATGGTACTAAGCCTGGGCCCAAGAGATTATTATTTTGAAGTATAAAAGTATAAGTTTTGAACAAGTGGAATAAGCTCCACATAAGTTTAAAAATCAGCAAGTTTAGTCTTCTTCTATTCTAGCATGTTGTTTGGTTTCCTGACTGTTATATGCTATTAGATGAGCATGCATGAGTAGTGTTTCTTCTAAGTATTCAATTCTTAGATTTCTTCCTGTTCATATGCATATTCGAGTTTTGTGAGTTAGATAGCGCTTACTAAGCATTTTGCTTATAGTTGCATTTTCCTCTTACTGCAGATAAAGGAAAAGGAAAGCTATAGTGAAGGAAGGCGACAAGGAGGTGTGGATGGATGTGTGATGTCTGGACTATGGAAGCCTTGGGATTTTGCTTAAGAATTCATTAAGATTTTGTATTTAGACTGTTGGGATTATTCTTTCATGTTGCTGGATTTGTTCATTGAATAATTTAAGTTTTAGAATTCTTCCTTTTATTTGCTATGCATATTAGTTCCACTATCTGAGTTATATTATTGTTGCATGCATGTTCAGATTAATATATAGTTTTAGCATGTTCAGATTAACATATATAGTTTTAGTTGAGAACAAATAATTGAGTAGAATGTATTAGATGAGTTATTTATATTTTCAGCTGTTACTTATTGCATGTTTCGAGTTTGCAAAGAGTTATAAGTATAACTATAGACATGTGAGCAATAATAGTTAAGTAAAGTTAATAGTACAGTAACGTCCCACCCTCATAGACTAGTAGAGTGGAGGGTGGGGTGTTACATGGTGATCCAGCAATCTAGGGCACAGAAGAATAGAGGACTTGGATGCTTGCTTCCAGTGAGCACTTGGTGTCTGCGGCCAGGAGAAGGACGACGGTAGCCGACAGATCAGAGCAGCGCACGTGATGGGGAAGAAATCGTGAGGGAGAGGGGCTCGGGAGAGAAACGTTAGGTAATTAGGTTTTCTCTTTATACTTAGGTTTAATATAATTAACTCGTAAGTTCATTCCTCTATCAACTCTCATTTAAGGGGTATTCCAAACATGCTTTCTCTAAGTCCAATAACTCTACCCCTTAAAATGATTAATACGACCTCCGTTTAAATCCCAAAAAATTTCTAAAAATTTCCAGAAAATCTGATAAGGTTATTTCTCTAATAACACTTATTATTAAATTTTTGTATCTTACAGTTACTCTAAAAGTTAAACTTAAAAAAAATTACTTTGCAACACCACCTTGAAAATTATTTTAAAAATTACTTTTGAAATGTATTTTGAAATTTATCTTGAAAAATAAAACTTTTTGAAAATTTAATTGTTAACTTAATTTCTTTTTACTTATAAATTTACTTAAAATTTTTCTTTAAATTTGTTTTAAAGAAAATATTTACTTAATTTTTTTTCAAATCTTTACTTAATTTATTTAAGTATGTTTACCTCAAATAGTTGAAACTTGCACACTTTTATAATATTTTAAAAATAATTTACTTAGTAACTTTGAAAAATCAAATAAAAGGTTGAAAATTACTTTCCAACTATTTTTAAAATTTTTGAAAAATTATGTTTTGGGATTATTTTTGTTACTTAAACGATTTTTGAAAGAAAAATCTATACTTAAAAATCTTTTGAAATCTTCATTTAAAATAATTTTACTTAAAAATACTTTAAAAATACTATTATTTCAGAAAATCACTTGCCAATCCATATTTAGAAAAATATTTCCTTTTGCAAAAATTATTGTTCATTAAACTTTTTTCTTACAATCTCTTTTTAAAATTCTGACTCTCCCTAACTCTGATTTATATGATTTAATTATTTTCTTGCATTTTTTTTATGAATGCTAAAGGAGAAGAGTAGGATGAAGTTAGAACAAATTATGTAGAAGATTAAGTTGATAAAAAGTAGGGGTAAGTTGGAACAAATTATGTAGAAGATTAAGTTGATAAACTCAAACCTAACTCTACAACTCAAAATAATCATGAAATAAATGTGAATTCAAAATCTAAAATTCTTAGATCATTCTTGCATTCACTTCTTCTATTTTATTTTTCCAAACTTTAACCAGATTGTCATTACATCAAAAAGGGAGAGATTAGTGGTGTAATCTTGACTAACAGTCTAACTCAGGTTTTGATGAATGACAAATGAGTTAAGTTAGGTATTTTTATGATCTAATATCTTTACCAAGAGTGCAAGGATTGATGGGTCTAGGGATCTAATACCAGGCTGAAACCCAACTAGGTTTGAGGACTCGATAGTTGGTGTGAAGCCCGGATAGGTCAAAGGGTCGACCTAATATCTAGCAGGAAGTCTGACTAGGTCTACAAATCTGACAATTGGCGAGAAGACCTGGTGGGTCAAGAGGCTAGTCAATAGATTGCAAGTTGGTAAGTGAAGGTAAGTCACTATAGGAGAGAGTTCCGGTGAGGACGAGTTCAAGTTTGGACTTTAGGCGCTAATCCAATTTAAGTCCATTTGGGATACCTAAATTGAGACCATAACTAGTTTCTAGTCTTGGAAAGATAGAAACTAATTAATAATCTTATTTTATATTTATGCTAACCCCATTTTACAAGGTATACTTTGTTTCTAGATTAACACATTTTGCAGGAGTGAAAAAGTAAAAAATCTCAAATGAACAGTACTCGAGCTTGCCTCCTAGCTATTGGAGGTGCCCTGGACAGTAACACAAGAGTGCGCCTTGAATAGTTGGTAAATTTAATTAAGTGTCATTGTCTTTACTTCTACTTAAAAAGGGGAGTGTAGGTTGTTGCACCAGCCCTACCAGTCTTTTGTTGTATTTGATCACCTCTTCTGGCGATTTTGAAAGAGACTATTAGTGAATTACCCATCAATAGGTCCGCAAGATATGAGTCTTGGAATAGGAGTAGCCGAAGGCTTTGAACCAAATAAAACCAACTGAGTTTTCCCTTGTGTTCTTTTTAGTTTAAATTTTCTACTATAATTTTATTTAAAAAATTTAAAATAACTTTGTTTTCAAAAACACGTGATTCACCCCCCTTCTCGCGTGCTCATGATCCAACACAAAGTACACGAGGGAGATGCAAAATAATAGGGGGAAAAATCAGCCCGATGTTATTTGGGGTTTAGAACATTGTGTACATTGATCAAGGCTAATCGATCATGGAGAACACTGTGGATGTTGATCACCCAAACTTCTCCCTGCCACAACCAAAGTACAAGACGGAGATGCAAAATAATAGGGATAAAAATCAGCCCGATGATGTTTGGGGTTTAAAATATTATGTGTGTTGATCAAGGTTGATTGCTCTTGGAGAATATTGTGGACTATGATCACCCAAACTTCTCCCAGCCTTGACCAACGTACAAGAGGGAGATGGAAAATAACAAGGGACAAAGACTCTATAGATGGTGTGATTATTATGTATTTGTTACGAGGGAGATTAACCTTGTATGCTACATAGTCCAAGTATATAAAGATAGTGTGATTATTATATATTTGTGTTAAACATGGTGCTTGAATTATATTCTCATAGTAGCTGATGCAAATGTATTGTTACTCGATAATAGCTACTACAATATTAGTTTCATATTGTAGTAGCTATTGTTCAGTTGTTGTTACAACATAAATCAAGCGATATTACAAATATTATCAGCTTAAAAATACATTTACATTAGCTACTGTGAGAATATAATTCAAGTACCATGTTTAACACAAATATATAATAATCACATTATCTATTGGATATAAGCTATAGTAGCCTGAGCCATCGCGTGGGAACCCTTGATTGATTATTGTAATTGACTAAATGGATGACAGATTTGTTTGGTCACCTTTGTTATAGAAACTACCTGACAGTAGCTGTTACAATGTGTAAATTATTCTTTTAACATAAAGTTAAAATTTCAATAGTCACAAACAACATAATGTTCTATTAACATGTCAACAAGCTAGCACAACAAAATAGCAATGTCATAATTTCTATTATATCCCCCACAATTGGGAGGGAATATAACAGTTGTTATGATCATGAAATGGAAAGTAGAATGTGGGCATTGTATCAGCTACTAGACAGTAGCTTCTACAACATCAGGTCTATGTTGTAGCAATTACTATCTAGTAGCTGCTAAAACATCAGGTTCATGTTGTAACGTGTACTCTTACTTTCTTAATCTTCCTCTTTTATTATATTTATCCCATGGTTCAATGTTTCCCCTACTTTTCCAAAAAGATGTTTCATCCTTTTTATGTGACCGACTTTATTGCTTATACTATTCCCTATCAAGAATGGACAAGATTAGAACATTTCCATTATAAATATTCTATCAGCGTAACCTCTTCGTTTTCATCCCTTAACTCTTGCCTCTCAAACACTTATTTTTGTAAGTACCCTGGGTGAGTTTTGATGTGATCAATCAAATTAAGTTAGACTCTATGATTTGATCCCTTGTCTCTAGGTGTGAAGGGACTTAGGAACACAAGAAGTTGAGTGGAAGACATAACTAGCGAGAAGGATGACACGAGAAGTAAGTCGATGGGCTTAGTGCATCTGACCGATGAGGAACTACATAAGAGTATATTGGTGGGTGAGAAGAATGCATGCGGTGCTTTCGAAGGATGAGAATCTATGTAGGAAGACTGTTTGAGGAGAAGGTTAGAGTTGGGTTCAATTGAGCTCAACTCTGAAAGGCAGAAAAATCACCCAAGCTACCAGACAAGTCAAATACTGAGTTGACTTTGTCCAGGCACCTAGACCAGGTCCAGTCGCTCAGACTTGGTCCAGAAGCCTGAGATGTCTAGGACAAGTCAGTGAGAAGTTGCAGAAAGGATGAGTACTGGAGTACACATCAACCGACTCCAAGCGCTTGAACCAGATCCAGGCGCCCAGGATGTAAAGATCCGTTAGAAATAAGTCATTGTCGAGTGGATCTAGTTGACCATGTCCAAGCGCCCAGACCGAGTCTTTAGAGGGAAAAAATGAAAGGCGTAAGAATATTTCAAAAACAAAAATGATATATAATTTTCTTTCAAAAAGAACACCCTCTACTTGATAGTGGTTTCACCAATTCAGAACGCCCTAGCTCTGATATCAATTGTAGGATAGATGACGTGCTAGAGGGGGGTTAATAGCACTCGTTGGCTATTTTCACTAGTTTCATAAAACACACAGAATACGTAGTGGAATAAAGAAGGAGAACAGAGCAATGCTAACACAGTTTTCTTTTACTTGGTTCGGAGCCTATGACGACTCCTACTCCAAGGCCAGCGATCGTTGATCGCTTAAGTTGGGTAATCACTATAAGCTCGAGAAATCTTTATAAGAAGAACAAGTATAATTGCAATATTAAACTAAGTTACCAACAATATAAAGATGATGGAAAGGTTCATTGATTGTCGGTGTAGCAGTTGAACACTGTTGAAGCATTTTGGAGTATCACATAGGAGCGCAAGTAGTCTGATTTTTGGTATCCTTGAAGTGTTGCCCAAGACCCATTTTTATAGACTCTTCAAACATGATCCAGATCCTCTGATCTCGAGATCAAGTTTTGACTAGACCTAAATTGGTCGACCGATCCCCAGGTTCGGTCGACCGAACCTGTTGAATCCTCCAGGCCTTTCATCCAGATGCAGCCTCTCTGGATAACGCCTTCATTCGGTCTACCGATCCCTTCATTTGGTCGACCGATCAGCTAATTGTCTCTGCCTTATCTTATCTGATCAACCTGGCTTGATCCAGTCATCGCTTATCCTCGGTTCGATCGACTGATCCCTCGATTAAACCCGGTCTGATCTCTGGAAATCTGATCTTGCTATACTAGGGTTCAGTCGACCAATCCTGTTGTTCTATTAGTTTCCTACAAAATAGAGTTAGACAAATAGCCATTAATATGTAAATAAATAACTTGACAGCCTTCAGACTATTCGGTTATAACTTCGGATTTCCTCCGAAAATCATAAGTCGAATCGACGTCTACTATTCCCTCAGCAGGGAATGTGTCCTCACCTATTCCTCTCATGAGAAGTTACCTATTGTCAGACTGGTCCTCCAAACTAACTGAACTTTTGCTCAGCACTCAATTCTTTAGAACTTTCTCCTAGGCGTCCACTCCACAACTCGTCCAGACTTCGACCTAGTCCGCGACTCACTAAGATTTTCCACCTATGGTTACCTCCCCCTAGGACCTAGGGTTACCTCTTCCTAGGGTTTTCTATAACCTAGGGTTACCACCCCCTGGGACCTTAGGTTACCTCCCCCTAGGGTTTTTCATAACTTATGGTTACCACCCCCTAGGACCTAGGATTACCATCCCCTAGGGTTTTCCTCCTACCTAACCGCAATTAGGATTTTCTATCACCTAGGGTTACTGCACTCTAGGATTTAGGGTTACCTCCCTCAAGGGTTTTCCACTTGTCCAGAATCCACTAGGACTTTTACCTAAAACAACTTAGGACTTTTCTACAAGCTCAATCAACCTTATTAGATCACAAGAAAACTTAACTTTGGACCCTTTGACATAATCAAAATCCAAGTTCGATCGTCTAGTACTTCCTGTACCAATATATTACTTTGAACCACCCAGAGACCAAAATGGAGAGGAAAAAGAAGAACATCTCTAGAGCAAAAAGGAGCAGGCCGACTTGATGGCCAATGGAAAAGTAGACTTTCATCTGTTAATCATATTACCATCTCAAGAAGTCAACCACATCAGAAGCTACAACTTGACCAAAGAACTCTGGGAGAAGTTCCTAAAGTTGCACAAAGGAACATCGAAGGTGAAGATAGCAAGACGGGACCTTGTTTGAAGTCAATTAACAAACCTCCAAATGGAAAAAGGAGAGACGATGTCTTAACTACATATGAAGATCAAAGAGTTGATCACCGAACTCCTCAACTTCAGATAATCGGTAATGAATCGGGACTCAATCCGATATGCACTTAATGCCTTTCCGAGAACCCAAGAGTGGACATCAATAGTAGTACTACATTTTAAATGACCTGGAAGTATGTACTTTAGAAGATTTATTTTCAATATTAGAATTACATGAGTCTCGATGTACATGACCAAGAAAGGAAAATGAGTCAGGTTAGAATCTAGTACTGAGAGCCAATAAGAAGAATGAACTAGAACTAGATTCAGACTCATCAGATGATGAAGATAAAAGAGCTTTTGTGGTAAGAAAATTGAATAAATTTTTTAAAATTAAACTAACAAATTTAATAAGACATAGCCCAAGAAGTTTATTCTAGTAAAAAGGAAAGTATGATGTTATACTGTAATAAAGAAAGATACATCAAAGAATACTACCCTAGATTGAAGGACAAAGGAGCAAGAAAATCTAAACATAAGAACCTCAAAGCAACATCAAACGAGTCATCCTCAGAAGAGTTTGAGCATGAGGAATATTCTGGAATAACACTAACGATAAGTCATTAAGAAAAGAACATCGATGAAGGGGGTGTCACTTCTAAAGAAAGCAACAATGAAGGAGGAGAATCCAATTATGAATCTGACACCACGATGAGGTACGTCTTCTACCTCCTGAACAATTATATGATGATATTAAATTTATGTCTAAATCATTGTTCAAATTAAGGTCCAACCATCCAAGTATGTTAAATTAACAAAGGATAACCTTGATCTAAAAATTAAATTAGCAATAGCTTGTCCGTTAAACATTTTGATAAAATTCAAACTAAAAATGAAAAATTGAAAGAAGAAATAGAATTATTGAAGAATAATTCTACATGTGAAATTTAAAATTTGCTTATGGGTTAAATTGTAGAAATTATCAAGCACTAAATTGGTATTTGAAAAATCATAGGGGTTAAATTACAAAAGTAGCTAGAAATTATATTCTTAGAAAATATTTGATAAATTCAATAGGTAGGAATTTATTTTGAATTTCTAAATCATGTTTAACCTGTTAAATTAAATTCATATATTTAGATTAATATACTTTAATTATTAACATGTTTACTAAAATTAATAATTTTTTATACCTTCTGTTTTTGTTTTGTATTGATTTTTTTTTGTCAAAAATGAAGATATTATCTTATAACAAAAAAATTCATAGGTTTATGACTATTATATTATTTTTAAAACAAAAAATCTTTCAAAAAAATAAATTTTAATGATTAAAATTTTTAAAAAATTGAATTTTGAATAACATAATTTTTCTGTGATAATAAATTAAGTTTTCTATTAGATTAAATTTTTTGATATTTTTTTAACAATTATATTTTTTAAATTTGTAATCGAAAAAGAAAATTTTATAATTTAAATTTTTTTCATTGATTAATTTTGAAGAACCTAATTTTTTAGAAAATTAATATTGTATTTTGAATGGGTTGAAAAAACAGCTAGATTTTTAGGACTAGGAATCCATTTTTAAATATTTATTTTTAAAAATAACTTTATCTATTTAAAATATTTATTGTCATTAAAATAATAATATTCTCTGTATGAAAATTTTTATCATGTTTTGAATACTTTTGTTGACAAAAGTTTTTAGGATTTTTTGAATCTTTAAAATAATTTTTAAATTATTTTTTCCAAAACTATGGATTAATTGATGAAAATTATTCCTTTTGATAATTAATTTTGGTAAAAAGATGTATAATTAAAAATTCTATTTAAAACCCATATAAAAGGTTTCAATATTTTTAATTTTTTTTTGTATTCTCCCTAACATGTTTTTGATGTGATCAAAGGGGAAGAAATTAGGGATTAAGTTAAGAGGAGGTAGGTATATTTAATATTTTTTTTCTTGAATTGATTGTAATTTTTTTTCTTATAATAATTACAAATATCAAAATTGTTTTATTGTTTGTTTTAATTCTAACTTAACTTGGGTTGATGCACATCAAAAAGGCGGAGATTGTAAGTACCGGGTGAATTTGATATGATCAACTGAGTTAAATTAGGCTCTATAGTTTTATTCATTGTTTCTTAGTGTGTAGGGACTTAGAAACACATTAAGTCGAGCAGAAGACTCAGTTAGTGAGAAGGATGGAACGAGAAGCAAGTCAATGGGCTCTGTGCATCAGAGGGACTAAGAGCTGCGGAAGAGTACACCGGCCAACAAGAAGGACGCGTGTGACGCTTCCAAGGGACGAGAAGCCAAGGAAAACTGCTGGAGGAAAAGACCAGAGTTGGGTTCAAGTAACTCAACCATGGAAGGATGGAGAATCACTCAATTGATCGAACAAGTCAACTACTGAGCTGACTTTGTTTAAGTGCTTGGATCAAGTCCAAGCGCCTAAACTCTAGGCACTCAGGATGTCTAGGCCAAGTCAGCAAGATGTTGCAATGAGGATGAGCACTGGAGTACACGTTAGCCGACTCTAAGCACCCAGACTGAGTCCAAGCACCTGGGATGCTAAGATCCGTTGGAAAGAAGTCGTTACGAAGTTGATCGAGTCGACCACATCCAAGCACCCGGACTGGGTCCAGACACCCGGGAGGTGCCACATCAGCCAACAGCTAACTTTGACCAGTGGGTTATAAATAAAGTCTTAGATCTCAAAGTTCAAAACACATACACTGTATTTTCATTTACAAATCCATTTTCTCTATTCTTGTACTTAATTGCTGTAAGGGGCTACTCTGCCTCTAATAGTATTAAAGAAGGAGTTTGATAGTGAGCTTTCTACTATCTTGGATTAGCAATCTCTCCTATTGCAAACCAAGTAACTCATTTTGTCCCATTTACTTTTATGCATTTATTTTTATTTAATTAACATGTGTTTATCCTTGCTAAGTTTAGAAGCAAGAGAAGTGTTAATTTTAATTGAAGGCTATTCACCCCCTATAGCCGGCCTAACAGGACCTACAGTTTCTTCCCTATTTACTATAATGGCACAAACATCCCCTAACCCTTGGGTGAAATCTTTGGAAGTCATGGCCCATTGGCACAATCGAAAGACAAAACCCTATAAGGGTAGTGTCAAAAGTTCTCTCCTTCAAAAGAATCATCTGAGGATTCTTCTGTCTATGCAGAATCTTCTATCTCAGAAGCTCATTCTATTTCCCAGTGAAATTTCATTGCCTCCTTTTTTATCACTCAATAAAATTATTTTTATATATATTATTCCTATTTTATTTCTTAAATCTTTTCTCCAAATTTTGATGTGGTAAATTAAATAGGACTCTTGATCAAGCTCACAAACAGTGTGCGACCTCGTCCCGTATAAGTATTCTGACACAATAGCGAGATCAAGCAAGAAATGCCTTGAACGCTACCCTTCAAAGGGAGAGAATAGATGAAGCCAAGCTTGCTCTATTAAATCAACAGCTATCTGAGATTGATGCGGCATTAGAAGATGCTATCAACTGTAGAACCCCTATCGAGTAATGAGAGAATGGTTGTCCTAGAAGATGCTATTAACTATGGGATCCGAGATGAGCACCAAGAGAGGAACTTACTTCCCCTGTAAATCTTTTTGGAGCTTCTCTTATCAATGGTCTAGTGAATCATCAATTATGGATCTTTATTTTCTGAGATTGATAATTACTTGGTAATCCAAAGTTTGTATTATTTGTTTAATAATAAAGCCAGTGCTTTTCCATCCCTTCTTTCCAAATAATTAATAAAGGAATGTCTGATTTATAGTCTAGTGAATCAGTCTTATTTCTATCCAGTATTATACTGTTGGGTGTAACTCTGTTCTACATTGTAGCTGCTATAGTCGAGTAGCTGCTACAATGTGTAAGTGTTACCTGATAGTAGTTGCTATAGTGTGAATGTGAAAGTATATTTTGCAATTACCCTTACTGCACTCATGGTTCCCAACATGATGGCAAGTGATAACTCTTAACCTAACCCCTAAACATGGACCACATCACATATATTAGATCTACAATAATATATCTGAACTCAACCAATATAAACACAATTGCAACAAGTACATCAACCAATAACCACCGAGAGTTTGGTAAACCTAGATTCACCACTCAAAGGGCATGTTATTGGAACTTGCAATAATAATGGCACAAACATCCCCTAACCCTTGGGTGAAATCTTTGGAAGTCATGGCCCATTGGTGCAATCAAAAGACGAAACCCTCTAAGGGTAGTGTCAAAACGTTCTCTCCTTCAAAAGAATCATCTGAGGATTCTTCTATCTATGCAGAATCTTCAATCTCAGAAGCTTATTTTATTTCCCAGTGAAATTTCATTGCCTCCTTTTTTATCACTCAATAAAATTATTTTTGTATATATTATTCCTATTTTATTTCTTAAATCTTTTCTCCAAATTTTGATGTGGTAAATTAAATAGGACTCTTGATCAAGGTCAAAAACAGTGTGCGACCTCGTCCTGTATAAGGATTCTGACACAACAACGAGATCATGCAAGAAATGCCTTGAACGCTGCCCTTCAAAGGGAGAGAATAGATGAAGCCAAGCTTACTCTATTAAATCAACAACTACCTGAGATTGATGAGGCATTAGAAGATGCTATCAATCGTAGAACCCATGTCGAGTAATGAGAGAAGGGTAGTCCAAGAAGATGCTATTAACTATGGGATCCGAGATGAGCACCAAGAGAGGAACTTACTTCCCCTGTAAATCTTTTTGGAGCTTCTCTTATCAATGGTCTAGTGAATCATCAATTATGGATCTTTATTTTTTGAGATTGATAATTACTTGGTAATCCAAAGTTTGTATTATTTGTTTAATAATAAAGCCAGTGCTTTTCCATCCCTTCTTTCCAAATAATTAATAAAGGAATGTCTGATTTATAGTCTAGTGAATCAGTCTTATTTCTATCCAGTATTATAGTGTTGGGTGTAACTCTGTTCTACATTGTAGCTGCTACAATGTGTAAGTGTTACCTGATAGTAGTTGCTATAACGTGAACGTGAAAGTATATTTTGCAATTACCCTTACTGCACTCATGGTTCCCAACATGATGGCAAGTGATAACTCTTAACCTAACCCCTAAACATGGACCACATCACATATATTAGATCTACAATAATATCTCTGAACTCAACCAATATAAACACAATTGCAACAAGTACATCAACCAATAACCACTGAGAGTTAGATAAACCTAGATTCACCACTCAAAGGGCATGTTATTGGAACTTGTAATAATAAAGACAATTATAAACCAAAATTTATCAATGAGCCACTAAATAAAATGAAATTAACTTTGATAGTACCAACTATATATGTCAAATCTTCTTCATATATGTCGTCAGTGTTGTTATGATGATTCTTTGTAGCAATTGATCTGACAATGGACACATCATCATATTTACTAATATTTAATAAAAATCATTGATTTGAGAAAAAAATTATAATACAAATGCAGAATTAATGGACACATACCTTTGCTGCAAAATTAGGCAGTTACGATTATCGTATGAGATACCTCGATGACCGCATCCATGACATAGCCTGGACTTTAAGGTTAATGTTTCATTTGATTATTTCAATCTCTTCCCACATCCCATTTCCCTTACTAAAGAAGGATCAACAATAGAGAGGGCCCCATTCATGGATTTCTTCCTTTGACTTTTATGGTCACATGTTCTACTAATGTTCAACTCTTGAATTTTACTGTATATACAATCAAATTATTAATCCAAGCAGTTTGTTCCCTCATCATTCAAAGATGCATCATCAATTAATACTGTCAATATTGCTCCAATATTTGTATTTCTTGTCCATCATTTGAATATATACTTATCAGGTAGTAGAGACACTTAGGTTGATACAAAAAAACAAGCATATGCTTGAGTGGAATGCCCTCGAACTCAAATTTTCTACAGCTAAAGATATGTACTCTGTATATTTGTCATGAGTGAGCACCCTTGGCTTTGATGAAGAACAAATTTGAAAATTTATGACATGATAAACCACTATTTTAATGCCTATAGATGCTTGTTGCACATAATAATCATGATTCATACTCATATCACTTTGAAAATCCAACCATTTCCTTTTTGTGTACAACTTAACTATTTAAATTTCCATTGTTCAGTTTATCTTAATCTTGGAATGCTAATTCATATCAATTTGGTTGTGTAACGACCCACCTTCTACTGGCTAGGCTGTAAGGTCGGACCGTCACATTATGTTGTGCTAAACTATATCCATGACCATTACTAAGTCTAGGTGCGGAAAACTGTACCAATTTAAAACCTTGCTAAGCTAATACAAGTTCTTGGTCCTACATATGCTAAGGGATGCAATCTAAGGTATGCATGGCATATCCTACATCCCCTATGGTCAAGAAGCTGAATTACAAGGTCTCTTGGTCGAAACCCAACTTCCCAATCGATCCAGATTGAACTCGATCGATTGCAAGCTGTTGAATCGATCCATGGATTGATTCAGATCGCTACTGTGCTCGGGTAATACTCTAGATCGATCGGCTGATCGATCCAGACTGGTCAATCGATCCAGTGATCGATTCCAGTGCTCTTTGTTCGCGGGAGCGATTTCCCGATCGATCCCAGAACTCTCTGTTTGCAACAGAATGCAACTGGATCAATCAGCTGATCGATCCAGAAGCTTACTATTCACGGAACCAGGCTCCCAATCGATCCGCTGATCGATTGGGGTTTCTGATTTTGCAGTAAAGCTCTAATTTCAACAATGTTTCGTGCCAAACTCACCCACAAGAGTTCTATAATAGCTGGAAACATACTAATAACACATAACTAGGATTATGAGCATAAGTACTAACAATCTAAACAAGTCTTTCATGATTCCAGGCATTAAAATTACTAGAAATACGGGAAATAACATTATATAAAGACTAAAGTCTTAGTTTGCTAATTTCTCCAAGATCTTTATTCCAGGTTCCTTCCACACACATCTTCATCGCATTAACCTCCAGCCTCCGCTAATCCATCTTTCCTTTACCGTAATCTGCAGTATAAGGAAAGAAGTATCTGTAAGCTTTACGCTTAGTAAGAAACCATCTACCTCACAAAACATGCATACGATGCAATTTATGCTTTTAAAACATGCTATTTGAAATATATGCTGAACAGGTGAGAGCATGACATGGTGTCATAAAACATAGAACCCAAAACTAATCATAGAACTATCACGTATATCAATAATGAAAACTAAGCTGAGGCATGAACTGAGCTAAAACTAAAAATTAAGCTAGAACTGAATTCAAACTGTATACACAACTGATTTATGAGTTTTGAAAATTATTTATCATAAATAGATGAAAATACATAATCAAGCTACTGATGGGCCCGACAACTGTACGTACTATGTGCGCATCCCTAACTAAACCCGGAGTTACAAATTCTGAATCTAGTAGGGTTTACTAGGTTATCTGAACCTAGGGACGACTGTGGGAGCCCAACCCAATGGATATCTGATCCAGTACAGTGCCACTGCTAAAATAAAGTACTGGTTATAGCTGAATTCTTCTTATATTGCTATTTCTAGGTTATCTGAACCTAGAGCTAGGTTATCTGAACCTAGAGGTGACTGTGGGAGCCCACTCATTGGACCGTAGTCCCATATAAGTTGTAGTAACACTGCATATACTAAATAAATGCTTCTATCGCATTCAGCTAAACTATTAAAATGCCTAAGTCGCATTTTAATTGTACTGAACATACTATCAAGCACTTGGCGTGCGCTGTTGCACACCCTATGTGCCACAAATCCATATACTACTAAACTAAAGCATGAAATCACACGAGAACTACTTATACTGCAGGTGAGGGGTTTCTTACCTCCTGTGCTAGATTTCTTATTATTCTAGTCCCTAGTTTTCCGGTGAAGACGTTTCCCTCGACGATCCTCTTTCATCTACGTGCTCTTCTCACGGAGAGGAATGCCCTCGTGCTAGAATGGTCGCCGGAAGGTGTTCTTCGAGCCTTTGGAACGGAACCCTAGCTTTGGGGTTTGGTGCACCGTGAAGAAGAAGAGAAAGGAGAAGGGCGGCGTGTAAGGGTTTGAGGAGAGAAAGTTCCCGATGAAAAATAATAACTCCTCACTTAAAATCCCTATTTATATTAAGTGGGTAATTCGGCCCAACTCAAATATAAATATAACTGATTCCCTTTCTTTTCAGCACGGCCCTGCTGGGTTCTCCTGGTTACTAGAGTTCACCTTAAGTCGTAGGTCCCAATATGTCTCGGGTTCAATTCCCGCTTAAGCTATTTTACGTTTCTATTTAATTTTGCTACTTCCGCTACTCTAAAAATTCCATAAAAATATTCTAAAATTCCAGGAAATTCATAGAATATTTCTAAAATAATTTTGAGAATTTTCGGGCGTTACAATCCCCCATACCTTATAAAAAGTTCGTCCTTGAACTTAGAATAATTCTGGGTACTTCTGTCTCATACTATCTTCTGTCTCCCATGTTGCATCTTCTGTGGTGTGATTTTGCCAAATAACTTTTACTAATGGTACCTCCTTATTCCGTAATTTCTTAACTGCTCGGTCTATTATCTGAATAGGCCGACTGTCATAGCTGAGGTCTTCGCGGACTGGTACCGACTGGGGTTCAATCACCTGAGTGGCATCTGGGATATGCTTCTTCAGCATAGAGACATGAAATACATTGTGGATGGCTGACATCTCCTGGGGTAGCTCTAGCTCATATGCTACCTTGCCAACTCTTCTGCTGATAAGGTATGGTCCCACATATCTGGGACTTAGTTTGCCCTTCTTCCCAAAACGCATTACCCCCTTCATGGGAGCCACTCGGAGAAATATTGTATCTCCAACTGAAAACTCTAAGGGTCTGCGCCATGTATCAGCATAGCTTTTCTGGCGGCTCTGCGCTGTCTCTATCCTCTGGCGGCTCTGCGCTGTCTCTATCCTCTGGCGGATCTGCTGTATAGCTGCTGTGGTATCTGCTACTAGATCTGTCTGAAGTTCTAGTTCTTTCTGTTCACCACTTTCATACCAACAGATTGGAGATCTACACCTCCGCCCATAGAGAGCCTCGTAAGGTGCCATACCAATAGTGGCCTGATAGCTATTGTTGTATGCAAATTCTGCTAAGCTCAGATATTTGCACCAACTTCCCTTAAAGTCTAGGGCACATGCGCGGAGCATATCTTCGAGTACCTGATTTACTCGCTCCGTCTGACCATCTGTCTGGGGATGGAAAGCTGTGCTAAATTTCAACTTAGTGCCCAATGCTGACTGTACACACTTCCAGAAGTGTGATGTGAACCTACTGTCTCTGTCTGATAATGGTCCGCGGGACTACATGCAGTCTGACGATCTCCTTGAGATATAACTGAGCTAGCTGCTCCATGGAGTAGGATATCCTGATAGCTAAGAAGTGGGATGATTTAGTCAACCTGTCGACTATTACCCAGATGGCATCAAAACCATTCGTGGTTCTGGGTAAGCCCACTATGAAATCCATAGAGATGTCTTCCCACTTCCATTCTGGAATCTGAATAGGCTGCAGAACTTCTCCTGGTCTCTGATGTTCTGCCTTGACCCTCTGACAGGTTAGACAAGTGCTAACTTATCTAGCGATGTCTCTTTTCATCCTGGGCCACCAAAAATGTTTCTTTAGATCTTGGTACATTTTGGTGGAACCTGGATGCATCGCATAAGGAGTCCTGTGAGCCTCGTGTAAAATCTTCCTCTTTAGTTCCTCCTGATCTGGAACACAGAGTCTGTCACCGAAGTATAATACCCCACTATCGGACACTCTGAATTCTCTACTTTCTGATTCTGCTAACCCTTGCTTGGTTTTCTGAATTTCAGGATCCTATTCCTGAGCTGTCTGAATGTCACCAAGCAGGTTAGATGCTAATGTCATAGTAGAGAGTTGTCCTACTATAAGTTCGAGACCAAAATCTGTGATCTCTTTCTGTAGGGGCGGTGACATGGCTGCTAGGGATAGTAAGGTAGTATCGGACTTCCTGCTAAGTGCGTCTGCCACCTTATTGGCTTTTCCTGGGTGGTAGAGGATGTCTATGTTATAATCTTTGACCAGCTCAAGCCATCTACATTGTCGCATATTCAGATCCTTCTAAGTGAAGAAGTACTTCAGACTCTGATGATCTATATACACTCTGCACTGAGTTCCATACAAGTAATGTCTCCAAATTTTAAGAGCAAACACGATTGCTGCAAGCTCAAGATCATGAGTAGGATAGTTCCTCTCATAGTCTTTGAGTTGTCTAGAGGCATAGGCGATCACCTTGCCATTTTGCATCAGTACTGCTCCTAGTCCTAACTTAGAGGCATCACTATAAATATCAAAGCTATCTGTGTTTTCTGGTAGAGTCAAAATGGGAGCACTGGTCAATCTCCTCTTTAGCTCACTGAAGCTGTTTTTACAGTTCTCTGTCCACTGAAATTTTCTGTTCTTCCTGGTGAGAGCTGTCAGTGGGGAGGCTATTCTGGAGAAGTCCTCTACAAATTTTCTTTAATAACCTGCCAATCCCAGAAAGCTTCTGATTTCACTAGCGTTCTTGGGTCTTTTCCAATTACTCACAGCTTGTATCTTACTATGGTCTACCATGATACCATCCTTTGAGATGATGTGACCTAGGAAGGACACCTGATCTAACCAAAATTCACATTTCATGAACTTGGCGTACAGCTGGTTCTGCTGAAGAGTCTGCAATACTATTCTCAGGTGCTCTGCGTGTTCTTCCTGAGTTCCTGAATAGAAAAGAATGTCATCGATAAACACAATAACAAATCTATCTAAGTAGTCCCTGAATACTCTGTTCATGAGGTCCATGAAAGTAGCTGGAGCATTGGTCACGCCAAAGGGCATGACTACGAACTCATAATGTCCGTATCTAGTCCTGAATGATGTCTTGGGTATATCCCCTTCTTTAACTTTCACCTGATAATAACCTGATCTGAGGTCTATCTTAGAGAACACCGCTGCTCCCTTTAGCTGATCAAATAAGTCATCTATTCTAGGAAGAGGATATCTGTTCTTGATGGTGACTTGGTTCAGTGCCCGGTAGTCTATACACAGGCACATGCTCCCGTCCTTCTTCTTCACGAACAATACAGGCGCTCCCCATGGCGAGTGACTAGGACGTATGAAGCCTTTGCCAAGCAGCTCCTGTAGTTGCTCCTGAAGTTCCTTCAGTTCTGCTGGAGCCATGCGATAAGGTGCCTTGGAGATAGGATTCGTACCGGGAATAAGTTCTATCTCGAATTCAATCTCCCTGTCTGGTGCTAGGCCTGGTAACTCTTCAGGGAAGACTGCTGGGTAGTCACATACAACTCGGACCTCTGCTAGCTGTTGGTCCTTGTCTTGACTGGCATTGACTACCTGCGCTAAAAATCTCGTACATCCTGAATCTAACAATTTCTGTGCCTTCAGAGCTGAGAGAAATTTCTTCGCTTTTCTCTTTGGTTCTCCGCTATACTCAAATTGTACTCCTACTTCAGGTTGGAATATGACTTTCTATTTTCGGCACTCGATAGAGGCACCGTATCTGATTAGGAAGTCCATTCCAAATATGACATCGTAATCAGTCATATCTAGCACTATCAGATCACAAAAGAGCTCTCTATCTGCTATAATGACTGGCACTGCTCTGAGCCAGTGCGTGGACGCCATTATTTCTCCTGAAGGTAGTGTTGTCAAAAACTGACCACGGAGTACCTCTGAAGGTATCGCTAACCTTTTGGAAAATGCCCTAGATATATAGGAATGGGTTGCCCCAGTATCGAATAAGACAGTTTTACGTTGCTGTAAAATACTGATCTGACCTGTAACAACTGTCGAGGCATTCGCTACATCCTCTCTAGTTAAGGAGTAGATCCTCGTATTTGTCATAGCTGGAGGGGCTTCTAGTCTGCCCTGGCTGATGTGTGGACCATCTAAAATGGCCTGCATCTGATGTAACTGTGCTGGTTGGCCTCCATACTGTATCGGCTATGGTTGAGGAAGACTTATCTTGTTCGGGCATTGCTTAGCCATATGCCCTTCCTGTCCACATTCAAAGCATCCTCGTGTGCCCTTGCGATAAACTCCTGGGTGAAATTTCCCACAAGTAGCACATTTGGGATAACTAGGCTGTTTGTTGGCTGGTCCTCTCTTTGGGTAACTCCCTGGTTTGCGCTTGTTGCTAGAGTTCCCGTTCTAGTTAGAGCTGTGGCCCTGTTATTTCTGAGTACCTGAGCCTCCTTGCCCTTTGGCCTCTGAGAGGACTTGCTTCTGCTGCTTTATATTGTTCTGGTAGTGCTCGGTGGTCAGAGAACTGCTAACTAGTTCTTCGGTGGTTTGCGGCCTATGAACGCCGCCAGCCACGTTCATTGCTATTTCCGGCCTCAGCATCTTGAGCATCAACCGGACTCATTCTTTTTTTGTGCTGACTAGTTCAGGGCATAGACGAGCCAGTCTATTGAATTTCTTCACGGCTTCCTCAACGGATAGGTTGCCCTGACGAAACTCAGTGAACTTGTCGTAGTGGCGGTTTGTGACCCGCATGTGAAAAAACTCCTCGAAGAATTCTTTCTCGAAGTCAGCCCATGTCATCTTGTTCACTGGGTGCTTCGCTCTAACTCTCTCCCACCACATATGTGCATCTCCTGTCAAGCAGAAGGAGGCGCACTTCACTCGTTCATGCTCTGGCCAGTCCAAAAGCTCCATCGTACTCTCCAACGTTTTGAACCAGGCTTGAGCATCCCATGGTTCACTGTTGCCTGAGAAGTTCTCGGGCTTGACTCTATGCCACTGGATCAGATAGGCTTCTTTCTTTGCCTCCGCTGCTGGGGCTACTGGTGCTGTAGGCTGGACTGGTGGAATCTCTATAACTACTGGGGTTGCTAACTGCTGTAAGGTCTGGGGGAGGCACTGAACTGCCTGCCTCATGCTGGGGCTCAGTAGCTGGTGCCCTTCGAGCTGAGCGTCCTCGTGCCATTTCTAAAGGAGCAATGGACAAACATAACTAAATCATCACGTTCACATAGCTAATACTATCATGTTAGTTACTATCACAGATAAGCATACTTTAGTAGTCTACAAATATGAAAGCAATAACATAACAAAGTGAGAGGTATTCTTACTTGGAAGCTGCAGGTTCAATGCTGATGTGTGTGTAAGAAGTATGGAACTTAGTGCTCTGATACCACTCTGTCACGACCCGCCTTCTACTGGCTAGGCTGTAAGGCCGGACCGTCACATTATGCTGTGCTAAACTATATCCATGACCATTACTAAGTCTAGGTATGGAAAACTGTACCAATTTAAAACCTTGCTAAGCTAATACAAGTTCTTGGTCCTACATATGCTAAGGGATGCAATCTAAGGTATGCATGGCATATCCTACATCCCCTATGGTCAAGAAGCTGAATTACAAGGTCTCTTGGTCGAAATCCAACTTCCCAATCGATCCAGATTGAACTCGATCGATTGCAAGCTGTTGAATCGATCCATGGATCGATTCAAATCGCTACTGTGCTCGGGTAATACTTTGGATCGATCGGCTGATAGATCCAGACTGGTCAATCGATCCAGTGATTGATTCCAGTGCTCTCTGTTCGCGGGAGCGATTTGCCGATCGATCGAACGATCAATCCTTGAACTCTCTGTTTGCGACAGAATGCGACTGGATCGAACGGCTGATCGATCCAGAAGCTTACTATTCGCGGAACCAGGCTCCCAATCGATCCGCTGATCGATTGAGGGCCCCAATCGATTCGCTGATCGATTGGGGTTTCTGATTTCGCAGCAAAGCTCTGATTTCATCACTATTCCGTGCCAAACTCACCCACAAGAGTTCTATAATAGCTGGAAACATACTAATAACACATAACTAGGATTATGAGCATAAGTACTAACAATCTAAACAAGTCTTTCATGATTCCAGGCATTAAAATAACTAGAAATGCGGGAATTAACATTATATAAAAACTAAAGTCTTAGTTTGCTAATTTCTCCAAGATCTTTATTCCGGGTTCCTTCCACACACATCTTCATCGCATTAACCTCCAGCCTCCGCTAATCCATCTTTCCTTTACCTTTATCTGCAGTATAAGGAAAGAAGTATCTGTAAGCTTTACGCTTAGTAAGAAACCATCTACCTCACAAAACATGCATACGATGCAATTTATGCATTTAAAATATGCTATTTGAAATATATGCTGAATAGGTGAGAGCATGGCATGGTGTCATACAACATTGAACCCAAAACTAATCATAGAACTATCACGTATATCAATAATGAAAACTAAGCTGAGGCATGAACTGAGCTAAAACTAAAAATTAAGCTAGAACTGAATTCAAACTGTATACACAACTGATTTGTGAGTTTTGAAAACTATTTATCATAAATAGATGAAAATACATAATCATGCTGCTGATGGACCCGGCAACTGTACGTGCTATGCGCACATCCCTAACTAAACCCGGGATTGAAAATTCCGAATCTAGTAGGGTTTACTAGGTTATCTGAACCTAGGGACGACTGTGGGAGCCCAACCCAATGGATATCTGATCCAGTACAGTGCCACTGCTAACATAAAGTACTGGTTATAGCTGAATTCTTCTTATCTTGCTATTTCTAGGTTATCTGAACCTAGAGCTAGGTTATTTGAACCTAGAGGCGACTGTGGGAGCCCACCCATTGGACCGTAGTCCCATATAAGCTGTAGTAACACTGCATATACTAAATAAATGCTTCTATCGCATTCAGCTAAACTATTAAAATGCCTAAGTCGCATTTTAATTGTACTGAACATACTATCGAGCACTTGGCGTGCGTTGTTGCACACCCTATGTGCCACAAATCCATATACTACTAAACTAAAGCATGAAATCACACGAGAACTACTTATACTGCAGGTGAGGGGTTTCTTACCTCCTGCGCTAGATTTCTTACGATTCTAGTCGCTAGTTTTCCGGTGAAGACGATTCCCTCAACGATCCTCTTGCGTCTACGTGCTCTTCTCACGGAGAGGAACGCCCTCGTGCTGGAATGGTCGCCGGAAGGTGTTCTTGGAGCCTTTGGGACAGAACCCTAGCTTTGGGGTTTGGTGCGCCGTGAAGAAGAAGAGAAAGGAGAAGGGCGGCATGTAAGGGTTTGAGGAGAGAAAGTTCCCGATGAAAAATAATAACTCCTCACTTAAAATCCCTATTTATATTAAGTGGGTAATTCGGCCCAACTCAAATATAAATATAACTAATTCCCTTTCTTTTCAGCATGGCCCTGCTGGGTTCTCCTGGTTACTAGAGTTCACCTTAAGTCGTAGGTCCCAATAGGTCTCGGGTTCAATTCCCGCTTAAGCTATTTTACGTTTCTATTTATTTTTGCTACTTCCGCTACTCTAAAAATTCCATAAAAATATTCTAAAATTCTAGGAAATTCATAGAATATTTCTAAAATAATTTTGAGAATTTTCGGGCGTTACAGGTTGGAAACTAACTCATTATATCTTTAGTGTTGCAATGCTCAATTGAAATGGATGATAAAATTCATTAATGAGTTCTTATTTGACAGATACTTCTTGAAAAATAAATGTGAGCTTTCGCATCTCTAACTACTTGACATTCCAACACAACATACACGGGTAAAATATAATGAGACCCACCTTTATCGTAATTCATACATCAATGATAAAAATCATTTTTCTTGAAGCTAGAACACTTGATAACCTCTTCCCATGAGGAATTTTTCCTCCAAATGGGGTATGCAACTAAAGGATGTTGGGCTCCTGGGCTGCCCCCTGTGAGCGCTTCCCGATTTACCTTGGTGGTTGGTGGGAAACTTCTGTGGGGTCGGGCCGGTCACCCCAGGCTCGATGTTACCCATCCTGGTTAATCATTTTTTTTATTTGACATATACTTCTTGAAAAATAAATGTGATCTTCCGCATCTCTAACTACTTGACATTCCAACACAACATACATGGCTAAAATATAATGAGACCCACTTTTGTCGTAATTCATACATCAATGATAAAAATTACTTTTCTTGAAGCTAGAACACTTGATAACCTCTTCTCATGACTTCTAGAATTCATTGGGTGTTGAGGATTTCACAATGGCATTATATTCTTTATGATTTGATAGTAATTGTGAAAAGTTAAAAGGGGGTAATTTATCTAGAAATTTATTGAGTATGTTCCATAAATAATATTGATGCACTATTTGAGGGAAAACTTTTGTCATGGCCTTCGTCAACGCCGAATATTGACCAGTGATGATCACAATTGGAGAACCTTTAGACATGACTTCTTTAAACTTCTTAAGCAACCAAAAGACTCAGTTTTCTCATCACTTAGAAAGACACAACCAAATACAATGGTTTGATGATGATGATTAACTCCTACAAAGGGTGCAAAAATCAGTTTATATTTGTTAGTGTTACATGTCATATCAAAAATAACTACATCACCAAAGATACTATATGCCCTCCTTGATACATAATCTGTCCAAAAATACCTAGTGAATCTGTCAGTTGAATCAGTCTCATAATCAAAGAAAAAGTCTGAATTCTTCTCTTTCTCAGATACAAATAACTCGACCAGTGTTTCAGCATTGGTACTCTTTTATTCATCCCTTAGATCTTTCTCAAAGTTTCTAATATCTCATTTTTTGCAACCTACATGCTTAGGCCCTCCATACTCTATTTCTAATAATCAAATTTGTTCACAAGTTGACATATTAGCCTCTGAAAAATGTTAAGTTAATACTTTCTTGATTACAAAAAACATTACGATGTGAGCATAGCAAATGTAACTTTGAAGCAGTTGAGAATGAATGATTATGACTTTTCATGAACTTTGTGACAATCCAATTTGGCCCGATCTATTCTTTAACATGCAAAATCTTTGACTTACATCCAATCCTAATTTCATCACGTGCTCTTTACTTTTTTACTTTGATCACCTTGTGCTTCTTTATTCCATTTATAATCTATATGTCCTTCTTTAAAGCATACAAATTATTTTCATCCAACTTCATTTGTTCTCTTATTTTTCTTATTGTTGCCTATTCTGACACAAAATCTGCTTCTCATGCATATTGGCAATAAAACAAAAATACCTCCTCCACTAATTTAAATTTCATCCCAATTTTTTATTTTCGATTTTCAGCAACTTGGAGAATGTATATCTGATCATCAAAATAAATTTCTTCCATTGCCACGAAATAACATATTTAGAATAATTTAAATTAAGATTTTCAATGTTATAAGAAGAATAGAGAAAATATAATATAGAGAGAAAATTTTTTTGCTACACATTGTAGCAATTACTGCATAATAGCTACTATAACTTGTAGCAGCCACAATGCATTAGCTGCTATAGGTTGTAACAGTTACTGTGCTGTAACTGCTACAACTTAAAAGTGAACATCTAGAATCAGTTGAATAGTTCATTAAGCAACTACGCTATTCTGGGAGATGATTGAAACCCCTAAAAAACCAAAACTCTAAACCCTAAACAAGAGGTGAAGAGTCGAATTAAATAACTTATGACAGGGACAAAGATTAGAAAGCAAAAAGTCAAGCATCACGGTGAGGTTGATAGATGAAGCGATAGTTTTGAAATAGAGAGATTCGTATGGGATTCTAATGGTTGGAAATATTTCTCGTTGGGAATATAGTGTAGTAAGGGTAATTGCAAATTACTTTTGCTTTCACGTTGTAGCAACTATTGTCGGTAACATTTATATGTTGTAGTATTTATGTGATCAACTAAATTAGGTTAAGTCCTATTACTTTATTGTCTTATGTCTGAGTGTGCAGGTACTTAGGAACACCAGAAGTTAAGCATAAGATACAGCAGATGTGAAGGATGGCACGGGATGTGAGACAACAAGCTCAGTACATCTGAGGGACGAGAAGTTGCGGAAGAGTATACTGGTGGATGAGAAGGAAGCGTGCAACGCTTCCAAGGGATGAGAAGCCGGGCAGAAAGTTTGTTCGAGGAGAAAGACTGGAGTTGGATTTGGGTGAGCTCAATTCTAGACTACCAGAGAATCACCCAAAGAAGATTGGGCAAGCTACCTGGTGGAAGGCGCCTCCAACATTGTTAGAAGTGCCCTCACACCTACTTTGTGGAGGCGCCTTCGCACATCCCTTGGAGGCACCCAAAGAATACTAGACAAGCTACCTAGTGGAGGAGTTTGTTAGTAAGCTTTAAATTACTTTGATTAACAACCACCTAGGTTGTAACCAAGTAACTCTTTGAGCCTTCTTACTCTTTTTAGTTGTTTCTTTTATGTTAGTTATTTTTTTTGTTAATATTGTGTCATTTTGTAGTTCAAATAGTAAGAGAAAAATTCTAACTCCTTTTCAGGGCTATCACCTCTTTAGCCGGCCACACTTGGACCTATAATTGGTATTAGAGTCCAACCATCTTAGAAGGACTAACCGCCAACTGAAGCGGCAAAGAGATGGTCAGATCTAGTATTCACCTGTCAAAGTTTGAGAGGGAGTTCACAATATAAAAATATTGAATGGAGGTATTTTTTAAAATAAACTTTGATATTTTATTAATAATCGAATATGGTTTTGTAGTACTCAAAGATCAACACAAAGAAGAAAAAGAAGAATATCTTTGGAACAAGGAGTAAAATGACTTCGTATCCAACAGTAGAGTGGAATTGTAAAATATAATAATTAAATAATAAGTGTTATTGGAAAAATAACCTTATAGAATTTTTTGAAAATTTTTAGAATTCAAATGGAGTCCGTATGACATGTTTAAGGGGATGAATCGTTTAATCTAGAGAAAGCCTATTTAGAATGTCCATTTAGTGGGAGTTGATTTATTTAATTAACCAAGGTTTAATTCCTTAACCTAAGTTATATAAACAAAAAAAACCTAGGTTTTCATTTCCTACCCGAGCTCCTAATTTTCCCCAATTACAACCGCCCCTCTCCCTTCTCCTCTCTGACTGTCGCCGACGACCACGGCTGACACCCGGGTGCTGCTGCCCTCACATCGCCACCCCTCGCGTCCAGCCATTGTGGCCAAACATGGCTAGGTCACCACACTACAGTCACTCCCATGCCCTAGCTTCAATCCATCATTGCCCTTTTCTTCCTCCCGATCCACTACCGCCGGCGCCTAAGAGCCCTCTGAGCACCACTTCTCTAGTACTCTTCCCCGATCAAGCCATCAGTTGTGGGAGGGGTCACTGATGATCCTTTCTCCTGATCATCACTAGCCATAGCGTCGAGCCACTCATCGCTGTAAGGATGGGCCAATAATCCTTCTCCCTGTGGCTGTCATTTACCGCAGTCCCAAGCACTGTCGACCAAGAGAAGGTCACCATCATTTTCATTCTCCTAATCCAACAGTTATGACAATCTCTTTGATGGTTGAGCCATCAATGCCAAAACTTCATCGTAGGCCATGCGTCACCATTGAATAAGAAGAATGTAGGGACTCTGATTCGAGGTGAGCACTTTGACGTGGGGATTGTTTAGCTTGATCTATAATTAGGGCGGGTACTTCTTGCCTTGTTTCTTTATTACTTTGTCCTTAGTGCATAATTATTTATTGTTATATGTTGTTTAGGCAACAGATACTTGTTTACCTTAGATCCACTCTATGTTGTTCTTGTAATTGATCTTTGTTGCTTGTCCTTATTTGTTTATTGATATTGTTATATATACAGTCTCGCTGTTTTCATGCTTGGTTTAATTATATGCATAGGATAAACCAAATCCTAGTGTAGTTGTAGACTTATACTCATGCATTTATATCATTGTATATCGTAGGTAGTATAGTTGTACACTTATAAGAGTGTCAATATGTTAGTAAGATTATATCATACTGTAGGATATCAAGTATCCTATTAGACTTTTGGTTGTTATTTAGGCTCGTGTCTATATGTTGGTGAGCTTAAATTGGAGGATAACTTGAAGAGTATTATCCTCGGATAGATTGTTATTGTTTATTTTATCATTATGGCTTGGTATATATATATATATATATATATATATATATATTTATATATATACCCTGTCTGCCCATGGAACCATCTGTGGTAGAGTGTTCTTCTATAAATAGTAGCCACTTATGCATCATATCTACCCATGTGACCATTCATGGTAGACTGTTCTCCCATAGATAGTGACTATTTATATACCCTGACTGTCCACGGGACTATTCGTGGTAGAGTATTCTCTCACAGTTAGTAGCTGAGGTGCTAAATAGCTACCTCATCCTGTCCGCCCATGGGACCATTTATGGTAGAGTGTTCTCCTGTGGATAGTAATTATTTATATATCTTGATCGTCCACGAGACTCATTCAAGGTAGCATATTGTTGCGGGAAGCTAGGGCTTTCTATATGTTGGATATACGCTAGTCCTGTTGGGTTTTTCGGGCCGCAAAAACCACTTTTTGCGTTGCGGAAACCCCGAATCCCATGCCACCGAATCCGTGTGAAGTTATAAAAATTAAAATTTTCTACATGTACGAGTTTCTCTAACCTAGATCTACACTATATCTACAAAGAAAAAGAGATTACCCTTGATGCGAAGCCCTTCGCAAATTCCGCTCGTCCAAGGTTCGCTGGATCTCAAGGTTGTCAAGTGTACAACCCTCTATGTCTATCCACACGAACAAATCGATGGAGAGAACATCTAAAGATGTGCTAGCAACCTTAGAGGATCAGCAATGGTGGAGGAGAGGGAGAGAAGAAAGGTAGAGAGGAAGAAGAAGGAGGTTACCAAAACCAAATGAAACTCACACTTGTGAATTAAGTGGCCGACCACCTTTTGAGGCTTATAAACCTCCATGGGATTTCAAGAGTCACAACTCTTGATCTCCCTCATGAGGTGGCACACACATGTGCTAGCCTTGATGATGTGGCACATCATCATTAGTCCACTTAATGCCAACTCACAAATGAGGTGGCAATGGTCAAGTCAAACTTGACCTTTCATCTTCCTCTCAAGTCATGCCAAACTTGACCACTTTTCTCCCATGGTTGATCAAATCTAACCATTAGTTCAAGTTAATTTTAATTTAATAAATCTCTATTAATTGAATTAAATTGGCTCAATGAGTCTAAGTCCAAATTAGACTCATTTAACACATGAATCAAATTGAGTCCAATTCAATTAGTTTACTTTGGATTACTCTTAATCCAATTTGGTTCATCACATGAACCTAATCCTCTTGGTTCATCAAATGAACCAAATCTCCATCTAATTGCCCTTTGTGTGTGATCCTATAGGTTCTTGTAACATTGGCAATGCTCCTAAACTCATTTAGAAGCATAAGTAATGAGAGGTATCTAGCAACACATCATTACTATCCAAGTTACAAGAATGTTGAGATCTAACATCACCTTGTGACTACTAATTGTGACTCTTCACAATATGTGACAATGCCCTTCTATCCTTGACATCTAGATTGATCAATATGAGGCATAGACCGTGTCATCCTCTAATCAATCTAAAGCTTGAATCCCAAGTAGACTCACTCAATCAAATGAGCTCAACATCTCATATTGACTCATTTGGGCATGGCCATGCACTTAGTGGTCTCACTCTATCAAGAATAATGATGTTACTCCCGTCATATAGGAGGGATAGATCCCATCTATATCACTCATATCCCTCCGCATAATTTGTTACATGCTTAGTAATCGCCTTTATAGCCCACCTAGTTACGGGTGACATTTGACAAAGCCAAAGTATGTAACTCATTATGTAGGGAACCATGGTGACTACAGGTCCAAGGACTAATAGTCATACTAATAGCCACATGAGAAAGTATATGACACTCATATAACGATCCATGATACTTTCTCATGGCGGGTCATTCAGTATACATTCTCCAATGCATACCCATGTGTCAACTTGATATCTCTATATCCATGACTTGTGAGATCAAGTCATCGAGTTGACCTACATGCTAGTCTCATCGCATTAACATTGTCCCTGAATGTTAATACCTGACTAGGAATGATTAAGAGTAGTGTTCCCTATATCATCTCACTATCGATTCAACCAATCGATTGATATAGGTAAGAATGTTCTACTCAAGGACGCTATTATACTTAGTTATTTGGCACCAATACAAGTAAGTATAATAACCATAAACAAATGCCTTTATATATATAAGAAATATGATACAGCGAGTCCATACAACAATAATCAAATGATTGGCTCTAGGGCTCTAACTAACAAGTTCTATATTTGTTTGTGCGGGATCTGCGTGTACTCCCGATTTAGTGGTCTTATCTAGGTGAGCAGATTAGTATATGGTTATGTAGTTGGTTATGCTTCATTAGTGACTGCTTATATTGACTCTCTACTTTTATACTAAGTATTTCACCTAAGACTGTATTCTTTGATCTCCTTATATATATTATCATGCACAATCTTTTTATACCCGTTGAGTATTTTGTACTCACTACCCTTGCTTTCCCTTTATTTTTAGATTAGCAGGTAGAGAATGTATTGTGCCACTTAGAGGTTCTGGTTGCTAGTCCCACCTCCCCTTCGAGATCATGTTTTCCACGTTATGTTTTATTGCTCTATACTTATACTTGATTTTGTTCATGGATTGTAGTCTAGTGGTGTATTTTATTAGGTTGTGACATCTATTGTGTTAAGCCGAGCTAGAACGCAGTCCATTTATATTTTCTATGTTGTCTAGGATTGTGTAAATCCCTCTATTGTGTGGTTAGACATCTTTTATCTTTGGTTGTGCTTATTATTCTGTGTGATTGTCTGTGATTCCAACCATGTGGGCTATTGATATTATTCTTGTACTACCTTGTGGAATTGTATTCAGGTTCCGTATATTGTCATAGGGGGAGAGGTTGTCCATTTGTTGGCAGGAACTCCCTGAGGGAGTGATAGGAATTCTACCTACTAAGTGTGCTTCCATCTCAAGAAGTCAACATAATCGGCTCCTATGGATCCACCAAAGAACTCTAGGAGAAGTTCCTGGAGTTTCATGAAGGGACTTCAAAGGTCAAACTTGTAAGATGGGACCTACTCCAGAACCAACTTAGTAACCTCCAAATGGAAAAGAAAGTATCAGTCACTCATCTACACGCAAAAATCAAGGAGCTGCTCACTGGACATGCAAATCTCGGAGAACTGGTAATGAATCGGGACTCACTAAGGTATGCATTGAATGCTTTTCCGAGAACACCCGAGAGGATGTTTATAGAGACTCTTTCTACATCTCCAAGGACCTCAAGGTAAGTACTTTAGAGAATTTATTTTCAACTTTTGAACTTTACAAATCAAGATGTGCTGGTTTAAGAAATATAGAAGAAAAATCAGCTCAGAACTTAACATTGAAAGGCAACAAAAAGGATAAACTAGAGTCAGATTCTTCACTCGACGATGGCGAAGTAGCATTTATGGTAATAAAGATAAATAAGTTTTTTAAAGCTAATAGATTTAATAAGTTGCAAGCCAAGAAGTTTGTTTTGGGAAAGAGGAAAGTCAGATGCTATAACTGCCAAGAAGAAGGACACATAAAGGAGAAAGAAAAAAACAAAGGTCAAAGATGGAAGAAGCACAAAAATATAAAAGCCATGTGAGACGAATCATCGTCAGAGTCCGAGATTCAGGTATACACCGGACTTGCACTTATGACAAATCATCAAGAAGTTGAAGATAAAGCAAGTTCATCCAAAATAAGCAGAGAGAATCAATGAAGGGGGAGCTTTGAATTACAAGTCCGACACAGTAAGGTACGACTCTTATCTCCTGATCAGTTGTATGAAGGTATAAAGATGTTATCTAGATCATTATGCAAACTATGAAATAAATGTATAGATTTAAAAATAGAAAATAAAGAGTTAAAGATAAACTTAGCAAAAGCATGTTCATTAGAAATTTTTGACAAAGTTCAAAAAGAAAACTATAAGTTAAAAGAGCAAATAACAAGATTGAAAAAGAATGATGCATTCTCAAAATTTCACCAATTTCAAATCTTAGAAATAATGGAGGATTAAATTGGTATATTAGGAATTATAATGGCCAAATTACAAAAATAGCTAGAAATTATGTTCTTAAAAAATATTTGATAAATTTAGTAGATAGAAACTTATATTGGATTTCTAAATTATTCTTAATATGATTTAACTAATTTTTATATGCATGCTCAAAATTTAATTTTCTTTAATTTTAATATTGTTTGTAAAAATTAATTAATAAACCTTCTATTTACATTTTCTCTCAAAATTTTTTTTATGAAAAATAAAAT
Source organism: Zingiber officinale (assembly GCF_018446385.1). Classification (NCBI taxonomy): domain Eukaryota; kingdom Viridiplantae; phylum Streptophyta; class Magnoliopsida; order Zingiberales; family Zingiberaceae; genus Zingiber; species Zingiber officinale. The sequence goes on along the minus strand of NC_055989.1, from coordinate 60,203,816 downwards.
TATTATCTGCTAACAAAAAAATTGAAATTTTTTAACCTTCTTATTATTTGTTATGAATTTTCTAATGAAAATCATATTTTTAAAATTAAAATTATTTTGAATATTAATTTTTCTATAATATAACATAAGATTTCTATTAATAGAAATTATTTCAAAAAAATTTTAATTATTATATTAATTTTTATGAATTTTTTATCATCAACAATGTTTTAACAATTAAAAGTTCTTGAAAATTCATTTTAAAATAAATTAATTTTTTTGTGGGTAAACATTATATTTTAAATACTCAAAAAAAATTGATATGATTTTTCGAAGTATACAACTATTTTTAAATATTAAATTTTCAAAAATACTCATTTTTATTTTAAAATATTTATTTTGATAATAGGAAAAACAATTTGTTCATAAAATTTTTTATACTAATCCAAAAACTAATCTTTGACATCGATAATTTTTTTTAATATTTTTCAAAAAGTTAAAATAAGTTTTAAATTATTTTTAAGAAATATGAAATTTAGTTCTTAAAAATCAATTTATTTGTGAATTTATTTCAGTAAAAATCCACAACCTTGGAATATTTGTGTACAGCCCTTAGATTTTTTTTTTAGATTTTTCTTTTATCTTTGCCTATTTTCCCCTTAGTTTTTTGTTGTGATCAAAGAGAAGAATAACTAGATGGTTAAGTTTAGGGGAAAGTTTTATTGTCTTTATTCATTTTTTTATTGCATTCATCTTATTGCTATTTTCTTTAACACTTGCACTTAAATGTCACATTGAAGTTTTAATTGTATTTTTTTTTTTGTCTGTTTAACCTTAATCTTAACTCATATTGATGCACATTAAAAAAGGGGTGATTGTAAGTACCCTAAATTGATTTTGATGTGATCAACCGAGTTAGGTTAGGTTTTGCTATTTTGATGCCTTATGTCTGGGTGTGCAAAAACTTAGGAACACAAGAAGTTAAGCAAAAGATGCAACAGTGGATGAGAAGTTGTGGAAGAGTACACTGGTGGATGAGAATGATGCATGTGACACTTCCAATGGAGGAGAAGCCGAGGAGGAAGACTACTTGAGGAGAATAACAAGAGTTGAATTTGGATAAGCTCAATTTCAGACGGTCAAAAAATCATCCAAAGAAGAATGGACGAGCTACCTGGTGAAAGGAGCTTCCAACATGGTTGGAGGCGCCCTCACTCCTACTTTATGGAGGCACTTCCAACATGGTTAGAGGCACCCTCGCACCCCCTTAGAGGTGCCTTTGTGCCTCCCTTAGAGGTGCCCTAGAGCTTCCAAGAGGCACCTCCAGTATCTGTTAGGCTAATGTTGGCAAGATAAAACTCCATCATGAAGAAAATAAAGTCTATCCTCTTGGAGGCGCCCTGAACCACTTTGGAGGTGCCTCCAACTGACAAAAACCATTGTTAACTTGGTTCCAGGAGGCTATAAAAAGCCCCTAGAATTAGAAATTAATAAACAATTATTATATTCATTTTCTAGCTATTTTCTTGAGCTGTTAATGTTTGTAAGAGGTTTCTCCGCCTTCAATGAAGGTGTAACACCCCAAATTTCATAATTTAGAGTTCTAAAAGACCTTATTAAAATCTAGAAATGTTTTAGAAAAATTCTAGAGATTTTTATAAATTTTTAGAGTATTTTTATGGAATTTTTGGAGTTCGTTTGGTATTTTTACCAAGAGGAAGAAGTTTAAAAAAATAATAAAAAATATATATGTTGAAGCTGGGTTTTCAACCCAAGACCTCGGACCCGAACCAGGTTTTAACCGGACGCAGCCGACCAGCCGAGCTACGCTCGTTTTGTTAATCATATATGGAGCGATATATATTTAAGTAATAGTTAGGAACAGTAAAATAATAGGAAATAAAATGGTTGCAGCTGGGATTCAAACCCACGAGTTGGGCTTTAAGCAAAACGCAGCCCACCAACAGACCAGGCGAACTTTTCTTAACTAAATCTATATCGAAATATATTTAAGTAGTACTAGTTAACAGAAACCTTAGAGTATTAAAAGGAAGAACTTAGGGATTAATTACAAAACCTAAATTCTTTCCTCACCCTTCCTCTCCCGACGCGAGCGGCGACTCTTCTCCTCTCTCGCGGCGAAAACGAAGAAGAAACTAGGTTTGGTCTCCGGCGTCGGCAAGCTCTCTCCTCCACGGATCCTTCACCAAGCCGAACTTCTCTCGGCATGGTCAGCGCGGGCACAAGAAGAAGCCGCAAGTGTTCAAGCTTTGAAACCCTAGACCTTCCTCTCCTTCGGTTGTAAGTCCAAGAATCGCCGGTAAGTCGCTACTCACCTGCAGTAGGATAGTTCCGGATTTCTATTCGTTTTGGTGTTTCCTTGTTTGTTCGAGTTTTGCCGTGAAGCTTCTTGGTTTTGCTTGCTGCCGTGAACCCTAAAGAAAGAAGAGAAGGGATTTGAATGGTTTAGATCTGTTCTAGTTTAAAGCATGCAGTGTTAGCTTTAGATACTTACTGTTTAGATTTCCTTTGTTAATGATTCGGTAAGCTTGAGCAGCCTTGTATTTAGCACTGCAGATTTTAGTTCTTTGCCACCTCATTGATTATGAACAACCTTATTTCTGGATTTCGGATCTAGTTCCTTTGTGCCATTCAGTTTTGAACAGCCTATAAATACCATGAGCAGCAAGTTTTGTTTGCTGTGCTATACGGCTTTGCTTGTATTAACACCATGAGCATTCAATTTAGGGAGTGTTTAAGTTAACAGTTCTCTTTTGAAGCATAGAATAAGGAGGTTAGAGAATAAATGAGAATAGCTTATGTATTTTGAATTCTGCAGCTTTGTGATGGTGTAGTAAAGGTGTTGTGCATGGATCCGTTTGTATCCTTAATCAGTAATAGGTAGATTCACTTAAGTTTTGTTTAATTTGGGTTATGTGCCAAATTAGTGTGTAGCAATTTAATAGAATGAGTTAGATTAATTTGGAGCATGTTAGTTTCAGATTCCATGAACATGATTAGTTTTAAGTTTGGTATTTTAGTCTTGGATCTCCATGATTTCTGAACCTGCACAGCTTCTCATTTTGTGCCTGTAACCCTAGATTTTCTATGCCATTTAATAAGCATTTTAGTATGTAGATTTTAATAAGTTAGTATGCAGATTTTTATTAAGTATAGTATGCAGATTTCTGTTAAGTTAGTATGTAGATTTTTATTAAGCTAGTATGCAGATTTCTGTTAAGCAAGTGCAGATTTTGTTAAGCTAGTATGCAGATTTTCGTTAAGCTATTATGCAGATTTTTATTAAGCTAGTATGCAGATTTCTGTTAAGTATTAGTGCAGATTTTTGATAAGTATTGCATGCAGAACTCTAATCTTAGAACAGATTTCTATTAAACTTAATGTGCAGAATTTTGTTAGCATAGTAGGCAGATTTTGGTTTAAGCATTTTTAAGTTAGAAGTTGCTTAAACATTTTAGTTTCTTTTTAAAGAAGTATTCTTTTAGAAGTATTAACAAGTATAAGAAAGATAAAGAAAAGAAAGAAAAGGCCAAGGCCTTAAGTAGATCCCAAAGTCAAGACTTTAGGGATTTTGGCACACAAGGTGTTAAAGAAAATGCCGAGGCATTATATATTAGAAGTATTAAAAGATAACAAGTATTTTACTTTTATCAGTGGCACTGTACTGGACTTTCAGTAGTCCTTGGGCTGGGCTCCCATAGTCGGTCCCTAGGTTTAGATAACCTAGTATGCAGGACTCTCAGTAGTCCTTGGGCTGGGCTCCCATAGTCGGTCCCTAGGTTTAGATAACCTAGTATGCAGGACTCTCAGTAGTCCTTGGGCTGGGCTCCCATAGTCGGTCCCTAGGTTTAGATAACCTAGCAAATCCTACTAGATTCGGGACCAGCTATCTCGGGTCTAGTTAGGGATGCGCGCATAGTAAGTACAGTTGCCGGGCCCAAGAAGAAGTTGATTATTATTTTGAAGTATTATAAGTATAAGTTTTTGAACAAGTAAAACGAGTTTTACATAAACATAAAGTATTAAAGAATAAGTTAGAACAAATGAATCAAGTTTCACTTTGTTTTAGAATCAGCAAGTTTAGTTCCCTTTTATGCTAGCATGTTATTTAGATTAGCTTACTGTTCTTTGCTAATAAAAGAGCATGAGTAGTTTTACATGTTTAGCACTTCAGTATGTTTGTTTATTTACTAGTAGATGAGCATGAGGAGTTTTCCCTTTTGAGCATTCAGTTTTAGTTTTCAGTATATTCACATGCACATTCGTGATTTTGTGAGTTAGATAGCGCTTACTAAGCAAATTTTGCTTATAGACTACACTTTCTCTTACTGCAGATAAAGGAAAAGAAAAGATTTAGCAAGGAAGGCGACAAGGTGGCGCGGATGGTGTGTGATGTCAGGACTATGGAAGCCTTGGGACTTAGTTTAAGAATTTATTAAGATTGCCGTTTATTAAGAATGTATTAGATGAGTCATTTAGTCTTCCGTTGTTAGTTAATTGTATGTTTTTATTTTGTTTCCGCTATTCATTACTTGCATGATTTGATTTCATTAAACTGCGTGGTGATGTTATTCCTTTTGTGTGTTTGATATGTGTTCCAGCCGCCTGTGGCTGTGTATATTATGTTATGTATGTCAGTTTAAGGTCACCGGTACAGGGGAGACTCTGCCGAAATTTTTCGGTAGGGTTTCCATATGATTTTTAATCATACCGGTTAAGTAGAGTTAGTAGTTAAGTAACGGTCATCCTTAGAGAATAGTAGTATTAAGAAGGGTGGTCGTTACAGAAGGAGTTTGTTAGTAAGCTTTTCATTGCCTTAGATTAGTAATCACCTAAGTTGTAATCAAGTAACTCTTTGAGTCTTCTTACTCTTTTTAGTTATTTCTTTTATGTTAGTTATTTATTTTTGTTAATATTGTGTCTTTGCTTAGTTTGAATAGCAAGAGACAATTCTAACTCTTTTTCAGGACACACCGAGTAGAATATGTATATTGTTTAAGGGCATGATGTTTCAGAGGAATTAACAAGAAAACAAGAGAGAAATAATGAAATAAGAAGTAACCTAAGCTAGGTTTAAAAACCTTCTCAAGAAAACAAGAGCGGGAATAGAAGAATAAAAGAGATGTAGTCGCAATGTGGCTTAAGCAAAACCAATTGATTCAATATCAAAATAACTTGTCCTAAATATCATTGAAGCATAGGTTTATATAAACCTTCACAAAAATCTAAACGAAAAATTAACCAACAAGACTTAGTCCCTTAAGATTAAGAATATATTAACCAACAAAAAAATCTAAACGAAAAATTAATCGACGAGACTTAGTCCCCATAAGATTAAGGGACTTAAACATAAAAAGTCTGTTTAAAGGGTCGGCTAGGGTTAAGGACAAGGATAGCTATAATTAAGGAAAAAATAACAGAACTTAATAAAAGAAAATAACCAATTAAGTAAACGAAAAAAGATGTGGGTCCAAATCTCCCTTAGCCCATGATGTGTTTACCCACCCGACCAAGCCATGTTGGGTTCGATTAGGCCTCATTTTCATGCCTTGTCTTGTTTGGATCCCCTCTTGCATCAATCACCCAGAGTTGAAGATAACTCATCCTCGAGTTTAGGGTGGGTGTATCCGGCTCATAATATAAGGACTTAAGGTGCTTCATAACTGATCCAAAAAAATGATACAATCCATTTATCTTGTTAAGGGAGGACAGTAGTCCCATGAATATGCTAAGAAGGTCATGCTTTAAGAACCACCATTGATAACATAATGAAGTGAGCCCTTTTCTACCCCAAGGACTAACTTTAGATTATGCAACCAACCATAAGAAACCCCATTATCACCGTAATCTGATCAAAAATTGTAACGACCCACCTTCTGGGTACTGGCTGTAAGGTCGGTCGCTACAATTATGCTAAACTATACTGTGCGGAAAGCTGGGCTAATTAAAATTTTAGTCTACTAATGACAGATCCAACTGCTAAGAAAGGTCTAAAGGCCTTCTTTGCTGGTGTACATATGCTAAGGAGGGGAAACTGAACATCCCAACTGGGCTAGGGACTAGAAACTAAACTTCCCAACTAACTACAGACCTGCCGATCGATCCGCAGATCGATCGAAACTATGGGGCATTCAGTTCTCAACTGGATCGGTCGGGCAAACTGATCCATGTGTGGCTGGATCGGTCGGCAGACCGATCCAAGTGTGGCTGGATCGGTCGGCCGACCGATCCAGGCGCCCGAAACCCCTGGAACGCTACTGTATCGTGCTGGATCGGTCGGCTGACCGATCCAGGAGGATACAGTAGCATACTGTATCTGTCTGGATCGGTCGGCTGACCGATCCAAAAGCCTGGCACACTGCTGGATCGGTCGGCAGACCGGTCTAGCGTCTGATTTCCTGATTACGAAATCAGAGATGCTGATTTCGACACTTTGACGTGCCAAAACCACCTGCAACAACTCTAAACCAATTCAAATCATACTAATATAAACTCACTAATATTCTAAACCTGGCATACTACATAGTTTATGGTTTACTATTTCATAACACTTAACAAATCAAAAACTGAATAATAAAACTGAAAACGCTAAGTGCTAATACTGAAGTAAAACTGTTTAGATCCCAAAGGTCTTTGTTCCAACTCCTGCCCACACACATCCTGATAGCATTGCCCTCCAGCCTCCGCTACTGGTCCACTTTTCCTTTACCTTTATCTGCAGTATAAGGAAAAGTAGTATCTATAAGCTAAAAAGCTTAGTAAGAAACCATCTACCTCACAAAAACATGCATACGATGCAGATATGTTTTAAAAACATGCTGTTGGAAAGTAGGTGCTGATCATGGCATAGCATGGCATTTATTCATATGAACAGAAACTGAGCATGGCAATCATACTTGCAAAAATAGAGCTGAGCATGAAAACTGAAACTGAATATAAATCGTGGAACTGAACTAAGCTGATCATGATCTGTACTAAACTAACTGAGCTGGTACTGAAACTAAGTTGAACTCACATAACTGATTGTGAATTTGAAAAGCTATACATATAATAAGTGAAAATACTAAACATACTGCTGAGGGCCCTGGCAACTGTACTTGCTGTGCGCGCATCCCTATCTAAACCCGGGATTGCAAGTTCCGAATCTAGTAGGGTTTACTAGGTTAGCTAAACCTAGGGACGACTATGGGAGTCCAGCCCAGAGTACAGTGCCACTGCTGAAAGTAAAATACTGAATGCTATGTACTTATTTTGCTGAATCTAGGTTATCTGAACCTAGAACTAGGTTGTCTGAACCTAGAGGCGACTGTGGGAGCTCACCCATTGGACTGTAGTCCTACATAAGTTGAAATAACTAATTTTCTGTTTTAAATGCTTCTAGTGCATTTGATAAGTTAATTAAACTGTCTATTACTGAGCTAGACCTTTAATCGAGCACTTAGGATGCTCTAACTCTTCTCCCTATTAGGGAGACCACCTCTAGGCACTCGACAACGTCTAACCTCCTATCTGAAGAGGGAAAACGTGCCCGGCCCATCTAGAGGTGCCCAACTAAATCCCTAATCTGCGAAAAGAGTTAAATACACCCTAGATATCGATAAAAATCTGCATACCTCCTAACCAATGCATAAAAACTCAAACGAAAGCTATTATACTGCAGGTGAGGGGTTTCTTACCTCGTACGCTAGTTTCCTTACGGTTCTAGTAGCTAGGTTTCCGGAGAAGACGATCCTTTCGATAGTTTTCTTGCGCCAACACGTTCCTCTCGCGAAGGGGAGCGTCCTGGTGTCGGAGCCACTGCCGGAAGATGTCTTTGGGGGCCTAGCCTGGGTGCGCCGAGAGAAAGAGGAGGAAGAGAGGTTGGCGTCGGTGAGGGCTTGGAGAAAAGTGGCATGAGGTTTTTGTGAGGAGAGGGCTGCCGAACCACAAATAAACCAAAACCTACTTAAGTTTTTAATTTATATTAAGTGGGTAACTAGGCCCAACTCAAATATAAATATAAATGTTTCCCTTCTCTTTCAGCACGGCCCTGCTGGGTTCACCGGTTAGTAAGGCTAACTAAAGGTTTAGCGGACCCGAGAGGTCCCGGGTTCGATCCCCGCTTAAGCCTTTTTATTCTTCTAATTATTTTTGCTACTTCCGCTACTCGGAAAATTCCGGAAAAATATCTAAAAATTCCAGAAAAAATCACGGAATAATTCTAATGCAAGTTTGAGAATTTTCGGGCGCTACAATCCCCCATACCTTATAAAAAGTTCGTCCTCGAACTTAGAACAATTCTGGGTACTTCTGTCTCATGCTGGCTTCTGTCTCCCAAGTTGCCTCTTCTGCTGTGTGATTGTGCCAAATGACTTTGACTAATTGTACTTCCTTGTTCCACAATTTCTTAACTGCTCGGTCTATTATCTGAATAGGCCGACTATCATAGCTGAGGTCCTCGCGGATCTGTACCGACTGGGGCTCAATCACCTGGGTGGCATCTAGGGTATGCTTCTTCAGCATAGAGACATGAAATACGTTGTGGACAGCTGACATTTCCTGGGGTAGCTCTAGCTCATATGCTACCTTGCCCACTCTTCTGCTGATAAGGTATGGTCCCACATATCTGGGACTTAGTTTGCCCTTTTTCCCAAAACGCATTACTCCCTTCATGGGAGCCACTCTGTGGAATATTGAATCCCCAACTGAAAACTCTAAGGGTCTGCGCCGCGTATCAGCATAGCTCTTCTGGCGGCTCTGAGCTGTCTCTATCCTCTGGCGGATCTGCTGTATGGCTGTTGTGGTATCTGCTACTAGATCTGTCTGAAGCTCTAGTTCTTTCTGTTCACCACTCTCATACCAGCAGATTGGAGATCTACACCTCCGCCCGTAGAGAGCCTCGTACGGTGCCATGCCGATAGTGGCCTGCTAGCTGTTGTTGTATGCAAATTCTGCTAGGCTCAAATATTTGCACCAACTTCCCTTGAAGTCTAGGGCACATGCTCGGAGCATATCTTCGAGTACCTAGTTTACTCGCTCCGTCTGACCATCTGTCTGAGGATGGAAGGCTGTGCTGAACTTTAACTTAGTGCCCAACGCAGACTGTATACACTCCCAGAAGTATGATGTGAATCTGCTGTCTCTGTCTGAAATGATGGTTCGTGGGACTCCATGTAGTCTGACGATTTCCTGGAGATACAACTGAGCTAGCTTCTCCATGGAGTAGGATATCTTGATAGCTAAGAAGTGGGATGATTTAGTCAACCTGTCTACTATTACCCAGATGGCGTCAAAACCATTCGTGGTTCTGGGCAGTCCCACTATGAAATCCATAGAGATATCCTCCCACTTCCATTCTAGAATCTGTATAGGCTGCAGAACTCCTCCTGGTCGCTGATGTTCTGCCTTGACCCTCTGACAGGTGAGGCAGATGCTAACATATCTGGCGATGTCTCGCTTCATCCCGGGCCACCAAAAATGGTTCTTCAGGTCTTGATACATTTTGGTGGAACCTGGATGCATCGCATAGGGAGTCTTGTGAACCTCATCTAAAATCTGTCTCCGTAGCTCCTCCTGATCTGGAACACAGAGTCTGTCACCAAAGTACAACACCCCGCTATCGGACACTCTGAATTCTCTACTTTCTGATTCTGCTAGGCCTTGCTTGATTTTCTGAATTCCAGGGTCCTGCTCCTGAGCTGACTGAATATCACCAAGCAAGGTAGACTCTAAGGTCATAGTAGAGAGCTGTCCCACGATGAGTTCTAGATCGAAATCTATGATCTCCTTCTGGAGGGGCGGTGACATGGCTGTAAGAGATAATAAGGTAGCACTGGATTTTCTACTAAGTGCGTCGGCTACCTTATTGGCTTTCCCTGGATGGTAGAGGATGTCTATATCGTAGTCTTTGACCAGCTCAAGCCATCTGCGTTGTCGCATGTTCAGATCCTTCTGAGTGAAGAAGTACTTCAGACTCTGATGATCTGTATACACTCTGCACTGAGCTCCATATAAGTAATGTCTCCAAATTTTGAGAGCGAACACTACTGTTGCAAGCTCAAGGTCATGAGTAGGGTAATTCTTCTCATAATCCTTGAGTTGTCTGGAGGCATAGGCGATCACCTTGCCATTTTGCATTAATACTGCTCCTAGTCCCAACTTAGAGGCATCACTATAGATGTCAAAGCTGCTGGTGTTGTCTGGTAGAGCCAAAATGGGAGCACTGGTCAATCTTCTTTTTAGCTCGCTGAAGCTGTTCTCGCAGTCCTCTGTCCACTGAAATTTTCTGTTCTTTCTGGTAAGAGCTGTCAGTGGGGAGGCTATCCTGGAGAAGTCCTCTACAAACTTTCTGTAATAACCTGCTAATCCCAGAAAGCTTCTGATCTCACTGGCGTTCTTCGGTCTCTTCCAGTTACTTACTGCTTCTATTTTGCTGGGGTCTACCATGACACCATCCTTTGAGATGATGTGACCTAGGAAAGACACCTGATCAAGCCAGAATTCACAGTTTGTGAACTTGGCATATAGCTGATTCTGCTGAAGTGTCTGTAGTACTGTCTTCAGGTGCTCTGCATGTTCTTCCTGAGTTCCTGAGTAGATAAGAATGTCATCGATAAACACAATAACAAACTTATCTAAATACTCCCTGAATACTCTGTTCATGAGATCCATGAATGTAGCTGGAGCATTGGTCACGCCAAAGGGCATGACTACGAACTCGTAATGTCCGTATCTGGTCCTAAATGTCTTCGGTATATCACCCTCCTTGACTCTGACTTGGTGATATCCTGATCTGAGGTCAATCTTAGAGAACACTGCTGCTCCCTTTAACTGGTCGAACAGGTCATCTATTCTGGGAAGAGGATACCTGTTCTTGATCGTGACCTGATTCAGTGCTCTGTAGTCTATGCATAGCCGCATGCTTCCATCCTTCTTCTTCACGAACAGTACAGGCGCTCCCCATGGTGAGTGACTAGGGCGTATGAAGCCCTTGTCAAGCAGCTCCTGTAGTTGCTCCTGAAGTTCCTTCAGTTCTGCTGGAGCCATGCGATATGGCGCTTTGGAAATAGGATTGGTGCCGGGGAAGAGCTCTATCTCAAATTCAATCTCCCTGACTGGTGCTAGGCCTGGTAACTCCTCAGGGAAGACTGCTGGGTAGTCACATACAACTCGGACCCCTGCTAGCTATTGGTCCTTGTCCTGGCTGGTATTGACTACATGTGCTAAGTACCCCGTACATCCCGAATCCATCAACTTCTGTGCCTTCATAGCTGAGAGAAATTTTCTGGCTTTTCTCTTTGGTTCTCCGATATACTCGAACTGTGCTTCTGCTTCGGGTTGGAATACAACTTTCTGTTTACGGCACTCTATGGAAGCACCGTATCTGATCAGGAAGTCCATTCCAAGAATGACGTCGTAGTCAGTCATTTCCAGCAGGATCAGATCACAAAAGAGTTCCCTGTCTGCTATAATGACCGGCACTGCTTTGAGCCAGTGCGTGGATGCCATGATCTCTCCTGAAGGTAGTGCCGTCAAAAATTGACCACTGAGTACCTCGGAGGGTATTTCAAATTTTTCGGAGAACACCCTGGCTATATATGAATGGGTTGCCCCAGTATCAAATTGAACAGTAACACTATACTGAAAAATGCTAATCTGACCTGTGACAACTGTCGAGGCATTGGCTACGTCCTCTCTGGTGAGTGAGTAGATCCTCGCATTCGCCATAGCTGGAGGGGCTTCTAATCTGCCCTGGCTGATAAGTGGACCTTCTACAGCGACCTGCATCTGATATAACTGAGCTGGCTGGCCTGCATACTGATTCTGCTGTGGCTGAGGAAGACCGGTCTTGTTCGGGCACTGCTTGGCCATGTGCCCTTCTTGTCCACATTCAAACCATCCTCGTGTGCCCTTGCGACAAACCCCTGGGTGAAATTTCCCACAAGTAGCACACTTTGGATAACTGGGTCGCTTGCTAGATGGTCCTCCCTTTGGGTCACTCCCTGATTTACGCTTGCTGTTGGAGTTCCCTTTCCAGTTAGAGCTGTGGCCTTGCTGTTTTTGAGTGTGAGGGTTTCCTTGGCCTTTGGACTCTGAGGAGACCTGCTTCTGCTGCTTTATGCTGTTCTGGTAATGCTCTGTGGTCAAGGCACTGCTCACTAACTCCTCTGTGGTTTGTGGCCTATGTATGCCACCAGCCACGTTCACTGCTATCTCTGGCCTCAGCATCTTGAGCATCAACCGGATTCGTTCCTTCTCTGTGCTGACTAGCTCTGGGCATAGACGAGCCAACCTGTTGAATTTCTTCACGGCTTCCTCAACTGAAAGGTTGCCCTGACGAAACTCAGTGAACTCGTCGTAGTGGCGGTTTGTGACCCGTATGTGAAAGAACTCCTCGAAGAATTCCCTCTCGAAGTCAGCCCATGACATCTGGTTCACTGGGTGCTTCGTTCTGATTCTTTCCCACCACATGCGTGCGTCTCTTTAAGGAGGCACACTTCACCTTCTCGTGTTAGGCCAGTCCAGAAACTCTCCAGTGTTTTGAACCAGGCTTGTGCATCCCATGGTTCACTAGTGCCCGAGAAGTTCTCGGCTTGACTCACGCCACCGGATCGATAGGCTTCCTTTCTTGGCTCATCTGCTGGGGCTACTGGTATTGGTGCTGTAGGCTGAGCTGGTGGAACCT